>NC_140781.1:113804213-114307002 GCF_044657685.1 Stegodyphus dumicola
CTAACTCTGAAATAGCTAAGTAGGCTATATCTTATGTTCCTGAGTATAAAATGCACGAAAGTTTATTTTTTCAAATTATTTTGTTTTTATAGCATTACTCACATTGTAACTTAATCTAAGCTGTGATAGGAATTGAGTTTTAAATTGAATTTTTGGAGCGCCTTTTTTTTTTTTTTTTTTTTTTTTTTTTTTTTTTTTTTTTTTGATTGACTAAATCTGCAACTGTGATGTTAGGATCATGTTTGGCTTTTTAGCACTTAATATGTGAGTAGCTAAAATATTGTCATTTGGCAAACAGCTATTTCAGTAATAATGAATAAATCTTTTATGTCATTAATCTCACTCAGATGACTACTTTATTCAATTTAAAGTAAAATATATAAATTATTTATTTTTAAATGTCTTTGGATGCCAATTATTAGTCTAGATTCATTATTTCAACCCAAATTATTAGAATTTTATTCATATGTTAGTATGTCAATGAAACATAATTTCTTCTTTAATTTGACTTCACTGAAAAATTGCTGAATGATCATTATCAATCTCAGTGTAACAGTTATGGAAAACAAAATGAAGTTTGTGACTTTTAAAAGCCTGAAATTTTACATAGCGCAGTTAAAAAAAAACATACCCTTCATGTTGCTAATTTTAAAATGTGCATCTTCATTAATTGCTTTTCCGTTAAGTTCATTTTATATAGCTTTTTTCTTTCTAGGATGCCATCTTCAACTATACAAGACCAAAAACAAAATTTGCTTCGACGAAAAAAGGAAAGAAAAAAAGAAATTGCTTAATTTAGTATAAAATGATAGAAATCATACTGTGATTGAGTGAAACACAGACAATGTAATATAAAAAATAAACACGGAATGTGAAATTTAATCACTAATCACATTTCTGCTATGTAAAATTTTAAAACAATTATTAATTTCCAATTTTGTGAGCATTGTTAATATCAGCTTATGTTTAAACTAGAATATTTAAGGAAGGGATTTTTGAAGATAAAACAGAATAGAAAAAATTATAGTAAAGTATACTCAATAATACTGCATAACATGAGATTCTAGTGATTTTATTCATTACCAATCATTTCAAGTATTTAGTCACATAAAGTCTTGAATCTTATGACTAAAAAACGCAATATTTTGAAATGTGCCCATAAAATAAATTTTGTGGAATATGTAAATTTTATGGACTGCTATTCAAAACTTTCTGCAAAAAATTTGTGAAAATTATTATTTTTATTTTTAAGAATAAATTCTGGGTAATTTTAAGAATTAATTTTCTGGGGTGATGGTTAGTGTCAAAAAGGATTTAAAAAATTTAATCAGTAAAGAAATATTAAATATAAATCAAGTTCAGTTAACATTGGAGAATTAAAATTTCGGAGTTCATGCAGGTTTGCATGATCTACTTTTACAAACCCTGATATTTTGGAAAAACTTTGAATGTAAAATCAAGCTATGGAAACCGATCAACCAGTCATTTCAGTAATGTAGTTTTTTTGTGAAAATACTACAGTAATGGTATATTATATATAAATAAATATATAAATGATATATGCATTTTAATTCATCTCGAAGTCATGAAAAATGCAATTTAAATTTTGTCAGCTGGTGAGCTAGAATGAAGTAACTCTTTCTTAGTATTGTTTTCCTTGATGTACACTGTGCAAAAAAAGGGGGGACAGTTCTACATCTCCTGTTCTACTGGGCCGATTAACGAAACTCAACTTGAGTTTCATGTCTCGAAAGCTCAATTTAGGATATGTTTTAGATTTATACATAGCATTGTTCTAATATAGGTATTTTTACACAAAATCGGACTTTTTCTGAAATGACATGCCATTTTTTTTTCCATATTTCAATTCAACAACTCAAATTATGCCATACTACCATGTTTTGTAAAAATTGCATGAGTAGTTTTTAAAAAATTGGCTCTCAAAATTTTAGCTCCTCAGTGTGAATTGAATTTTGTATATATTTATTAATCTCTTTTTCATTAAACTTATTTGATTCTTCCTTTCACATTTCAAAATTTCGGTTCATTCCAAATATAATTAGCATATTTTTATGATTTATTTTTAAAGTATGTATTTTTAAATCATTTTTGTAAATTTTTCGAAAAAAGTTTGAATTATATAAGATTTTTACCATCATCTTAAAGCTGATGAATTTTTAAGCATACCTGCAAAAAACTAGTTTTTTATTCAAAGTTTCCGAAGATATATGTGAATTTATATATTGGCGCATTTTCAAATTTGGCATATTTGTTGAAAGTGATAATAACATCAAATATGGTTTAGGCATTTTGTTAAAATTATTTGAAAGTAGGAACGATGTAACTTTTTTTCCATTTATGCACAATGTAAATAGTGAAAGGAAAATAAGTTGCCATATATTAAGAAGTTCGCGGAGTGAATTATTCTTGGTGCAACTGAAAAATATGTACCAAGATAAATTTTTGAATTTCTCCATAAATTTCGCACCAAATTTTACAAAAATAATATTTAGGCATAATTTGAGTCGTATAATTGATATATGTAAAATTGCCATATCATTTCAGAAAAAGCCCAATTTTTGTGTCAAAATACCTGTATTAGAACAATGCTATATATAAATTTAATTAATATATATCCTAAGTCATGCTTTCGAGACATGAAAAACGCACTTTGAATTTCGTCAATCAGTCCTGTAGAACGGGAGATATAAAACTGCCCCCCCCCACTTTTTTTTTTTTTTGCAGTGTACATATTCAATTATTTCATAATTATATAATAATAACACAATTTTTATTTTTATTAATATGAAAATCATTCATGTAATGCATATTCATTTACTTCTAGATCACATTAGGAGGTCACGATCTGCGTTGTTTAAATGTGAATTGGTTAAGATCTAAGATTGGAGTTGTGAGTCAAGAACCTATTTTGTTTAGTGGAACTATTGCAACGAATATAGAATATGGTCATCAAGGTGTTACATTTCCAGACATAGTCGCAGCTGCTAAAATGGCGAATGCTCATGATTTCATAATTCAGCTTCCAAAGGTATATTGTCTTCAGTTTTGCTTTTCAAAGCTTTAGCCTAACTGTTTTGAAAATAATGTATAAGTATATTAACTGTGAAAGTATGTAGGTTGATTAAAAAATATTTAAACTAATATTCTGTTACAGAGAATCAGATGACTGTATGAGTTCTGTAGTTTGTTTTGCAGTAGCCAAGTGGTAAACTCGCTGAACACTGGTAATTTGACCTGGGTTTGATTCCAAGCAAATGGGCTGGCAGCATGGGCACTTTCATGGTTTTGCTTGTGTATAACGTAGAAACAAACCAGTTTCCTTTAGTAAGCCCTCCACAAAGGCATAAGTATATTTGAGTGCTTAAGCATGATCCCATGAACAAATATATGTATATTTTTTTTTAATTTAAATCCTTCACAATTATGCTTTTGATGTTTTATAAATGATTCAAAACATGAGTTAGATAATTTTCTGACATATTAGCATTGTAAGCATGTTTCCTACATAGTTTTTTTTTTTTTTAATGCGCAAAAAGCACCTAAATCCAGACTACATAGAAGGTATTTTAGTGTTAACAGGCCAAATTCAGATGCCACAGCAGAAACATGTATTTGAGCATTTTGCAATAGCAAAATTGCTATTTATTCTATCAAGATACACTCTTTTGAAAAAAAAAAAAAAATGGAAGCACTATGAAAGAATTGGTTGTTTTTGATGAAATTGAATATCTGTATAGCTCATACACAGATAATAAAATGATTAAAAATTCAAGGTCATAGTACCTGTTCACTGCTCACAATCACCTATTGAGTGTTCAAATTAGTAGTTGGTTGAACCGGCCCTGGCAGCAATGCATGCTTGAATTTGTCGAGCCAAGGAGTGGTAGAAGTTCCTAATGTCATCCTGTGACACATTCTGCCAGGCATTCATCAGCTGTTGCTCCAGATCGGCAATATTTTGTGGAGCCCAAATCTGGCTGCCTATTATGTCCCAGACATGTTCGATTGGTGAAAGGGCTGGTGACATTGCTGGCCAAGGAAAAGGATCAACCGCACGGAGGCAGTCCAGAGATATGCGAGCGGTATGTGGCTTGGCATTATCTTGTTGGAAAATGGCCCCAGGATGACATGCTATGAAGGGTAATGCAACCGGCCGCAGGATGGTATCAACATATCGTTGAACTGTTAAAGATGTATGGAGCATGACTAAAGATGGCCTGCTGTCATAAGAAAGAGCGCCTCACACCATCACAACACTAGTATGGTTGTATGCCTTTGTAAAACAAAGGCTAATTGGGATTGCTGGCCCCGTCCTCTCCACACACGAACATGGTGTGAAGAATAAAGATAGCAAAATCAGCTTAGCTTTTGTGCACTCAGTAGCAGCAGTTGAGTCTCCGAAACTTTATTGATGATGATACAAGGGATTTCAGTGGCTTAGTAAAAATACCTGTGTAGCGTAGCGGTATCTTAACTTTAAATTAATAAACCTAAGAATACATCAATGCGAGGGGACTGTAAATTAACTTTTATTCGGCAGTTTGAACTTTCGAGCACAACACAGCACAAAGTAAAGCGACAGAGTTACAATTAGCGGTTTTAAAAATTCAAGAACAAAATGCGAGCTGCGCATACAATCTGCGTCTTGCGAAATAATATCTCACAGACAGGCAGAGAGCTCTGGTGGCCGAAACAATCTGCAATCATTGAATATGTATTGCAATAAGTTATCTAGATTATTTTATTTTCTTCCATTTCCCTTAAAAACTAATTTTCCTTTAAAAAGAAATATTTAACATTAATATGCTTTAGCCTGGTATTCATTTTCCCCTGTTTCATAAGAGCTATTGTGGACTTGTCTTCAAATATCTTAATGGGTAGTTTTTGAGGTAGACCAAAATCTTTAAGGAGATCTAATATTCATTTGAGTTCTTGAGCAGCAGTGGCTGCAGAAATAAGCTCGGATTCGGTAGATCAGTGGTTTCCAACCTTTTTGTACCGGCGCCCCCCCCTTTTAAAAAAGTTGGTGCGCCCCCCTTTAAAAAACAAATTGTTGCGTCCCGTTAATTTATCTTAAAATCAAATTTCATGAATACTCAACTGATATTATAATTTATTTAATGGGCTACAAAATAATATACAATATTATGTAAAAATATAATATATTTATTATAAGAAATATAATAACAAAACAAAAAAAGAATATATAATTAATACTACTACAACATAAATATTTAATGCGACGGTTGAGCTTGTTTTTCAGCACAAATTTTCTCAAACCGTGGTATCATTGAAGAAATCGCGGTTCTCAGTTCCTTTTCAATCATTAAGCGAGATCGATACTTTGTTTTTAAGACAGCTACTGTAGAAAAACCAGTTTCACATAGGTAAGATGTTACAAATGGCAATACAATTTTTAAAGCTTTGTTTGTCAAAGTCGGAAAATCGTCCTTTACTCGTAGCCAAAACGTAACAATATTATTTTCATCTCGAAACATCTGCTTTAATGTGCTATCACTAGATAAGTCAATTATCATTTCCTGCTCTGCTGTCGTAAGGCCAAAATCATCATATCTTTCAATCACAAATGGGTTTCTAATCCATTCATATTTGGACATGTCAAGATCTTTAAAGTACAACGAGAATTGCTTCCACAGACTGGTCAAATGATTATTAATAAGAACTTTACTTTCTTCTATTTCATCAGCAAGACAGGTAATTTTAAAAGTGGGAAACATGTCAAAGTTATTATTTTTCAAACTTATTATCCACAGTTCCAATTTTTCATAAATGCAGTAATCTTGTCTTTCTGCGTAAAAGCATGAATTTGAGCCCCTTGCATTGATTTATTTAAAATACTGAGTCTTTGAAAAATATCAACTAAATACGCAAGTTTTACAAGGAATTTCGTGTCATAAAACAAGTGTGCTTCATCTCTATTATTATCACTAAGAAATATGGCGATCTCTTCTTTTAGCTCAAACACCCTTTGAAGTACTTTAGCACGAGAAAGCCAACGTGCCTCACAATAGTATAGAAGTGATCTATATTCTGAACCCATGTCATCACACAATTTTGCGAAAAGCCTTCCTCTTAATGAGCTATTTTTGATAAAATTTACAACTCTTGTAATAACTTCAAATACTGTTGGTAGATCTTCACCCATATCTCTTGAAACAAGTGATTGTTTATGAATCATGCAATGCGTCCAAACTGCACGAGGAGCCACCTTTCGAACTAGTGCCTGTAGACCAGCATTTTTTCCTGCCATAGATGGAGCTCCATCTGTGCATGGTCCAACACAGTTCTCCCATAGAATGCCATTTTCATTAAAAAAATTATCAATGATTTTAAAAACTTCCCTTGTTGTAGTATTGCATTCAATAGGTTTACAGAATAACATATCTTCCCTAACATCAGTTTCCACAACATATCTTACATATGTTATCAAGTGTGCATCCTTAAGAACATCGGTAGCCTCATCTACTTGCAACGCGAAAAAAGATACTTTTACCTTTTTCTATTAATTGATCGCAAAGATCTTCAGATATATCGGATATTCGTCTTCCCACCGTATTATCTGCAAGTGGAATGATTTTAAGTTGATCAGCATATGATTCACCGAGCATCGTTTCTATCATGTCAATAGCTGCAGGTAGCACCAAAGTTTCTCCTATTGAATGGGGTTTTTTGCATTTAGCAATTCTATAAGAAACTTTATATGACGCAAGCAATGCTTTTTGTGTTACAGACATGGTCTCTGAAAACATTTCTTGTTGTTTATTTAAATTCTCTAATTTTCTTTGGAAAAATTCTCTTGTCTTGCCAACGTGATCTGCATATACTTTTTTAAGATGTCGTTTTAATTTATTTGGTTTCATGCTGTCTGAGGCCAAAGTATTCATACACAGCAAACACAATGGTCGTTCTTGGCCATTAATAACCTTATATGTAAATCCTAATGATAAGTACATTGGATCATATTTTCTATATTTAGGTTTACTATTTTGCGAAGATGTATTTCTGATATTTTCATCATCTTTTCTTTTGCCCTCTGCTTCTGCTTCATTTAATTTTCTTTTCAAGCCAGTTACGTATTTATCCATCTAAAAGGGGTATTATTTTAAATCAATGACTTTATATTAATTTAAAATACAATACAATTGTATCAATATTTTCTTTTAAATTAGATATCAGTCTTAATTAGGATAATTTTTAAATGTAGAATTAAAAACATTTTTTGTCAAAATTAATTACTGGAATATAAACAACATAAAAATAACTTGCGCTCTTCTTACATAAACGTGAATTTTTCCAATAACAATATTCATATTACTCAATTAAAACGGTTACTGGTAAATTTGCGAGAAAGTAAAAAAGCGCTAGTAGTGAAAAAATAGTATATTAACATCGGCCAGGATGTTATTTTATTGTTTCGGATGTTTATAACCCTAGCACTTCGCGCTCGTGCCGAAAAACTACCTCAACATTAAATTAACATTTCCAGGTTAATAAAATACTATTATAACAGTTATGAAATTTACCTTAATGTTAATTTATTTAGAAGTTACCAAAGCGAAGTGTTTCATTCTATATATCAACGTGGTTATCGCAAGCACTACTAACGAACTAATTCTGTTCATAGAAAACAGAAACAATCAGATGCTTCTGTTTACTGAAGTTTGGCGCGAGTAAGCACGAGAATACCCGGGATGTTGCGAGTGCTTATCTTTTGATTCCACGCCCCACCGGTGCTCGGCTCCAAACGTGAAAGCGAGATATTTCTTTTCAAGAAGAGTATGGATGGTGTAACAACAAAGTTCAAATGAATAAAGGTAAAAATACCTCTTACCTTTTTCGAATCCGGGCGGCGAGTATTCCATCGACATGAAGATCGTCAAAACTGTAAACTAAATTTAAGGCACATTCTTCTATAGAGATTACAATAAAATTATTATTATTATTATATACATATATACAGTCATAATTGATTTACACTTAACATCCATGATAATTAAACGCGCTTTCAGATACAAAGCGGTTCCAATTCTCCTACTGCGTAGCAGTTCGACTGTCTCCTCCTACGCAAATCGAGTTCAAAGTTTTCTACTTAGGAATTAATTCTAAAGTTCGCTAGATGGCGCTGGGAGTTCAGAGTCCAGTTGTAACAGATGGGATGTTTTATCATTTGTACCCGAAAAATTCGCGGCGAGGATTGTGGATTACGTATACTGCTGATTCATTTTTTGACACCTATTCGACTTTTTTGGTATGAAATGATATTTTGGAAACAGCTGCATGCCCCCCTTCAACAGTCTCGCGCCCCCCAGGTTGGAAACCACTGCGGTAGATGATAGGGATATACAATTTTGTCTCTTTGTGGATAAGCTGCGCACGCAGTCGAACATTAGATTGCCACAGAGTATCCCCCCAGTGACATAGTCACGGCACAAAAGGGGTTAGCTGTAAATTTCCAATTTAAGATATGCACATTCAAATAACGGTTATACTTTAAAATTGTACGTACAAAAATAAATACAAATATATGAATAGTAATAATACATTTACAATTCTGATTGGAATATTATATACTCATACAATGCAAAACTTAGTTAAACAGAAATAATGAAAAGTTAATAATCATTTTATGTAACTCTCAATACATATGCAAAAAAAAATTAATCAAATATCTATACACTGTAGCATTTGCAGCAAACCACAAGAGAAAACTTTAATCATATTACAGTAATTAGTTTTTTAGGAAAATGAACACGACGTCCACTTCGGGTAACTAACGTATTTGACGGCATATAAGACGCCCTTTTTTTTCTAAATTTGGTCTCAAAAAAGTTACCTGCGTCTTATACGTGAAGGTAATTGCATACAATAATTGTTTATTTGGCTTTCACGAAACGTGAGAACTAAAAGAAACCACGCTATTGAAACTTTTTTCCTTGTGTGTTGCCGTCTAAATAAGGGTGCGTCTTATATGCCATCAAATACGGTACTTGTTTTGGAACAATTTTTGAGTCTTCGCAGACTTCTTTTGAAAACTGAGGAAATACAGGTGAATTTATACATTCTGACAACATATATGCTGGTTTTAAACGATCGACTGTAACTGTAATCTTTTTGTTATTTACCTAAATAATAAAATTTTTATCCATTCGTTTAACCAGGGTATGAGGACCAGTATAAGGTGGTTTAACAGAATCGATATGCAGAAATACATGAGAACAGGTTTGAAGTGCTGGATGTACGTAACTTGGTGATTGAATATGCCTAGAGGTTGGATTAGGTCTAACTAAATGCATGACTGATTGAAGTTGTGACACATAAGATTCAGTAGGCGATACAATATTTGTAGCATTCAGCATATCTCACGGTAATCTAAGTGTAGTACCGTAGACAAGTTCAGCGCAAGTAGCATTTATATCTTTCTTAATGGCAGATCTAATACCCAACAGAACAATAGGCAGAATTTCAGTCCATTTTGGGTTGTTATGAGCCATTATTGAACTTTTAAGTTGCCTATGAAATCCCTCAATCAGTCCATTGAACTGAGGATGATAAGCAGTAATTCTATTGCGATGTGTACCCAAAATTTTCATTAAATCCTTAAATAAGTGAGATTCAAAATTTCGGCCTTGATTAGTTGTGATTGATACCGGGCAGCCAAATCTTGCTATCCAGTTATGCACTAACACTTTACAAGTCGTCTGAGCTGACATGTCGACAGTAGGTATGACTTCTGGCCATCTGGTAAACCTGTCAATAATTGCCATGCAAAAACGGTTACCTTCAGACGGTGGAAGAGGACCTATGAAATCAATATGGATATGTGAAAATCTTGTATCAGGCAAGGGAAAGGTACCCAAGGGTGATTTCATATGCCTATGAATTTTAGAACGTTGGCATTGTAGACATGATTGAACTGCAGTTTTAATAAATTTCTTCATATTTGGCCAAAAATAGAGCTTAGTAATTAATTTTGTTGAAGTTGAAATACCAGCATAAGAAAGACAGTGAATCTTCAGAAATACTTTAGAGCGAAAAGATTCAAGTATGAACGGTCGAGGTATACCTGTGTCCATATTACAGTAAAGAGTAACATCTTCTAAAGGAAAGTAATGTTTCTCAAGTTTAAAAACTGGTGAAGATTGAGATAAGGAATTTTGAATTTCAGAGTCCTGAATTTGTGCTTTGGATAACTTTTTATAATCAATGTGTTGATTATCAGATACTGCATCCATTTCTACCCTAGATAAGGCATCAGCAACGATATTGTCACGGCCTTTGATGTATCGTATGTCAGTGGAAAATTGGCCAATAAAATCAAGATAACGAAATTGTCGTGGAGAGCACTTTTCGGGCTTCTGCTTAAAAGCATATATTAAGGGCTTTTGGTCAGTGTAGATTGTGAAGACTCTGTCTTCAAGCATGTGCCGAAACTTCCTAATAGACAAACAAATTGCCAATAGTTCTCG
Organism: Stegodyphus dumicola; assembly: GCF_044657685.1. Classification (NCBI taxonomy): domain Eukaryota; kingdom Metazoa; phylum Arthropoda; class Arachnida; order Araneae; family Eresidae; genus Stegodyphus; species Stegodyphus dumicola. Next base: position 113,814,722 of record NC_140781.1, read on the forward strand.
GTCATAAGTTGACCATTTCCTTTGACTTTTGCTGAGTTTAACGGATAGAAACGCAATGGGTTCCCAAACTAAATTATGCAGTTGCATTAATGAGCTACCAACCGCAACGTCCGATGCATCAGTACAAAGTTTCAAAGTTGCACCGGGAATTGGGTGTTCGAAAAGGGTTGCCTCGGCAATTGCCTTTTTTGCATTTTCGAATGCTTTCTCGGCTTCGTCGTCCCATTCGAGATGATATTCTTTTGTTTTGCTTGGTTGTGAAGGTTTCCTTTTATTAATGCGGCCTTCCAGTAACCTATTCAAGGGAGCTAAAACATGTGAAGCTCTTGGAACAAAACGTCTGTAAAAATTAAATATGCCAAGAAATTCCCTTAACTGTGTTAATGTGTTTGGTTTAGGAAATTTTTGAATAGCTTCTACCCTCTCGGGTAAATGTTTTAAACCCTGTTCAGATACATGAAAACCCAAAAATTCCAAAGAAGTTAAACCAAAACTGCATTTAGATACATTAAGTCTTAACCCATAATTACTTAATCTTCCAAAAAGGGCTTTTAAGTGTATCAAATGCTCATTTTCGTCTTTTGACGCTATCAATATATCGTCGACAAAAGCAAATACTCCTGGCAGCTCGCGAGTTACTTCATCAATAAAGCGTTGAATGCAATTTGGGTTGTTTGCATAACCCAAATTGCATTCTTGTGCTTTCAGAAAGTCCAAAAGGAGTGGCAATAGCCGTTTTATGGATATCAGAGGGATTAATTGGAATTTGGTGATATGCTTTAACCAAATCTAATCGAGAAAATACCTTTGTTCTATGTAACTCCTCTGCAAAATCGCAAATATTGGGAATAGGATACTTATCCTTCACTGTCTGAGCGTTTAACCTCCGAAAATCTCCCACAGGTCTCAATTCGTTTGTGCCCTTTTTTGACACCATGTGAAGAGGAGTAATTACTTTTGGAGGGTCGCATGTGACCTAAATTGATCATTTTCTGAATTTCATGCTTAGCAATTTTTAATCTATCTGGAGCTAATCTCCTTGGCTTACATGAAACAGGAGGACCAATGGTTTCAATGAAATGCATAGTATTATGCTTAACAGTCTTATTGAGATCAGGAAGCTTTGACAGTGAAGGACAGTTAGGCAGTAATTTATCATAAATACAATTTGTAATAATATTTTTAACAGAATATAAATGTGTGTTAATTACACTGCAGTTAATTTTTAAATGTGTTTTTAAATCAGCATGTTTTTTGTTTTTTAAATCAGGTAATAAATCAAAATAATGCAAGAAATCAAATCCAATAATATTTGTTGGCACTTTACATACATAAAAAGTAAAATTAAAATTACGACGAAGTCCAAGGTCAATACTTAACGCTTTTTGTCCATAAACTGAAATAGGGATACCATTTGCTGCAGAAAACATCATAATAGGTGTTTGACGCGCTTCCTGTCTAGTTGCTGAAAGAAGACTGACGTCTGAGCCAGTGTCGCACAAAAATATTCTATTCGATTTCCTGTCTCTAATGAAAAGCCGACGAGACTCAGAGGGTAAAGCGCACGTCGCCACTACACTTTCCCTCGTACGTTTCCCTGGAATGTACATGGTGGAACACACTTTTTAGCTTTATCACTAAATTAATGATGATACCAACAATAGGAACAGTTCGAGGCAGCTTTAGCTGAAGGGCTTCGCTTCCTGTTATAGCGATTTTTGGAAACCCTGCGTAATCGTCGTAGAGACAAAACCTCGCTACGCAATTTGCACACTTCCTCCAGCAGGGAATCCAATTTAGAATTCTCCGATACATTGAGAGGTACACGAGAAGAAACTTCGCTTACCTGAGCGGGTGTAACTTCCAATATTCTATTCGCGATACTGGCAGCTTTCGATGAATCGAGCGGCTCAACCGACGCTAGAATAGACTGAACATTTGGCGGCATCTGGTGCATGAATAATTCCAGTAACAAAGAGTCAGATACATTGTATTTTTCAGCCCGCCTAGTCATTACTCGTAGAAGTTCTGATGGCTTTCTATCTCCAATTTGCTCGCCGATGAGTAATTTCCGTATTTCACTCATACTGCTTTCACCACAGTGTTCCGTAATAGCAGCTTTGAAGTCTTCGTAAGAAGCATCTGTACGTTCCCGGAGAATGGTATCTCTAACAAACGCAGCAATTTCCGGCGACAAATGAGCAACGCAGTAGTTAAATTTTGTCTTCGGATTCGTAATGGGCTTGGGTTCGGCTAAAGCAAAAGTTGCTTCACACATAACAAACCACAATGCCGGGTCAATCGGATTGTAAATTGGAATCTTGACGGCAGCTCTTTCCTCCATGTCAGCGGCTGAAGAGAAAAAACACAAAAGTTCTGGAACCAAATTCTTGAACGAACAACCAGTATAAGCTTCATGTGCGTAGCCGGATTGCCATTTTATGGTCGTTGACGCCGGGTCACCATTTTACGGTGGCGTGGTGGTTATGTGCTTGGTGTATATCCTTCAATTGACATGACTCCTTTTCCTTAAACTTAACTTTTATTCACACACACCATAACTTTAAACACAACTGAAATAACAGAACGAATAACGAAAACCATTAAGCTAAAATTCAAACGTCCTATGCTGCAGCTAAGGGCGAAGTGAGCGAGTTCACTGCCACGCTAGCCGTTTTTACATAAACCACATGACATGGATTGGCTGCGCACGCAGTCGAACATTAGATTGCCACAATTCCATGCTCTAGCAGCTTGCTTTAATCCATAAATAGCTTTTTTCAGTTTGCAAACCTTCTCTTCTCCGAGTTGAACTGTGCCTTCTGGCTGTTCCATGTATATTTCTTCTTCTAAATTTCTGTGCAGAAATGTTAGAGTAACGTATACATGCTTCACATGCATTTTGCCATATGCTGCGACAGCAAGAAAAGTTCTGATACTTGTATGTCAAACTACTGGTGCAAAGGTATGATCGTAATCAGTTCCAAATTTTTGACTATAACCTTTAGCAACTAGTCGCGCCTTGTAACAAATGACCGTTCCAGTTTGGTTTTCTTTCAGATTGAAAATCCATCGACAGCCAATAGGTTTCTCTCCTACAGGAAGCTCAACCAGTTCCCAAGTTTTATTTCGAGATAAGGAATTGATTTCTTCGTCAACTGCGAGTAACCGTTTTTTCTTTTCTTTGGAATTCAATTTATCTGTCTTTAAAATTCTCTGGTATGGTTTTGATTGTGTTTGTTAGAAATCCTAGACGTTCTGGTGGTATTCCCTTCGTTTTCCTTTCTGATCGTCTTGTTTCTTCTTTGGATACAATTTTGTATTTTTCTTCAGTTTCTTCATCATTTTCAACACCTTCAACCTTTGGATGAAGAGAAATTTTCATATTTTCATTCGTTGATAATTCTTCGACAAACTTTACGCTTCTACTGATGATTATACAGTTTTTACCTCTGTGAATTCTGTACCCCTTTGTTCGTTGATCGTAACCGATAAAAATTCCTTTAATCACTTTCTGGTCTAATTTTTACGGTTTTCCTTATGTACGTATGCATAAGCTGTGCAACCAAATTGTTTCATATGAGCTGAATTCGGTTTTCTTCCACTCCATATTTCATAGGGAGTCTTATCACAAGCTCTAGTTGGAAAGCGGTTCTGGATGTAATTTGCTGTGTTGACAGCTTCACCCCAGAATTTGTCTGAAAGTCGGCCTTGGGACAGCAAACACCTGGTCATCTCAGTAAGACTTATTTTTTCTTTCGCTCTCGCCGTTCTGAGGAGATGAAAAGGGAACAGTTAGTTGATGTTTGATGCCGTTATCTAATAGAAATTTCTCCATTTCCTTGCTGGTATATTCACCACCATTATCGGTTCGAAGAGTCTGTATGGTTCTCCCAAATTTATTTCTTTTTATACCGACAAAGTCCTTTAATTTACTAAGAACTTCATTCTTTTTAGTGAGTAAATAGATAGTGCATCAAGTAAAGTCATCAATAAAGGTTACGAAATAAAGTTTTCTACCAATACTTGGAGTAGGCATAGGCCCGCAAATGTCACTATGTATAAGTTCCAGTGGTTTTCTTGCTTGAAGGCTAGCAGCTTTTGGATAAGGAATTTGCTGCATTTTATTCTTTATGCATTTTGAACAGCTTTCATTATGAGTGCATTTATCTAATTTTATTCCTTCTGCAAGATTTTTACTTACTAATTGTCTAATTGCATCATAACTTCGATGACCTAATCTAGAATGCCATAGTTGTATGCAATTTTTATTTTCACATTCAACTGCAAAATTAGCGCTTTCTGAATTTTTTATTAAAACAATTTTATATAAACTATTATCATCAGAATATGCACGCATAATTATGTAACTATCCTTCTTTACGTAACGCTTTTCTTTTTCGAATGTAACAGAATATCCCTTACTAGCAATTTGCTTATAGAAAATTAAGTTGCTCTTTAACCACTTCACCGTTTGCCCCGATAGAGTATCGTCAGTTTGAAATGTTTATTTAACCGTCAGCGACGGCAGACTATCGTCGAGGTGAAATTTGGCATGAACCGTGACCCCCGAGAGAGATTCGACGCTTCTTATTTTTCCTACCCCTCAGTACCAGTCGAAAAGGAAAAGAAGTGATTGATGGCTTAATTGACCAGACTCACTCCACAGATTGTACCTGAAAAGCAAACGACGGGGGATCGCTTTTTCCGAGGGAATAATCCCCCTTAACACAGATTTCGAGAGATGCACAACAATTCACACACCTTCCCATTAACTGACAAACAAGTCTGAAGGTTTTAAATGCTATCCTTTCAAATCCGAACGTGGCCTTTTTTTTTTTTTTTTTTTTTTTTTTTTTTTTTTTTTTTTGAGTACATACACTGTATACTCTGAACTCTTTCTGAAGTAATAAGAATTTCGCATAGAAATAATTCCCTTACCCCTTCATGATTAATTAGTATAAATAAAATATTTTCTGTTTTAATTTTGATTCCTTGAAGAATTTTTTTTTTAACTTTTTGAATGTAGAGAAATGAATTCACTTTGAAAACGTACCACTTTTTCATGTTATTTGGCTGTTTTTTAGTTGAAGTGATTGTATTCGCTTTTGTTTTATTTTATTTTGTGAGACGTAAAGGAAGTTTATAAGCGCGAAAATTTTTGGGGTTCATGTTTCATCGGAAATATCCATTTTGCCCGTTCCCAAATTCATTTTCACAATCCTTTTCCAATTGTGCGTACGGACAGAATAAAGAAGTCATTTTTTCTTAAATGGGTAGTTAAACAGTAAAATAGATTCAAAATAGATTTTTTTTCCTGACATCTGTATGGTACGTACATACGTATGTATGTATCTCGCATAACTCAAAAACGATTAGTCCTATAACAATGAAATTTTGTATGTTGGGCAGCTATAACATCTAGTTGTGCACTTCTCTTTTTTATTGCAATCGGCAGTACCATATATATATATATATATATATACTGCCCCTTACCAGCTTAAATGTTTTTACACGGCTTTTATTTTATTTTCTCAATCTTTGGTGGTAGTCATGTATATCCAATTATGAAAGTATTATAAATGATGAAAATATGCATGTTTTGACAATGTCAAATTAAAAGAAAAAAAATTATTTGGATAAATATTGAAATCTATCTTTCAATGTGTTCTTCAGGTTCCCATGCCTATTTAGGCTAGTTCTGTACTCGTTATGAAAAAAAGAAAAAAAAAAAAAAAGTTACAAGAAGCTTGACATCTGCACGACAAAAATTTCCCGGGAGATTCAGTGCTATTTTTCGTCTCATTTTCAACTTGCATGAGGGATCGGTTAATTAGAATAATTCGAGAAAATAAGTTTAAATGAAACGCAGAAAAAATATGTATGATGTAAATAAGTCGTCTTGTGGTGTTCACATCAGTTTTTTTTCATTCTTCTTTTTGTTCATTTCCCAAAGTATTTCGGTTTGGTTTAGATGTATACGGCAAAGCATTCGAGGGCTATCTGCATAAGAGGAGGGATGCCTTCGTAGAGGCCTTTATAAGGGAAACTGGCTCGTATACATGTTACAAATCGGAAAACAACGAAAGCGCCCATGCAGCCAGCCTCTCCGCAGGGATTCGAACCCCAGACCAAACTACCAGTTTTCAGCGAGTTTACCGCTCAGTTGCTGGTGGGCTCACAAAAATAAACGAGATGTTTTCATTTTTTGGTCAATAGTTTAACTTATTTTTGGAAAGAATAAATCTTAATTTATTCTTCTTTGGTTATTATTTCAGAAAAAAAAAAAAAAAAAAAAAATATTTGGAAAACTTGTAGGGAGGGAACTAAAATGACTACTTCTTGTATCCATAATAATAAAAAAAATTCCTTTTGATCCTTTCTAAATCCATTTTATAATCCGTTTTGGAAAAAAGTGCCCTTTACTTTGCGCATGTACAGATGTCACGCAAAAAAAAAAAAAAAAAAAAAAAGTCGTCTAAATGCATTCGGGAATGTTTAAAATGTACGCTTCAGTTCAAATATGATACCTGAAATTTTTCACGATTGCAATATTTCGTACAAGAAAGTTAAAAAAAAATTATCAAAAATTTACTGCTTAATTTTATTATGAATAACATTGAATTTTCAGTCCATTATCCAAAGCATTGTCATTTCTCCAGACATCTGTTACAAGAACAACTGAAAATTTACTACCTTCTTACTCTTTGACACAGGCACTATACATAATTAAAACATTCTTTGCTGTAGAAAAATTACAATAAGCTAAAAAAGTGTAAGTTAAATAATTGCAATTTTAAATACGAATTTTAAACATCTAAGCTACCGAAGTTCCCCCCCCCACACGCACATAAAGAAAAATAAATAGACACACACACACAAAAAAAAAAAAAAAAAAATCTGAAAAATTCAGATTTTAATGATCGCCCAAAAGGGCAATTTTTTTTATTTTCAAATTTTTTAATTTTCAATTTTTCGTTTTCATTTTTCATTTTTTATTTTCATTTCTTATTTTCATTAGAATTCCCAATGCAGTGTTAACTTTTGCCATATATTTTTCTACTGTATTCAGTCTTTTTTTATTTCATAACATTAATATTTAGTTTTCTTAGTAAGATGGCTTGCAAAACATTTTTCTCTTTTTATTACTAAATTTTCGTATGTTAAATTTTTTTTAATAATTTTTTCGAATTGTGTTGCCACTGTTTTCAAATCGTTGAGTTTGCTAGTCGGAAATGAATTAGAGTTTTACGAAATATGAAAAAAGATAATAATAAAATAATAATAAAAAAAATCTGAAATGTTTCAGATTTTAAATTACGTCCAAAGGGGCGTTTTTTAACATTTTGTGTGTTACCTTTCTTTATTAAATATCATGTTCCTCGCACTTAAACCATAAGATCCAGTGCAACAGCATTATCGCAAAATAGTTTTAAAACGAGCACATCTTTAGAATTTCCGATACAGAGACTCACGCGCTGGAGATAAAAATGTTTTTTCTGCACAACGTTGCCATTGCTCGCTTTGAAATCCTTGAGTTTGTTAATCAAAAATTCGTCAAAGTTTTAAAAAATAGGAAATCGATCATAAAACAAATTTCAAATTTCAAATTTGGTCTTCCACATGCTCATATTCGTTGGAGGATTACGTTATTCAAAATTCGATGACTCTATGTACCGTTATTTTATGACAATGTGAGAAATATACATACATTTACGCAGATTTTCATTATTTAATTTTTTCAAATATAATGCAGGACTCTAACATTTTATGGCAACAGTTTGAAAAGTGAACCGACATTTATGCGTCCGACGCAAAATGCCAAAACGAAAGTAATAGTCCTTCGGGACTCAAGTCCCTTTGGACTAAAAAAACAAATTCGAAATTCAAAATTCGTGCTTTCGGGTGCACATGTTCGCGTGAAGGATTACTTTATTCAAAATTTCATAGCTCTGTGTAGCATCGTTTTTTCACAATCTATGCAGATTTTTCATTATTTAATTTCTTTAAATATAATGCCGGGAGATAGCATATTTTGTGGCAACAATTTGAAAAGTGATACAGACAGAAAAATGACACAACGCAAATTTTCAATGGCGATGGTAAAACTGAGACTAATAGTCCTTTTGGGCTAAAAAAAAAAAATCTGAAAGTTTTAAGATTTTAACGGTCAACTAACGGATTTGATAGCGTATCTTAACACTCTCACTGAGTCCTTAGTCTCTATTGCACTCATTCCTGCTAACCCATTTTTGTTTGTATTCTTAGCTTTAATATTAAGTATCGCTTTCATCGCGCATACAGTTCAACAGCAAAATCACAACTTTTTTAAAAGCAGCCTATTTTTTGAATTCCCGATGCAGCTTTAAATGCTGCAATATATTTTTCTATTTTATTCAGTCTTTTCTCATTTCATAATACCAATCCTCAGTTTTCTTAATAAGATGGCTTAGAGAACTTTTCTTTTTTGTTTCTTTTTATTACTAAGTTTTCGTATGTGAATTTTATTTATTAAATATAAACTTTCGCTACATAAAATTCTATTCAGCAGCAAAATGACAAAATATTTGATAATGAAAGAGAAATATCTTATTTTTTTCCGAATGGCAACAGTCTCGCGATTCGGAGATAAAAAATGTTTTATTTGGAATAGTGTTGCCACTGCTCGCTTTCCGATCTTTGAGACCGTTAACTAATAAATTATTAAAGTATTACAAATATGAAAAAATAATGAAACAAATTCGAAATTAAAATTTGTGCTTTCAGGTGCACATGTTCGCATGAAAATTACATTATTCAAAATTTGACGGTTGTATCTACCATCATTTTTTCACAATACATGCAGATTCTTCATTATTTAATTTCTTTAAAAATAATGCAAGGCGATAACATACTTGGTGGGAACAATTTAAAAATGATTCAGACATTTAAAGTGACAGGACGAAAAATCCCGATATGAGATTAATAGCGCTTTTGGGCTAATAATTAAATGTATGAAAATATATGAGAAGTAATTCGAGCGTGTTTTATTACAGTGCATTAAGAAAAATAGTAGCAAAACATTATTTATAGCTATTTCAAATAAGAAAATATACTGATTTTTGCTTTAATTAACAAAGCTTTTATTTCACAATCAAAAATGGTATTTGCATTTGAATAACTTTCAATCGATTTTACTCTTCTTACTAATTATCAGATGCAAATCGAAAAGTCCTAAAATGCATAGCATTAGATGAGACGGATGCGAGTTTTTAACACGTTTTATCATCACATCATTACCCCGAATACACACACACACATTTATATATATATATATTATATAAGATATTTTATTTATTTTTATGTAAGATTTTTAATTTAGGAATATTTCGTACGAATATAGTTTTATTATTTATAAAATGATGCATGATATATTACACTTTAAAATTATTTCTATATTTAAAATAATTATAAAAACAGATTTCCAGGGACGACATAGCTTGGTCTTAAATGGTAGTGTGGTCAAAGCTGATAATATCTCCTCTACGAGGTACCAGCTTTTGTGTTCGATGGTCGCCTTTATGGGGTTGTCACTGACGTCCTTGAGTGTGACAAGTACGGGGCTCAGGTTCATTTCAATAGAATTTCTCAATAGACCTCCCAGGTAGTGGAAGGGGGAAGGAAATATTTCTCTCGTTAACTGAGCTAAATTTCAGACACAAAATGTTTACCTTTGGAAGAGAAAAATGTTACAAAATATAGAAGTTTTGCTCGCCGGTGAAGTGGTTAAATCAGGAACGTAATAAACATCAGTCAACTGAATTTTCTGTAATCCACATTCCTTTTCTAAATCAAGGTAAACAAATCTTCTGCCCTGTGAATATAAAAATTTTCCATCTGCTAAAATGGTTTTTGCTTGAGTGTCTTGATGTCTCAGTTCTGTAAACAAACTTTTAACTCCTATTAGATGACTACTGGCGCCGGAATCGACGTACCAAATCTTTTTATTTATATTTTGTTCTGAGCAATATCGTGGAGTAATTATTAACTCCTTTTCATAAGCAGTGTTTTTGACTGACACCTAGATTTATAACTTTCTTTAACCACTTGCGCTACGACTAAACTTCACGGTTGCGATGCCGTGCGCTACAATATAACAAGCGGTAAAGTGTCTCATTTACGTCGCTACGCGTCTGCGAGTGCAATCCAAAGCTGTAACTAGAGAAATAAACAGTCTCGTGGTTAGGCGACGTGTGCACCACGTTATTTTCATTTTTGCGATAAATGCCTATCGACGTGGTGTTCACGTCGCTCGCGGTTTGAGACAAAAGCATCTCGACGTGCGTGCCATCGACGACGTGCTGTTTAGCGCAAGTGGTTAACGGAAGTGTCTGCGCTCATACAATGCCGGTTCCATATTCCGACATGTTTGGTCACCCGATTTTCGGATTTTGAGTTGTCAGGACAAGAATTTTTATTTTTGTTTTTCAATTTATAACAACACTCACGAGTATGACCACTGCATTTACAAAAGGTAAAAAATTTCTTTGTCTATTTTTATCATAATTTCTTGCATTTATTGCAGATTTAAACGCGGTTGAAGAATTAGAATTTTGATCTGCTTGTTGTTCTAATCTTCTGCTGTAGTTATCAATGAGTTTCGATTTTACAAGATTTGTAATTATAAGAGTTTCCTCTCTAGCTTCAATGGCGGTTATAAGATTATTGTATGATTCAGGAATTGTAACTTGTTGGAAATGAATACAGTCATATCGTTTTATATTTACCTTTTTGGAATGGCAACAAAAATTATATTGTTTACTTAGAATATTCTATCTGGCAGTTTTAAAAAATGTTAATAAAGATGTGAGTCTGTTTCAACTAAGTTTTTGTATTCTTTTCGTAAAGTAAACACTGTAGTATTTTAAACCCGGCGAAGTGGATTTTTATTTTCTGAGGCCATTTCGCCACATTTTGGTGCCCGGAACAGGGACTTTTAAATAAAGTCAGTCATAAATTGAACTACGGTGTTAAGTTTTATTTCTGATTTAAAACTGCGCATTAAGATTATGGATACGAGAGAACGACAGGTTCTTCGGCGGTTGTTCACAGTAGAAGCAAATAGTTTAGAAGAACTTATCTCCAGTAGTGGCGATAAAACAGAACTGAAAGCAAAATTTGAAGCATTAAAAATAAAATATGAAAGGATTAATGCTCTAAATTCCACTCATTTAGAAGAACTTCTGAAAGATAAAAATGTGACAGAAGATAAGGTGGAAGAGGAAATGGCGAAATATGGTAAGCACAAATCAAGATTTCTTAAAATTAAAGAAACAATTTTTACTCAAACAGTACTCTCAGATGCTGAAGCTATATGTCAGACTGGGTTCAAAACTCAGATAAAATTACCTAAGATAGAATTAACAAAATTTGATGGAGATGTAAGAAACTGGATTGGTTACTGGGGACAGTTTGTAGAGTCATAAGGATTTTTTTTTTGAAGCAGAAAAGATAAAAAATTAACAACGCTTTTGCCGGGAATCGAACCACGGACCTCTGGAATACCGGCCCAACGTGCTACCGTTACACCACGAAGGCACGCTAGGGAAGTGGGAGAAATACCTTATAAGTTTACCAAAATTCATAATGATAATTCTTTATCAGATGAGGATAAATTTGAATATTTGAGACTTAGTCTGAAACCTGGGTCATTAGCACAAAAATTAATCGAAGGTTTCCCATCATCAAAAGAAAATTATGAGAAAGCTATAGAGCTTTTAAATATATGGGAAGAAAGAATTTTTAATAGAATTCTATGTTCATAAATTATTGTCTCTAGTTCTATTAAAAGGGAAAAATATTCCAATTTTGTAACTCTATGACAAACTAGAAACACAATTATGTGCTTTAGAATTTTTAGGCGTAACTGAAGAAAAATATGCAGCGATGCTTTTCCCCCTAATTCAGTTATTCCAGAAAACATTTTTAAGATCTGGGAAAGACACCGGGTAACTAAAAAGGCTTCGACTAAAAATCCTGATGATTGTTTATGCGAATTATTGGAATTTTTAAAAATAGAAGTAGAAGGTAAGGAAAGATTTAAAACTTAGAAAAGGTTCTTTTAATGATAAAAGAAAATTTCCTTTTAATGGCGAAACAAAAGTTAATTCGAGAATTAACAGTAGTCTACTAGATATTCCTAAAGCTGCTGTTTTACTTTCAACAGAGAATTCTCGAATTCAAAAAAGAGTTTGCATTTTTTGTGATAGAAAAAGTCATAATTCTCAAGACTGTGCTGCAGCTGCTGATTCTTCAATTGATGAGCGTAATAAAATACTGAAGAAGAAAGGTGTTTGTTTTAAATGTTTAAGAATGGGTCATATGAGTTCAAAATGTCGAGTTTTTATAAGATGTGCATTATGTAAAGGTCAACATTATTCTATAATGTGTTCCAAAATTAGAAATTATGAAAATGATAAAATGTCTCAGAATGAAAATGAATCAGAAGTAGTTAAAAGTTTATCTATTTCATCTAAGTATTCCATTTCATACTTACAAACTCTGATTGAACATATTGTTGTTGATAATAAAACATATCCAGTGAAAGTATTATGTGATCCAGGCTCTCAGAAAAGTTATATTAAGAATTTGATTGCGAAAGAATGTAATTTGAAACCACAGGGCAAGGTAACTTTATCGCAAGTATTGTTCGGTGGTAAGAGGATTCTGTTCTCGACACATGATATGTACGTACAAAACGAAGTTATCAAGCCTTGATTCTCAAACTGTTTTTGAAGTTGATGTTATTGGATCTGATCAAATTTGTACTAACATACCGAGATTAAAAAATGAGAAGGTTTATCAAATCCCTAAGAGTAAGGGAATTGAGATAAGTGATTATTTAAAAGATAATCATTATTCGGAAGATATCCAGGTATTATTAGGCACAAACGCTTGGGCGAAAATTGTAAAACCTGAAGTGGTTTCTGTTGAAAAGAATTTAGTGGCTGTCAGAACCACTTTAGGTTGGACACTCTTAGGTAGTAGTTATGACCCAACGTCTATTTTTTCTTGTTTACTATTTCAATGAAATGTTCTATTGAAACATCGAAATTTTGGAAGTTAGAAACACTAGGCATTTCAGATCCTGTTGAAAGGATTACACAGAAAGAAAAAGATAAAGAAGTCGTGAAATGTTTTGAGAATACTATCAAACGAAATGAAGCTACAGGAACGTTATGTAGTACGTCTTCCATGAATTGATGGTTGCCCTTCCTTACAATCTAATCTTAGGCTGCTGAAAAAAGGAATCCAGAATACATCGAAGAAACTAAACAAGTTTCAAGAATATGACGTTGTAATTAAAGACTGGTGGAAAATGGGAATAATTTAAGTTGTACCGGAAACAAATACAAATGAAAGGACCCATTATATACCACACAGAGCTGTTTTTAAAGAATGTAGTGCTATGAAAATTAGGCCAGTATTTGATGCATCAAACAAAGATGAAAATGGATCTTCTCTGAGCGATTGTCTGGAAGTTGGACCAAATTTAATAGATTTAATTCTGATAGATTTAACTAGTTTTAGAATTTATGCAATTGCTTTATCTTCCGATATAGAAAAGGCATTTCTACAAATTGAAATTGATCCAGCAGACAGAGATTTCCTACGCTTCTTGTGGTGGGAAAAACGAAATATTGTTGAATTTAGGCTTGAAGTGTAGTTTTTAGTGTTTGTTGTTCTCCATTTCTTCTTTCAGCATGCCTAAATAATTTGTTAGAAAATCCACCTGAACATTTAAGCAAGATCTCAAAAAGTTAAAATGCGCATTCTAAGGATAATTGCGTTATTAGTATTTTCAAAGAAGAAGAAAACGAATCACACATTAATGAGGCCACAGAACTGATGTCTACAGCTGGGTTCAACCTTAGAAGTTGGAAAAGTAGTTTAGATTTGAATGAGAGTCCAGAAAATGGGCTCGGTCTTCAGTGGTACTGCCCACCAGATGAATTGGGATGCCGAGTAGTATCTTGGTCTGAAGCTCCTACAAGACGAATCCTCCTTTCATGCATTCTGAAAGTTTTTGATCCTATAGGAATTTCTTCACCAGCTCTACTTATTCCAAATATTGTTTTGCAGAAGACTTGGAAATTAAAGCCTGACCGAGACGAGGAACTACCAGAAGACATTCAGAAAGAATTCAGTAAATGGTCTACAGAAGTACATTTTTTTTGAATGACTGCCGAATCCCAAGAATTTTCATCAATTCAACAAGCTCTTTACACGTCTTCTGCGATGCAAGTAAACTAGCTTATGGTTCCTGTATATTTTTAAGAACAGAAGAACGAGAAGAAATTTACTTGAGTCTTGTCCTAGCAAAATCCCCACTTACACCATTGAAAGAGATCACTTTACCACGGTTGGAATTAATGGCCACACTTCTGGGTGTAAAATTATATCAATTGGCTATTAAAAGCATGAATTGTATAAACACAAAGACTTATTTTTGGTCAGACTCTTCAGTGGTTTTAGCATGGCTAAAGAAGCGATATAATTAATTGGTCTGTTTTTGTAGAAAACCGAGTTAAAGAGATTCAATATTACAGCAAAGAAGGATGTTAGAAACATATACCAGAGATCTTAAACCCTGCTGATTTATTGTGAAGAGGATGCTATTCATTGCAACTCCTAAAATCCCAATGCTGGACAGGACCTGAATTTCGGAAGAAACCTCCAGAAACTTGGCCTTCAAATGATCCTCATTTTGATATGAAAGAAATCGATAAAGGACGACGTTGAAATGTCATTTTCGCAAAGAATGCAACGTTTGAAACTAGTCTAGCTAAACTTGCCTCCAGATTTTCGAAATATTCTATGATTGTACGAACTATTGCTTCGATATTAAGATTCCGACCCACTTATATGAAAAATGAAAATCGTTTGGCTAATATATTTGCTGAAGAATTCGAGAAAGGCCAAAAAACTTTATTTTTTCGTATACAAAAGGATGCTTTAGAAGAAGAATGAAAAAAGTCTGATCTAAAAAATTTCAGATTTTCGTTGATGAAAATGGAATTTTAAGAATGAAATCTCAAGTTTTAGATTCTTCAGTTTTGCTGGAATATGCATTCCCTATATTGCTACCTTCCAAAAATGTAATTGTAGAAAGAATGATCAAGCAATTACACTTAGAACATAAACATTCTGGATCGCAAACACTTCTAATGATTTTGAGAGAAAGAGTTTGGATTATCAAAGGTAAAAAAACTGTACGTTCTGTGGTTCTTGAATTAATTACTTCTTTGAGCACAAACGTCTTTATAGATGTATTTAGACGTTTTATTTCACGAAGAGGTCAAGTTGAAGTCATATACTCGGATAATGGTTCGAATTTCGTAGGTTTAAATAAAGCTATGAATCAATTGGATTGGGCTGATATCTAAAGAAAGTGTGCATTAATGAAAATGAAATGGAAATTCGATCCTCCCACAGCGTCATGGTGGGGAGGATTTGGGGAGAGGTTATTAAGAATTTTAAAGGATCTCCTACGAAAAAATTTGAGACTCGCTTGTTTAGGATATGAAGAATTTCTAAACCCCCTGTGCGAATGTGAAAGCCTAATGAACAACAGACCTTTGACTTACCTGTCGGAGGAAGGTAATGATTTGGCACCGTTAAAACCTTCTATGTTCCTACAAAACTTAATTGGCAGTAATGTATGTGATTTAGATGAAATCAATTTTATGAGCATGATAGAAAGATGGAAATATTTACAACGAGTTAGAGAAGGACTTAGAAATCGTTTTAAGAAGGAATATCTAGGATTTCTCCGAAATATTGCAAAGGGTAAAAGAGGAATAATTAAAATGAATGACATTGTTCTCATCGGAAATGATAGCAAGAAACGAATAGACTAGATGTAGGATCGAGTACTTGAATTGTCCCCAGGGAAAGATAATATCACGCGTCTTGTGAAGCTAAAAACATCCTCTGGACCAGTTCAACGCTTCTTTCGAACTAAGCAATAGTTCAAATAAACTCCCTTTCACGGAGAATAATGTAGGAGACAAGCAAATTTATAAAATAAAACAAAACGATCAAAAGGTTCAATATACACCTATCAAAGAACAGGAAATAAGTAATCCAAGATGTTTTAGAAAAACTCGTCTTGTCAGAGAAATACATCCTCCACAAAGACTAGACTTATGAATTTATTGAGAATTTGGAACTATATGAATTTTATTGATTTTTTAAATTTTAGTTTAAAACTTTAAGTTATATTGATGTTGCAAAAATCCCATTTTGCATGGTGGGGAGAATGTTGGAAATGAATGCAGTTATATCGGTTTATATTTACCTTTTTGGAATAGCAACAAAATTATATTGTTTACTTAGAATGTTCTATCTGGCAGTTAAGTTTAAAAACGTGAATAAAGATGTGTTCTAACTACGTTTTCGTATTCTTTTCGTAAAGTAAACACCGTAGTATTTTAAACCTGGTGAAGTGGATTTTTATTTTCTGAGGCCATTTCGCCACATAACTAACAAGTGCAGCTACATGCTGATCTCGAATAGTCTCACCGATAGCTTTCAGTCTTTCGACTAAGTCCATCATATGAGTGATGTGTACAATCATATCACCATGTTCTGCCATTTTTATTGAATATAATTTTCTCAGAAGATATAGTTTGCTACTCAAATTTGAGCGCTCATGAACTGACTTTAATTTCTGCCGTGTACCGGCAGAAATCCGCCGGTGCATGGCAAAAATCTTCATTTCGGTGGTTTCATCTCTAACATGAATAATCTGAGAGTCATCAATGCATAGATTTATTATAGCTTGTGCTTGTTTATCCCTTTTTAAAAATTCATCATCAGGTTTAGAAGGTGGGGGAGAATAAAAAAATCATATAGCCCATCACGCATTAAAAGAATTTGAATCTTGAATGTCCAATTGCGTACTTTTCGGAATTCAGTTTCGTTATTTGCATGCAATCTTTAAAACTTGACTGTGACATTATTCTTACTTAACAGTTTCAGAAAGTTTATATAGTATACACACAGTTTAAATTTTAGTTTCTGGATTTACAACGATATCAGTCTCAATAATCAATGAAGAATAAGGATAGCAAATCAGCTTACCTTTTGTGCACTCAGTAGCAGCAGTTGTGTCTCCGAAACTTTATTGATGATGATATGAGGGATTTATCCGTAAATAATGCGATGCAGATTTAAACACAAATGACATATTTATTCTACTGTAACTAAAATAATATAAGCGATAGCTACATTAATGTTAATACAAGCACATAGAGAAGCTTAATTAAGAACTAAAGAACAAGAGGATCATGGGATAAATTAATATCACGTGATTAACATAGTTGACGTGTTTGACGCCCATGTGTCTTGGCATTTTTATAGGGTTGCCAGAAGTGAGTGAGAAAAACAGTTTATTTATTTATTCTCCAAATTCCTGATTAATTTACAACACGGTCCCCATCTGCTTCAAGCGGGATTCATCGTTGAACACTATACGATGCCAGCCATGATGATCGGCTGCGACACCACTCCAGACGGCTCCGCCGATGTTGTGGGGTCAAAGGCAAACGTCTTAAAGGCTTCTGTAAGCATAACCCCGCCTCAGACAAGCGCCGTGAGATGGTGGACGGTACCATGGGAGATATAAACATGGCTGTAGTGCGTTGAACAGCAGACAATGATACCGTTGGGGCGGTTAAGGTCTGGTGAACAATCATCCTATCTTGCCTCGCATTTATGCTCCTTAGCCTTCCAGAGCCTTCATTTCGTCGGCAATTTTCCTGTAGCTGCAGGTGGCGGCCTATTGCTCGGTATGACCACCGAGCTTCACACAACCCTACAATGCGACCATGTTCGAAGTCGTTTAGTTGTCTGTTAGGTCTTCGATATCGTCGTAATGGCATCTTTAGTTGCTTCTTCACAGAATTACAATGGCAGCAACAAAAAAAGATAAATCTTCTGACTTTGTTACTGGTTCTTTACTTTGCAAATTGTGCATTAGAAATGCGTGCTATGATCGCAATTCCTGTTCATTTGCATGTTCGATCAAGATGGTTTTGCTTACCAAATTTTGTCACAATTGCAAAAGTCCTTGATGCTTCGATTTTTTTGCAAAAGAGTGTATTTGCAAATCCAGTTTTTCTTTTCTTTGTAGCTTTTCAAGACATTTACACAATAGTCAGTGTTTGCTGCCTGCCTGTGATTGTGTAATATTGACATCAATAACTGCTATTTATAACCTGCCAAAGCAGGCTTTTTTGGTAACCCATATGTTACCTCCTTGATGAACCTCTGTCACTGAAATATAAAACATGGCTAAATGTTTCTTTA
Organism: Stegodyphus dumicola; assembly: GCF_044657685.1. NCBI lineage: Eukaryota > Metazoa > Arthropoda > Arachnida > Araneae > Eresidae > Stegodyphus > Stegodyphus dumicola. The sequence goes on from NC_140781.1 coordinate 113,833,073, forward strand.
CCATATGCATACTGAAACATTTCAAGTATTCATTATGACACTTCTGAAGTTAACACAAAATTTAACCGTATCTCTGCCATGTAATCGCGGAGATATCTTACCATCCATGATAAAATATTTTAGGTATTTCCACTCCCCTCACCAAATGCTGAAGGCAGTTTCAAACTGACTGCAATTGCAAGCATATCAGCCTTACAAAACCCAGTACATGGTCCACTCATCTGATATCTAGAGATACAGAGGAAATTTGAAAATTTTTCATTCAGCCTATATATTTAACCATTGACAAGGCCAAGGCTTGGAGAAGTTCTAGGTGAATTATTTAATTAGGGTAAAGCACATTAGTACCGCAGCATGTGGAAAGTGATACCTTCATGAAAGATTTTTCTAAGGAAAGCTAGCCCAACTTAATGCTTTAAATAAGGGGAACATCATGCAGCTAATCTGTTTGGCTGTGTAGAATAAAACTCAAAATGAATTACTAGTATTTTGCATCTTAAAAGTGACTGTATATTTATATTGGTAGTTACGGGAAATTACTTACAGAAATGTTCTTTTACTTTCAACCGTTGCTGTGCAAAAAAAAAAAAAAAAAAAAAAAAAAAATACTATTAAATGTTGTGTTGGTAAATATTTAGTATAAAATGTAACTTGTGGTTGTAAAAAAAAAAATCTCATTTGACAATTGTACTTGCGTCTTATTCTTAAGGTAGCAGTCATCTCAGAAGGATATTCACCAATAATAATGCTTCTGCCTCTAGCAGTCCCATTTAACATTCATTAATGTGATTTTATGTAGGGCCATTGAGGCTAGTGTCACTAATTTGTGAATTACTCAGTGCACATTCTTAAAATAAATTTTCTTTAATTCTTTCAGTATGGGCATGCGTAAATTTATGAATATATAAATATATCCAAGTACATATTGGTGTGTGTGTGTATATATATTTCATTTCTCATTCTGTCAGTTTTCCTCAGTGCAATGTTGTGCAAGTCTTAAAGATATTTAAAGGCTTGTAACTATTCAGAGCTATAATAATTAGTTACTTTTCACATACTTCACAGAAACAAACCGCTGCTTGCTGGTGAACAAATTTTTTCCTTCCTATCTTATCTAGAAAAAGCAAATAGAAATCAATCTGTTGAAAAATTTACTAATTAATGTAATTCTTTCGGAAAGTAAATATGCTGGAATTAATATTTGTATATTAATAAATAGCTGGAATTAATGTTTCTACTTTTGTAAATACAGTACAGTAGAAGTTTCTAAAATTATGGTAATTGTGCTAATTGAAAGTAAATATGGCAGTTGGAATAAATATTTGTGCTTTTCCATATACAGTAGAAGTTTCTAAAAATACGGTAGTTGCACTTTGATATACATACACAAAGCTAATAATTGGTACTATTGCCCATATTTTCTTCTTTAAATTTTGGTACATTCACTTTCCTTACTTTGCTCTAAGAGATCTGTTAACATTTTAGCACATGATATTTTTATGTTTAAATTAAGACCATCTAAAATTTTAATTATTTTTAAAATCTGAATTAGCTTTCACTGCTAAACGGTATTATACTATGAATTTCTGTTTATATGAAGTCATCTGCAATTCTGTGGAGTGTTTTGTGAAAAAATTATCGCTTTTCTTTTAAATATCAAAATTTCAGTTTTTTTCAGTGTGTTACGCTTTAGAAACAATATTTTAATAGCTTTTCTATTTTAATAAATGAGAATTTTTCCTATATTTGAACAGATTTCTAGCAATTTTGTTTTCATTAACAATGGGAAAAAAATCTTTAAAAAAAGTAAATTAGTTGCATATTTTAAAATAAATTTTTCACCAGAATAAAATTGTTTTTTCATGCAAATAAAATAATTCTAGCAAAGTATTTAATAAAAGCTGAGTCCTAGTCTGAAAAAACAGTGAATAATAAATAAATAACACATTTAAAATCGCAATAACAACCTTCTATTTAGCATACATATATTAAAACACTCAATTGATTTCGAGGGCAGCTAAAGGTCCCTCCTCATCAGGAAAACGAAATTACTAGAAAAGGGAAAAACAAGAAAATAAAGCATTGGCAAAGGAATCTCAGAAACACGTGGTCGTTATCAGCACATCAATTGGTCGTAACCGGATTTTGAATCAGATTACACTGGCCGCCTACTTTCACTGAGCCAGGCTATCTGATCAAACATATAAATATAGACTAAAAAGCAAACCAAATCAGCAAAGTAAAAAAATAGGGAGCAAGGGGCAACTACACCTTCACGCACCAAGTCTGAACCTCGAATATATTCACTGTTATTTCGGATAGAAATCAGGATCAATTGCTGCAATATAGGTCTCACAGTTACGTATAGAACTTAGTTCCGATACTGCACTCTCAGACCCTTACATGCTTATCATCTTTCTGTAATAAAAGTTTAGTTTGCTTTTTAATAGTTATACTTCATTATCCCATGCTTTTGAACACTAGTATAGTTTAAAATTTCTTAGTGTATATTTGCTGTATTATTAAGTGTTGCTTTTTCATGGTGTCTTTATATGCCATATCATTCAAGACTAATATTTAGTATATGGCTTTTTGAAACCTTTGGTATTTTAGATTATATTATTTTTATTTTCTGTAAATTATTGAGAATATAAATTTGTTATTAAAGGACATGATGTTAAGTATATTTTTGATCTGTTATATTTGACATTTTAATGTCGATTTTCAAACTGAACTAAAAAATGCATTTCAGGTGTGCTAAATTAGGACACATGTCTGAATATAACTGAAGAAATATGGTGTTACTACAAAAATTCAGTTGAAACTGAAAACCCATATATAAACTGAAATTAAAATTGCCATCGAGCTATTTATATTACCAAAGTTGAAAATAATAGGTAATTTAACTTAATTAAACCTTGTAGGGTTTATATTTATTTTAAGTTTAAACTATCTTTCCTGTCAATCCTTACTTTCCCCTGGAACTGCCAATGCCAGAATATGTAAATTTGAGTAGAACGCGCAAGCATTTAAATTATCAGCGGAAGTAGTATGATTTAAAATAGAAGGAAACGAGTTCGGTGAGAGAGTTATTCTTACTTAGCGAGCGCGGGGCCCACCAGCGGCCGAGCGGTAAAGTCGCTGAACACTGGTAGTTCGGTCCGAGGTTCGAATCCCGCGAACGGGCTGGCTGCATGGGCGTTTTCGTGGTTTTCCCCATGTGTAACGTGTATACGAGCCAGTTTCCCTTAGAAAGTCCTCCACGAAGGCATCCCTCCTCTTAGGCAGATAGCCCCCGAGGCTTTGCCATAATCACACACACACTTAGCGAGCGCGGAGGTAGTTATCGAGAATTGAAGAACCCCGCGTTGCGGCCTATGTGCTTGGCGGGAAGTAGTTGCAATTGTTCCAGTGAGCTTCAAGTCTGCTGAATTAGCAGCCGTATTTGTAAAACGCGGTGAGTTAGTTATTTTAGAGAGCCTCGTAGTTAGAATCTTGTCTTTACTTTCTTTTTCAGGTTATTATTTTTGTTTGACTGCCTAGTTGGCACCGTCTGTAAGCGTCAAGAGGACGCCATTGTAATTTATTACGTTGAATAAAAAGGGACTTAAACCCTTTATAAGACTCTGTGGTTTATACAAGCTTTCACAGTCACCTCTTGGTTGCGTGCAAGTTAGAGGCGCGCAACGTTATAACCTAACAAAAAACTGAAGGGGAGCACCAATTTATATCATGACCCATTCAAAAAATAGTGGTAAGAGAATTATAGAATGAAAGGTACTTTCAGCACTAATAGTACCGTTTTCTCAGTTCTTCCAATTCTCACTCCAAATTAGGGATTTTGACAATAGTGTGATGAATTTCACTTTGGTTATCAGCTATGGTAACTATTCTCAAATAGTTGGAGGCTCTCCCCACTCAGTCCCACCCTCCTTTTTTAGCTTAAAATATGATTCTTCATTTCTGCTACATAGTGATTAAATGGAGAAAAGATGTTGTAGTTTGATAGTTCTAACTGAAAGTTATCACTTTTGCTGAACAATGCTATTAATGGAATCAAAAATCATATCTATGAACAGGGTAATTGATGTTAACTGTAAATGGAGGGTTATGATATTCACCCAGTTTTGCCTTAAATTAAAGACTTCAGAAAATTGCTTAAAGTTTCTAGTGATATACTGATGTTGAGATATTCAATTAAAGTTTATTAGTATATTTAAAAAATATAATATTTTTTTATTTAAACCTGTTATATTGTTATGGTTTAATTATTTGTAAAGAAGTTTGAACTTTTATATAAGCTGACCCCTTCACTTCTGAAAGAGTGGTATTTTCGTATTATCCACCCAGCACTCCTGCAAAGTCACCATTTGTTGAGCCTCTCTTTTTTTTTCCCTGCAAACCTTACAATGATAAAATTAGCCAATTTTTAAAACTGGTACACACTGAAAATTACTAAAATAGCAACAGATTACCAAAATTAAAAATGCAAAGCCGCCCATCCATAATGAAACAGTGAAAATTACTTAAAATAAACATCCATAACAAAATAGTCAGAATTCTGTAAAACAGTAACGAATTAAGTAAATTAGAAATGCAACAAAAATCCTCAATAAAACACTTTCTATTTTCTTCATCCATGTGCACAACAACCTATTTTTAACTTAAAAAGTCATCAGAGAACTCCAGAATTCTCAGCATTTCAGAGCAAATTAACACTGCTTTCCATGGTCACATCGACCTATTTTAATAAAAAATCTCTTTTATTGAAGAAAACCAATTTTTATGCATTATTTTTCTGTACTAGACATGCATACTTCTTGCAGATAATTGCATCGATTAGTAGTTTTATTCAGAGACATATCAAGACAATGTGAGCTGTCAGAGTGACAAAACTTACCAGATGTATATTCTTTTGATCAGCAATAAATAAAGTGAACAGCTGTCGTAAGCAATATTCGGCTATTCTCAAGCAGTTTCCTTCTCGCATTCAAACACTGTACTTGGCAGTCTTAAACAGTATATTTTCAGAAAATTCGATCGTACATGTCATAGGAATTCCAAAAAGGTGCCCAATTACATGCTCTCACAAAGCATGAATAACCATTAGTGGGTTGTCAGATAAAATACATGTTCATTATATTCTATATTGCCTGCTTTGGTGGTATAGCACTTTGCCCATTGATTCTTCTGACTGCTGGGTGGATAATGTAGCAACAAATCTGCTAGAAATTCTTAGCTTATACATAGATAAATAAACAGTAGTAAATTTTTAATCACATTTAATAAAAATGAGTGGTGGCTTATCTTAACCTCAGTTTAATGAAGGTGGCATAATAATTGTATTAGCATAATAATGCAGGAAATCAATTGCATGTACATTGTGTCTAAAAAGGTCCATAAGGTCCATATTCAGCCTTTATTTTCCCAACCGTTAGTTATAGACATATACTTGCAGTTACACAAATAGTTTAAAATATGCGAGAATTTTTTATTTTTAAATTTAAAAAAATTAATGTTACACAAAATACAAAATATAATTTGTTTATAGTCCTCCAGTCTCTATACTTATATTTAGGATTTTTTCCCTCTTAACTCTCTAAAGCACAATACAAAAAGTACTCCTATATGAAAAGAAATTGAAGTAAATAACACAGTTTCAAAATGTGTGATTCTTGATGTCGTTTTTTGACTTGCCCTTTAATAAATAAATTAAAATAATTCAAGGTTGATATTTTCCCCTTTAACCTTTTGAAGACGGGAGGCCATTATAGTGGCCATAGAGTCCTCTGTTTGAAATGACGGGGTTGTCCACTTTAGTAGCCATGTCTTTTCCCCCATTTTCCAGGCTGAAAGAGTGAGGTGAAATGTCAAATTTGATGTCCCGGGGTTTTAACCACGTATCTCTTTCAAAGGTCTGTTTGTTAAGAATCCGGGTTTTCCCAATTTTTTCGCTTTTAGTTCTTGTAGCTACATAGCTACAGAATTTGCGATAACTGCGTTTGCAAACTGTAAACAGAGCCTTGCTTTGCTTTAGAACAGAGCCTTGCATATTTTCGTAAGTTTTTTAGGAATTATTTTGACATTTTTCTAGCAATATGCCGAAAAGCAGGGGCGTAGCTAGAGGGGGGCAAGGGGGCATCTGTCCCCGGGCGCAGAATCCAAGGGGCGCCAAACTGACAAACGACATTTAGAATTAAATGTTTTCCATTCTTGACAAGCAGTAGGGGGCGCGAAATCTTCAGTTGTCCCTGGGCGCTGAAAACCCTAGCTACGACTCTGCCGAGAAGGAAAAGAGGTCTGACTGAAGAAGAAATTCGAAAACTTCTTCAAGAACTTGATGATGAAATATATACACATGCATATATCTGTATGTTTAAATACACGTATGTATAAATTCACATGCAAACATATATATATAAATGCATATGTGTGCCTATGTGTGCACATGTACGTGTCTGTATATGCGTTATTCCCATTTAAGGGTACGCATGCTTTCCGCTTTATGTGCATATCTGCACTTATACCATGTTATATCAGTGCAGACATATATACTACATGGATATGTAGGTATACATTTCCATAAATAAATATAAATTTCCACGTACTTGTATACATATACAAGCAGATTTTCTTACATTCTTCAGTTCTGTCCGTCTTTATTTCCATATATATCTGTTTATGCTGAAGTGATCTTCACACATGGAGGTTTACTGTGATGGTACTGTAACTCAAACAAATCGCAAAATATAAATATAAATTTTGTGTCAAAGAAACAACAGTAGTTTTACAATTTCAGTCTTAAACCTGGAAATCGTAAATACACTAAAACCAGTCAATCAGTTTGAAAGGTCATCTCTAGCCATTATATTCTAGATGTACTGTTATTTTAAAAGGTACCTCCGTATCAATGTCTCGATTTCATGGTCAAATAATTTTGAAGTAAGATGTTCAGATTGGATTAGAGTAGGATTTGTGAAATTCACTGTCCATTGAGCTCTGAGAATACAAACAGGATGTAAAAGCTCTCAAACAATGTACAAATCATTGTTCTAAGACAACACATGTTCCCCATCTGAATTTCTGAACCTTGACCTTTTAAGTGATTGAATGCCTTTGTCATTCATTAGACATATATCTCAGCATTCCTGGTGCCTTGGACCCTCAGTTATGAAATACACTCATGTCCATAAATTAAGCATAATGCAAAATCAGGCAAAGGAAGAGTTAGAAGCAAAACAAATTTGACTTATTTGTAAAGCTTATTTATTAAACAAAAAGTAAAGAGCAAAAAAAGATACTATATGTTTGATATTATTAAAAAAATTAGCGATGGTTTCTCCCTGGAGCAAATTACAATAAAAAACTATTTACAAAAATCCAATATTACACGGTTGGTATGATTGTTAATACATTGTATGTCTCCCAGACGATGCAATACAGTCCGTACAACGCCTAGGCATGCCCTGAGTATCAAATTATCGATCTGATCTTGGGGGATATTACACCACTCAAAAAGCAATGCTCTCCGAAGTTCCGGTAGACATGTAGGAGGAGGTTGACGGGCTGCAACTCGTCGGCCAAGCATATCCCACACGTGCTCTACTGGATTCAAGTTCGGTGAGAATGCTGGCCAGTCCATACGGCATTCCGATTTCCGATATCCTCCGATTGAAGGCATTCGCTTACGATGTTTGCACGGTGAGGATGGGCGTTGTCATCCATAAACACAAATTGTGCGCCAATGGCGCCCCGAAACAAACGTACATGTTGTTCCAGAATGACGTCCCGATAGATTTGGCTTGTCATGGTTCCAATTTGAACATGCAGGTCAGTTCTGGAACCCAGAATAATTCCACTCTAAACGAGCACTCCTGCATCACCGTAACGGTGTCGTTCAATGATGTTTTCTTGGTGGTAACGGGTATCTGGAGCTCTCCATATGAAAGTCCGGCGTGCATATAGACTGCAAGCTAAACCCGGACTCGTCGGAAAACATCACACAAGCCCACTGTTGCGGTGTCCACAATGCATGCTCTCTACTCCAGGCTAACCGCAGGCGATAGTGAGTTGCAGTAAGTGGAACGCATCTGACAGGTCTACGAGCATATAGACCAATCTGCCCTAAGCGTCTGTACACGGTCTGCCTTGAAATTGTCGTACCAGTGGCTGAAGAGAGCTGACGAGACGGGTCTGAGACTGTGCTCCGCCTGTTTCTTTTGGCAGTAACTGCCAAATACCTGTCCTCATTTGGCGTTGTAACTCTGGGGCGACCTGTGTTGTAACGTCTACTCACATTACCATCATCTTGGAATCGTTGCCAAAGCCTGGAGATGACGCTGTTCAATTCCAAGTTCGTCTTATACTTCCAGTTGGCTACGCCCACATTCCAGACGGCCGATAATTCTACCACGAAAAAAAATCATCCAAATGCGTCCTTTGTGTCATAACTATTCGGTTATTGCACTGATATACTTATAAAGCGCCTGCGAACAATTTTACTTCTTTGCCTGTATTCCTTATATATCACTCTCTTACACTCTCGTCATTGTGACGTACCATCGATGTCATCTGGTTACTTCCTGAAATTTGCATATGATTCTTGAAGATGTGTGTAGTGATTTTGCAGGTGATATATTTATTTTAGAGTTCGATTTCCGCGTGAATCCGAATTATCCTTAATTTATGGACATGAGTGTAGTTCAGATACGATAGTATAAGTTAATGGTGTTAATGAAACCAATGAATAGCTGCCAAATTTTCAATAAGAAAGAAAAAAATAGGTAATTCAACTGTGTCAGTATAGATTTCGCATGACCTGATAATGAAGATTTTTTGTGTAACTGCAAGTAAAGATGCTCGCTAATATATCGAACAATTTAAATTCCACCATATAAAATATGCCGCCATGTTTGATGTCAAAGCTGCTACAAAGACAGTCTGGAGTTGAAACGAACTAGTTTAAACAATAGTGGAAATAGAAAAATTCGCAGGCGACGACAGTTTCAAACAGGAGCGAATTTTCCTGACCGGAATCTGAAATTATCTGGAAATTTCTCTTTATGTGCTAAATTATGAATAATATAGAATAACATAATACAGTAGTGAAGACAACTAATTATCGTGTAACTTTTGTCACACAGTTTTTGCAGACACTATGCATAACAAACAATTTTCCCTTCAATTTGAAAAACTCTTTGCACTAAGAAATTACCTAAATTTTGATACGCGAATGAACACGTTCCCTTAGTGAGGCTGGGAATTTAGTTTTAGGCAAATGGAAAAAAAAGACAAATGGAATTTACGTTTTGAAATTATGGGCTTGCATACTAAATAATTTGACATTTTTAATGACTTAAATTCATTCTATTATTAATACTTGAAATATATCACTTACTAATTTTCAATAAACAGTATAAAATGGTACATGATTAAATAATCTTTTTTTTTTTTTTTTTTTTTTTTTTTTTTTTTTTTTTTTCAAATTTTTAAAACTAAAATATTCTAAAAAAAAGTTTTTGAGTGTCTGTTTTATTATGCATTAATTTTGGAAAAGAACTGAATTTTAATTAGTAGCACTTATGTAGTTGTACATTGCAGTACTAACAGTCTACAATAAAATAAAATAATTTTTAATTAAACCAGTTATATTCTAATTTGCTGAAAGTTTCCTCCTTAAATAGTATGTTATCAAGCAGATTTTGAACAATTATGTAAAATTAAAATTTCATTACGCCTATAGAGCATAAGTTTAACAGTTCCACTGAACTATAATTTTTAATCAGTTCTATAGCTTTAAGCGTTTATTTTTTAATTATTCCCTGTATGGAAGAAAGTTCAAAGATATAGCTATATTTGATAATATTTATACCAAAACAAATTAAAAATTATAAGGACATTTAACAGTAAAAAAAAAAAAAAAAAAAAAGACTGAGATGAAAACTGGTTAAATTTTAAATTGTCCAAGGAAATAATCAAATAGTTGAACTATTTTTTGACATAACATTAATATAAAGATATGATAGAAATAATTATTGTAAGCACTTAGACACATAGTTTTGCAGTGTAATTTAAAATTCAAACCAAAATTTTATAAAAACGAAAGTAACGTCGTATAATATAAAGAACGGCATTTTCTTCAACGAAGATTTACACATTTCCCAGTAGTCTCAATCCGGAACAACTGTAATATGAAATTTTCCCTCTGTGACGAAAAGCATCTTGAAGTCTGGTCACTAATCCCTACACTTCCCTTCCTTTTGTGACATAGATGCACCCCTCTAAGAATCCATTAAACTGCACACAAGAAGCTTTGTCGCAAATAGGAGGTGATTTCTTAAAGGGGGGAAAGCATTCCGTTCAAGATCCCCCGTCCTTTCAAGGCTTTTAGTGCTACCTTTTGAAGCCCCGGCCTCAAAAGGTTAAATGCCATTCAGTAATATTTTTCTGTAATTTATTAGTGTGTAACATAATTCATAAGTTCATAATTTTGTTACAGTTGCTTTGTCAAAAGAATTTTCACACAAATAATTTGTAAGTTTTGAAATGTTAGAGCTGTGTTAATTTTTTCATGCTGTTATGTCACTTTAGAATCCTAATCTAAAGATCAGGCAAAAAAATTAGTTAAACTAGAAATATTTTTTTATTTTTAATTTATACAAGTTATGTTACAAGTTGCCAATATGACAACTGAAGCTTGTCAGCTTTTTTTTAGAACAAGAATTCTGTATGATTGTATGAATAAAATCTTTTTTAATAGTTATTTGAATACGAGCACACGGAGTTACCTGTGTTAAATGGAGGGATGCCTTCATGGAGGACATTTTAAGGAAGACTGAATCTGTTGATGTTGCACATGATAAAAACATGAAAATCAACCATGCAGCCAGCTCATTCACCTAAGATTAAGCTCATAAAACGAACTCCCAGTATTTTGGTCTTAAGTACTGGACCACTGGTGGGGCTCTTTTGAAAAAAAAAAATTATATGGTTCAGTACTTTTAATAATAACATTCATAGAAATTACCTTCACTTAATTTATTAACATCAGAAATCTTTTCCTGCTGATATATTATTGTTAGTTAAGTACAAATGTAAACACTACTCTCTTCAATTTGTATATGGCCACTGAATATGAGGTCCAAATTTAAAACTAAATGTTTTGATCAATTTTTATCATATGGGAATCACACTTTTTGAATTGTGCTTTTTATAATGACCATGATGTTTTCTTAAGTATAAGTATGGGAACAGGGAAACATATAAAATTTTATATTTCTTAATTTTTACAAAATTGATTTCATTAATTTTAAAATGCCAAAACATGAATATCTGCATCACTTAAAACATTTTTGCAGCTGGAAGTATATGTCTGTGACCAGTGATTTCAAAAATAAAAGCTGGGTAGATTTTTTTCATTAAATATGTGCCAGACACAGTTTAACATAAAAATCTTTAGCTATCTTCTTATCTTAATATGTAGAATGTTCAGACGTTTCTTTTGATTTTGTTAGCAGTAATTATTTTATTAGTGCAATTTAGTGTAACTAGAAGTAAATTTCTGTTTTGCTGTTAAATATTCATGTATTTAGGGTTATGACACTCTCGTTGGTGAAAGAGGAGCTCAGCTATCTGGAGGTCAGAAACAAAGGATTGCTATTGCTAGAGCATTAGTTCGTGACCCTAAAATTTTGCTTTTGGATGAAGCGACATCTGCACTTGATTCTGAAAGTGAAGCAGTGGTGCAGCAAGCCTTAGATAAGGTTGGTTATTTTTCATTGCATAGTTAATCTTCTACATATTTCTGCTAATTAAAATAATTACTATGAAACAGATTTCATGCTATAAACAGTGCACAGTATGACACACATATTGTACCCAATGTACAGTATGTGTACAGAGTATAGTAAAAAAAATTTAATGAAAAATTGTTGCTTTTGCATATATAGTACAAAGTTGAAATCGGGATGTCCAGTATCCAGAATGATCTATCTGGACCTTCCAATCACCAGCAATTTTTTTTTCTTAAGTAGAATTTTCTTGCGAAAAGGAAGAAAGTTATATTCTGAGGGTGACATATGCTTCACGCATGTGCAGTAAGTACCTGATTCTTAATTTTATTTCAGTACTCCATGTTGAAGAAACATAATCATTTATTAGCATATATCTGTGTGATCAATAATTTGGCACCATAACCACCTTATTTTGCAGCATACATTTCAAACCGAAACATTTAGTCAAAGTTTTGCTAATTTAACATCTATGTAGATATCATATAAGCCTTACACCAACGGGGGAAAATAATTTTTTTATTAATTTTTGCTTTCATTATTTTTCAAATATTTTTCAAATAAAGATTCAATAGTTTAACAGGAAAATTAAAACATAAATTAAATTGGCAAAACAATTATGTTTATCAACTTATGGCACATGATTATCAACTTATGGCAGCTTCAGAAATGACTATCGCAGTGATGCCTAAATAAACGTTTATTTTAAATATAAGTAGATACCAAACAGCATGGGAAACCTTTTATGATGACAATTACTAACTTAAATTGTGAAGTGTTAAGTGTGTTGATGAGAAATTTGTTCAAAATTTTTAAAAGTTCTGTTTGAATTAAGAATAACTTATTTGTTGTTCCTGGTAAGGCTTAATTATACTTTTCCATTAGGCACCTGCGACGTTAGTGACTGGTGATCTATTGGCCATGATCTGCCACACAGTGTATGTATGTGTGTATTTACTTTCTCAGCAAGGAACTCGCCCCTTTCTCATCTAGCAAACCAAACAGCAGTGAACCACCAACTTTAGTGCTGCCTTTTAGGAAAATGTTGACATAGGGTCTACCAGAAGTTGGCAAAAATTGCTTCTTCTTCCTTCACATACCAAGGACTCCAGACAAAGTCAACAACCTGACCATCTCCTCCCGTCACTTAGGCCTCCAACTTTCCATGCTTTTTCAAAAATAACACATATTGATATCTAACATCTTCACCAGTCCCTATTTCCCAGAACACATGTTAGAAACCCTAGTTTTCACCCCATCTGAGGACGCTTTGCAGAATAAAAGCATACGAATTTCTAATCTCTCAGCAAGGCCCTATTTCTGCTAGGCAATCTGTTTCTTCAAATCTGTTAGCCAGACAAAGTCACCTCAAAGCAATAACTTCCAATGGATGACAGACATTATCCAGACAAATTTGAGAAAGCAGATACCTCACAGTTTAGATAAATAAAAAGTACTTTTTAACAGTACCAAATGATAAAGTCTCTCTATTACATAAAGGTTTCACTAAGTTACAAACTGTCGAAAAATACCACCTGAGCCAGAAAATAAAGATTCAATAGTTTAACAGGAAAATTAAAACATAAATTAAATTGGCAAAACAATTATGTTTAAATACCAATCAGTGTAGCATAAAATCAAAATTTAAAAACTAATAATCCTTAAGGTCATACCAAGCAAATAACTATGTCGAAAAAATAAAATCAAACTTAAATTTTCAAACAGAAATTAAATTTATCCGTAAAAGTTAATAAAGATTAATCATTACCAAGCTTCACTAAATCAATTACAGCTCAAATAAAAACTTATAGTTTTACCACTTTAAATAAAACTGATATGTTACAAAAATTAAATATTAATTTAGCTAACAAGTTACACAATAATGTCATAGATAATGGTAGAAGGTATAACCTGACTCAGCAGGCACCAACCAAAGCAGCTCAAACATCGTAAACAGCACCATCTAGCAATGTACGGTGACGTTTGTGGTCATGGATTGCTATGCAATTCGCAATCCTTTTAGCATTATCCTACGTACCTTTAACGTTTATACCAATATTTATTGCATACCCTGTGGGCATTTATTTCATTAGGACTCGAATAAGCATAAAATTTTTTTTAAATAATATATAATTCAGGCTTGATTTCTCAAAACGTGATAGGAGTAAGACAAATTTGAGCCGAATAGCATGTCTTTAGTCCTCATGATAGCATATAGCAGATGCTTGCTAAACCTTGTGCTGACAGCCATGAATTTAAAGGTTTCTGTATATTGCAAACAAAAAGCCAGATTTTCCAATTAATGCAGCTTATGAAGAAATGTATAGGAGTAATAAATGGAGACAATATAACAGAAGTATTCCATTGCGATTACAGTGTTACAGTGCTCCAATAATTAATCAACTAATGGGCAGCAAAATCTGTAATATGGTTCCAAATCCAGAACATTTTACTACGAATAGTCAAAAAAGTAACAGAGAGGTTGTTGAGAATAAAAAATTTCGATTGACAGATTACTGTGAATTCCTGACAATATAATTATAGAATTTGAACTTTATGATTAAATAAAAAAGTTATATCTATCTGTGCAGTAAAAGAGACATTATTAGCACAAAAATGAAGCAACTTATACAATATTGAAAGAAATATTTAATAAAGTAAACAAATAAATATAAAGCCCTTTTTTTGGTAAATTTTGATTTTTTTTAAAGTCATAAATGCTTTATTATTTCATAAATTGATATTTCATATTTTTAATTCTATAATTTCTGCATGTGATCTTACTAGATTTAAACTGATAATCTAAAATCCAGAAAATTCTTAAATTCGGAATCATAGAAGTCCTGATGAATCCGAATCTCGGACTTTGTACTGTATAAATTAGATAAAGTTGACTCCCAGTTCACTTGGATGTCAATACCCACAGTTAACTCAATCTGATAGCAGTTAAAAAACACAGGAAAGAATAATAATCCACATTACAAATAACAGAAAAAATAGTGTTAATATTTATCTGTACTTTTAAGGAGTTTGGAAAATGTGTTAATTTGATAATTTAAATTAAATAAGCATTGAAAAAAAGAACCTATTTCAAAACGGAAAGAAAAATGTTTTTGTGTGTGTCAGTCTTGTTTTATGATAGGATTCGGTGAGAAACAGATTCATTGTTATACGTTTAATATATTCTTATGATTTAGCAATTTATTTGTCAATATTTATATATTCCAGATTATATTATAGTTATATTATATACTCTTCTGGATAAAAATAGTTCCTAAATATGTTAACATGTCCTATCACTAGTGTTACCTCACACATTTTATGCTCCTTTTTTTATTTCCCATAGAAATTTTGTTTTATTCTAAGGATTTGTGATGGCAGTTTACTTAGTGCTCCACATAAGCAATGTTAACGTTTTTTGCAGACAAGGTTCAGTTATTGTGCCCCCTTTAATCAAGAGTTGAGTGTATTACAGATTCTGATTTCTGTGAAACAAAATTAGCTGACATATAAACTAACAGGAAATCATATACATATTTTCTCTTTTTAAGTAAAAATTATACCCAATTTGTTGCCATCTGATAAAACCGAATCTTTACTATTTAAATAAAATTTTACAAAAAGAGAAGAAATCCAGAAAATCATATTTGTTGCAGAACTTGATCGCCATCATTTAGTTTTCTTTTGTTTTTCTTGGGGTACAAACAGTTGTATACAATTAAGAAATCAAATTAAAAATTTTGTAAACATTTTAGAAAAATAAGTATCAAAATGGAAGTCCAAAAATATTTTAGCTATACATAGTTCATGTTAAAATGTGTTTCTTAGTTCAAATAAATCTTATGAAAAATATTTTGTCTTATTGTTACTTTTAAAATTAATTCAATTCTCTTGTATACTCTTTCACTTTCTAAGAACGTAAATTTATTTGAAGTGCCTTGTACTTAATTTTTTCTTTTTTAAATAAAAATCATTTTACGCTACATAATGTTTTCTTGCTAACATGTCTGGGTGTATAACATTTATGAAATGTGCCTGTTGAAACTTATCTTGAGTTTCAATATAAGCCAATCTGAACCGCTACAGTTTGTAATATACATATTTTCAAATTTCTGTTATGTTTTAAAATCTAATGCTGTGAATCAGATGTATATTTTCAAATCGCATTGCAAACTTTGTATTTTAAATAGTGCTAAATAACTATCCGGCTTTGGAAACTCACCACATAACTGGAACTAGATACTCAATAATCTGTATGTGTCACCATCATATATATATATATGCATAAAATATAGTATGCTGTAGCATTTTCTCCCATTTATAAAAAGTGCCACATAATTCTTATTAACTGTTTATCTGTTACATACTCATTTACAGAATGGAATTTTTGTATATATTAGGAACTTTCCATTTTAAATAATTGTAGTTTGAATCAGTATTTAAAAAAAAAAGTTAAATTCTCATTCTATTTAACCTAGTATTTGGCATAATCAGTGATGAACTAATTATTTTAAACTACCTTCATCCCATTCTCTTAATCTCCAGTTAGTACGTCTTCACATAATTTATTATTTAAAAATAGTTATACATTATGAGCATTCTGTGTAATACAAATAATGATAGAAACTTGTATAAAATGCTTGTTTCTATTAAAAATAGTGGGATAATGGGATAATTTAAAATAAAAAAGAATAAGTATTATACAGTAACATCTATACATATGTGTACATATGCATACCTACGTACAAATATATATATATAAACAAATGATTTATTACTTCGCAGCTTTAGCACAAGTATTCGGTTTTTTAAATTACATATATGTATATATTACGTTACTTTGATGCATTTATTTAGGCACAAGAAGGAAGAACAACTGTGATCATTGCGCATCGTCTTTCAACAATTAGAAATGCTGATGTAATTTGTGCCATGGAAAATGGAATCATAAAAGAACAAGGCACTCATGAAGAACTGATGGAAAAGCATGGCTTATATTATCAACTGGTCACAAATCAAATGTTTGTAGATGATGAAAGCTGCTATTCTGAACTAGGTAATTTTGTAGATTTTTTTTCTTTCTTACTTTTGACCGAACTACCAGTATTCGGCAGCTTTTATCGGTCGGCTGCTGGTGGGTCTTGATGCAAGTTTAAGAGATTAAATGTACTTTGTTGTGCATGTGAGAATGGCTTAAGAACTGTGAATAAAAAACTTAACTCGTCTTGCAGAATATATTGCAGTGATGTTATGATCAAAAGTTTTTTTTTTTTAAATTCTTGTTGAAGTAGTTCAATAAGCTGGGGAGAAAAGCTGAAGCTAAAAAGTTGTTTGATTGAATCGCTCTAAAGCAATTTTTCAGAAACTTTTCAGCTTGTGATTGATATAGTTCCTCTGAAAGAGAGAAGATAATAATGTGATAATTATTAATTAATTCATAACAACAGGTAGATACGTATAATTATAACTTTAAGGAACAATATTCTGAAGTTTTATGTGATGCAAGATAATATCTGCTATTCCACACCTTGGGAATCACTATTCTGAATAATTGTTAACCAGTCTATAGCCCTTAGAGCCCAATTTGAACAAAATTAAGAGTTATAAAATATTTCACAAAATTACAAATTCAAAATGTGTTATAAATTATAATTTATTTTACTTAGGAAGCATCGAAAGAGAAAAATAAGTTGCTTCAAATGGCTGGACAGTTGAAACTTAATGCATTCATTGAGAACGTCCAATAATCATCGGTCATTTAGCCATCTCAGCATGGAGAATGTTGCCCAAGCGGCACGAAAGGAGTGACTGGTTTTACTTCCACAAGAACCAAGTTTCTTCTCAACTGTAATGGAAACACTTTCCTTTACCCCTACCACCAAGCCACTCAAAAGTACTTTTGCTTCCCAGTAATTTAGTTGTCTACATGCCACACAAACACTATACAGTAGCAAATATCTAAGTCTTCCCCCAGATGTTATTGGGGTATTAAGTGCAGTAAAATAATGTTTTAAAAGGTTTACTTTTTTATACTGATTTGCAGTGCAATTTTATATTAGCGCCAAACCTTTGAAGAGGACGTTGGGCTTGCCAGTATTTTAGATGTAACCTGTGTCACGTAACCAAAAATCTGATGTGTACACCACATCACTTCCTTGTACGCATTAATTATTATTAAATTATACACATTTTTTCTTGCATTTCATTTAAACTTATTGGATTGAATTAAGTCTACTTCGTCGATAGCACATAAACCACAGTAGAATAAATGCACTCTTAAAAATTCGCTATATTTGTTTACCATAGCGACACTCTGGCGCTAGGTTCTCTTAACAGCGTTATATTTCATTCATATTGTAACTCAGAATGCACAAAATCTATATTATTTGAAGAATTATGTAATCGTTGCCGCATGTTTTATTCAAATACTATAATAAATCTAGAACGATGTATAAAAGAAATTAAGCAAATAAAACAAAAAAGGAACAGTTTTTCACAGACAATTCAGTATTTCTCATTCAATTAATTCAGTTCTCACTTCGCAACAAGGGAAAAATACATAAAAACTCACAATATCTATATTACAAATTACAAAGTAAATCTTAAACACTTATTTCCTCAATTTTTCTAAGCTCCTGTCACGAAGATTGTCCTTCCTGTCGCATTTTTTATGACTGGTGCAAATGCCTGATCAAAGTCATGTCTGAATTTTTGGCAGTATCCTTTAACTACTAGACGAGCTTTATATCTTTATGATATCCTTAAGCTTTACATTTTGAATGTCCATTTATTTCTGATTGCTTTCTTTCCTTCTGGAAGATAACAATTTCCGTATTTTATTTCTCTTCAGTGATTGCATTTCTTTTGTAGATTTTAACCGCAGTTCATTTATTTATTTTTTTTT
Organism: Stegodyphus dumicola; assembly: GCF_044657685.1. Taxonomy (NCBI): domain Eukaryota; kingdom Metazoa; phylum Arthropoda; class Arachnida; order Araneae; family Eresidae; genus Stegodyphus; species Stegodyphus dumicola. Next base: position 113,851,766 of record NC_140781.1, read on the forward strand.
CATTTTATTTTATTTTACTTTGGATGAGGGTCAGAAAGTTTGCAATTCTAGCGTCTTTAGAAATTTTGATTTCTTCTTTCTTTGCCATGTATGAGAATCTATTTGTAAAGCTAACTCAGGCTCTTCTTTGGGATTTTCTCAACAGTTATTTAGCTCTTCTATTTCAATTACATTACCTCCATCCTTCTTTTTTCTAAGCATGATTCTGTCTATTCATTTTCCATTCTATTTCTTCATTCCGATCATTTATTTCTTCAGATATTGTTTCCTTTTTGTTTTCATCAAATATTGTGCTTCTTTAGATGACAGCATTATCTGGATATGCCATATAAAATCTATGCCCTTTAGTATGCTCACTGTATCCATTAAGAATTATTTTTTTCATCCATGTTATTTCTTTTCTGCTTTTGAACCAGGTAATAAGCTGTGCTCCCAAGAACTCTCACATGGCTTAAATTTAGCCTTTTTGTCATTCAAAAGTTTATACAGTGTTTGCTCAATTGATCTTGATACCAGTCTATTTTGTAGGTAGGTGGCTGTCATTACAGCTTTGCCCCAGAATTCTTTTTTGGAGTCTTGAATTGAGTAGAAGGCATCTTGTCATTTCCATCATGTATCGATTTTTCTTTTCTTTGACCATTCTGTTGATGCAAATATAGTATAATGGTTTTATGTTTGATTTCCCTATTTCTTTAGATATTCTTCAGTTTCTTTGTTTGTTGTATTCTTCATTAATTCCTATCTATTTCTTTGTTTGTGTATTTTCCTCCTTCTAAACTTGTTCTTTAACTTAGAAATAGCTTTATCTGTTGTAGCTAGTAAATAGACACTGTGCATCTCGAATAATCATCAGTGAATGCTGTGAAGTATTTCCTTCTGCTTAGCGATGTTATACAAGTTGATCCACTATATCGAATCCGGAATCGATTTTGCTGTCTAACAGTTTTGCTTATAATGCAGTAAATCAAACATTTTACTTCTAATGTAAACTTCATTCTTTGTTTCTTCCGATTTCTCCATCAATTTTTGTTCCAGTTGCTAACTCATAATTCTTCAGCTTTTTGACTGCTACATAGTCTCTATGACCCAATCTTCTGTGCCAGCGATGTATGTTGTTTTCACACCTTTTCATAACTTTGCTTTCAGTTTTTTTCTTGCAATTCAATTATTTTACATAAATTTCCTTCTTCTTTTTCAATCACTATGGTTTTATTTATCTTCTTTATTCTGTAAGTACCTTCTGCAAATTCAGCAGTAAACCAGCAAATTCAGCAGTTTATGATTTTTTGTATTAATACTAGTCATTCCTCAAGGTCGGGAATATAAAAAAGTCTACAAATTGTATTCTCCTTTTATTATTTTCATCACCCACTCAGTATAAATATCCTTCATTAATACCTTCAGATTTCATTTGAGTTCTGTTAGTAAATGTTATTTGCTCCTATCGAATTTTCTGAAGAAGTTTGTTATTGGTCATATTATACCAGGTGTGAATCAGCTGGCTAATTTGAGTTTTAGGATTTTCTTTCTTCGGTAAACTCAAATGTATAATTCTCAGTCTTTTCAAATTTCTCATATTTATTTTCATTTTCGTATGTATCCCTGTTTACTACAACGTTTTTTCTTCCTTTCTTTTATATTGTTTCTTTTATTTCCATAATTTCTTTTAGTCACTTGTTGGTTTATTCTTAAAAAGGTTACTACTTTCATTTTCGTCCTTTTCTTTCTAGTTATTTAAGAATCTTCAATCTGCATTCTTTTTCTGTGTGTCGTATATTTTGCAATAGTTGCACTTCATTGATTGAAATGTTTGACATTTGTGATAAAATTCGTTTTCAAAGCAGCTGTTTTTTCTGCTTGTGTGCTTCCTTTTCTTCTTAAAATGTTCATCGATTAGTTTAATTTTTACATATTCCAGCATCAGTTCTTCTGAGTGAGATTTTAAAGCTCTGTTCTCTTTCATATACTGCTTAGTAATAGTGCTTCACTACGACTAACTTTTATATCTTCTCACTGTTTGGCTACGATCTCAAAGATAGCGTTGATGCATAGTGTCTTCAAGCTTGTGTTTGTTTTCTGTTTTTAACTCATGCAGCTTTCTGAGAAGATAAAGTTTGCTGGATACATTTTCCCATGAATGATTTCTTTAATTCATTCTATATTCCATTGGCTGTTTTATTTCTTAAATGCAATTTGATTGTCTTCTATGAATAAATTTATGGAAGCTTCTGCTTGTTCATCTCATTTTATTCTTTCAATAATGGTTTCTTTTGGTGTGTCATTGGTGATTAGATTCCGCAAATTTTCCTTTTCCAGAATCTTTTCTAGTTTGTATTTCCACAGGTAATAGTTTTTATTATTTAATTTCATAACTAAGTGCTTATTTCCGCCGCTTGTATCCTTTCTTGCTTCCATCTGTCAAGAAAGTAGTACACAAACTGTATTCTATTGTTGATTATCCAATGGTACTTTATGATAGAGTTTTTCTTCCCTTTTTTCCCTTTTTATTTATAGTTGCTTATTTTATATGTATTTTATGTGTTTGAATAAAGTAGACTTGCTCTCAGTCTCATAATCAAATGTCAAAGTGATGCACAGTAAGTTTATTTATTATCTGAACACTGCTAACTCTCTATAACAAGGAATGGAACAGGATTAAAAATTTTATCTCTTTAAAGTTAATCCAAACAAAATGTGAAGAAACACAATTAAATGTTGAAGAGCTTTATTTACAGCTTTAAGAAGGAGAAAAGAGTAGAATGTGAAATGGGCATTAACAAATATTCTTTCAGTCTCCATCTAGAGAGCTTGGCTCTTTACATGAGATATTTTGTTTTTGTTTTTCAGTGTTCGAAAAGAGCAAGTCCATTATTTAATCAAAGAGGTTAAACCATTGGGCACACAATCTTTTCTCTCTTTGTTTCAGCTAAGAATTAGACACTACTGGAATTCAAAAAATAGGCTTGTTGTTCATTTAAAAGTGATTTAGTTTTACTTTTTCAATAAATATGTTGTATTAAAACTAATTTTATAAGGTGATATTGTAATGATGGTTACATTGTGGTTATTAATAAATGTCAAATTCTGTTTATGACTCAATTTGGTATTTTTTAGATATTGGGGCAAGACCCTGGATAAAAGAAATTAATACATTTCTCAAATATGTCTGATTTGAATAAAGTAGTTTCTTAAAGATCATATAATGAAGTTCATGTTATATTGAAGTAAAGCATAAACGACATGTTGATGAAAAAGTGTGTTATGTGACAAATATCACAGGTAAGACAGTTTTTGTGACCTGGTTGCAAAACGTTTGCATCAAATAAATAAGTATCACATAAAAAGATCCATCATAAATAGTTCTTCTGAGTGTGCAGTGCAATATATAAAAGTGTTGACAACAAATTGCACTTGAGAACCATCCATTATAATTAATTGCTTGTGATCCTTGATATGTTTTTATCAGATGTTACATCGCTTTATACATTTTTCGTGAATGACGCAGAAAAAAGCTCCTAAGGTCTGTATTTTAAATTTAACGTAATAATAGGATGCAATAAATGTCAAGCTAACACTTTTGTGTAAATCTAATTGAAAGTTGAGAGGGTTTATTTTAGGAACAAATTTTCTGCCATGTTTAATAGTATTTTTTCCTGTCGAACTGTACTTTTTTTGTTTAAAGAGTGTTTAATTTATAAGGTATTTCTTCTGCCTTCTCAGCGAGCCTTCATGGTGTGGTGGTCCGCAGCCTGGGCGCGTATTACAGAGGTCTGCGGTTCGATTCCCGGCGAAGGTGTTGCTCTTTTTTCGTGACTCCTGCTTCCAAAAAATACCTAATCTCTCTACAGTGGCGCCCGAACTAAAAGGGTGGAGTATGATGATTATCCGCACCCAGAATTTGGTGATTGGGTCCCCTAAAAACCCCAGTCGCCCTTTAAAAGGGGGAAGTATATAAGGTATTTCTCCTGCCTTTGTGGTGTGGTAGTCTGTATGCTAAGCGCGTATTCCAAGAGGTCCGGGGTTCGATTCCCGCGAAGACGTTCCTCCTTTTTCATCTCTCCTGCTTCGAAATAACCTAATGTCTCTACAAATTAAAGTAGTTATCATGGTACGGTTACTGTCAGCAAATAAAGGTTGAAGGTGAAAGAAAATATTGTTAGTGGATGCAAAGTAGACACGGACATTCGTTATTGTGTCTATTGGCCCGTGAGAAGAACAAGTTCATACAATAGATATAGTTCGGTGCTCGCAGGCACCCTTTTGCAGAGAACAAAATCCAACTTTACATAAGACGCGAATATGCCGCTCACCTTGAAATACTATTTCAACATTCAGTGGTTAAAAATTCAGCAAATTTAAAAACACAATACAATATTAAAATCATGATATAATACTTAATTTATACTACATGAATTAAAACTCAAATATGTAATGGATACAATTTTGTAATATTTCTTTTGACCATGCCATCTGAAGTTTGAATAGTCACAACTCTAACAATATTATCAAGCCCGGGATGTAACTGAATAATTCTACCCATTTTCCATTTAGTTGGAGGTAAGCTATCCTTCTTTATGAGACACAGACCATTAACTTGAAGATTTTTAGTTAGCAAAAGCCATTTTGGTCTTTGTTGTAACCGACACAGATATTCTTTGTACCAACACTTCCAAAATTGTTGAACCATTTTTTGAATATGTTGCCATCTAATGAGAGGGGAAACTTCAATATCATTTGGTTCAGGAATGCTTATTAATGATCTACCAATAAAAAAATGACCAGGCGTCAATGCTGATAAGTCATTTGGATCATTAGATAAAATTGTTAAAGGTCGCAAGTTAAGGCAAGCTTCTATTTGTGTGAGAAATGTTTCAAATTCTTCATATGTCAGTCTCGCCTCGCCAACTACTCGTTTTAAATGGTATTCTGTTGATTTTATGCCAGCTTCCCAGAGTCCACCCATATGTGACGCTCCTGGAACATTTAGATGCCATTTAATGTCATTATCAATCAAATATCTGCTAATGTTTTGATTATAAGTTGCAAATCTAGCAAACCTTTCAAATTCCATAAGTTAGCATTTTGCTCCAACAAAATTGGAACCACAATCACTATATATATCACTGCTTTTGCCTCTGCCGGAAATGAACTTCTTAAGAGCTGCAATAAAAGCATCTGCTGAAAGATCAGTCACTAATTCTAAGTGAATAGCTCTTATCGTAAAACAAACAAATAGAGTTATATATGCCTTGAATGACCTAGAGCCTCGACCCTTATTTGCTTTAATTTGAAAAGGACCCACGTAATCCACTCCACAGCGCAAAACCACAGGAGCAGAGGAAACGCGACTAGATGGCAAATCGCTTATCAATTGATTAGTGACAGATGCTCTAATTTTGCAACACTTTATACATTTTCTAATTAAATCCCTGATAACAGCTCTATCACTTATGATCCAATTTTGTTCTTGAATGCAAGATTGCATGAGTTGTGGGCCTGCGTGCAAAAGTATTTCATGGTAATGTCTAACAATGAGATGAGTCAAAATGTGCCTCTTTGGCAGCAAAATTTGATGCCTAAAGCAGTATGGAAGGTTTGCATGTCGCAAGAGACCGCCCACCCTGAGAATACCTGAATTATTTAAAAATGGATTTAAAGATAAAATTTTGCTTGTACAAGGTAATGATTGATTTCTGCTTAAAGTGTTAATTTCATTCTTAAATTTAACATATTGCATTAATTTAATTAATACATGCATAGCTAGTTAATTTACTAGTTTTTAAAAATCCATTTACCTGATCTTCTGAATTTCTACAGTTATTTACAAACCTCAGACATAGTGCTATAACACGTTTAACACTAGAATTACATAACGGGTCATTTTGAGACATAGCAAACCTTTTTCTTTGACAGCTCTTCTTTTTTTTCGCAAATGTCTTAATCTTTTCTCGACTTTTCCTAAATCATTGTAATTTACGAAATAGTAAAGATTTCAAGAAAATCGTATATTTATTTTAGCCTTAACAAATGCTTATACCTAAAATTACGGCAGATGTCATTTTGACCCCTTTGAAAAAAAGAATTGTGAATACACTCCATTGTATTATCTGAACACTGTTACTTCTGTAAACTATTTTTATTTGCACCTGCTAAACAAAATACAAACAAAAGAAAAGAATATGGAGTGTCTGCGTAGTTTCACATCTGCCAGTCACATGATTTGAAATATGTGCAATACTTTTCTTTGTGGGGAAAAAACAGAGAAAAGAGATTATTACTAGCTGAACATTTGTAGATTTTTCGTAGATATATTGTTTATTATTCATAACACGTTTTAGTGGCACATTTTATTCTATTTACATGAATTTATTATAGTGACATACTAATGGCACATAGAAAGGGACTAACGCGTGAAGAAATCGTAAAACTAATGCAAGAATTATCTGATGCCGATTCCGGTTCTGAAATCGAAAATAATTCTACAGATAAAGATGGAGATGAAACATCTTGTGATTCTGAATTTACTATGGAGAGTAATCAGGCAATATTATCCTCTAGCTCAAGTGAAAGTACAAATGCATTTGTTTCTACGAGTTCAAATTCTGCCGTACCTAAGAATGCCAAAGCAGGAACTAGTAGGCGCTCAAAAGGGAATATGAAATTCAACGTAATTCAGACTAACACTTGTAAAGAGATTGCTACTGATGGAACTGTATGGAAAGTAGAAAATACATCAAATACTTCTGGTCGGTGACCCTTGCAAAATATATTGCGAGAAAATGCAGGACCGACATCCTATGCTAAACGTCACATTTGTTCTGGTAAAGCTCTTAGTGCTTGGAAGTTAATAATAAATGAAAATATTTTAAGCGTCATAAAGGAGTGTACTGATGCTGAAGCCAAGCGTAAACTTCATAATGACTCTTTCACTATTTTATTAGCAGAACTGGAAGCATTCATAGCGTTGTTGTACGTAAGGGAGGCGTTAGCCGCCAAGGGCTTACCAATTTTTAGTTTGTGCTCCAAGACTTGGGGACCAAAGTTTTTTCATGAAACTATGAGTAGAGATAGGTTTCTGGAAATTATGAAATTTCTTCGTTTTGATAATAAACTAACAAGGTCTTCACGTTTGCATTGTGATAAATTTGCTCTAATATCCGAGGTATGGAATACTTTTATATAAAACTATAAGCTTTGCTACAAACCAAATGAAAACATTACGATTGATGAACAGTTATTCCCTATAAAAACAAGATGCCGTTTTTTACAGTATATGCTTAGCAAGCCCGATAAATTCGGAATAAAATTTTGGCTAGCAGTAGACGTCAGGACGAAATACTTATTAAACGGATTTCCATCTTTAGGAAAAGATTAAATGAGACCAAGTGATCAAAGTTTAGAGGAGAATGAGTAAATCATTTAGTTGATCCTTACAAAAATACTGGCCGAAATATAACTACAGACAGTTTCTTTACATCAGTAAAACTTGCGAAATCCCTAAAATCAAAAGCATTGCGTCATATTGGAATAGTAAATCGTGCAAAAAGAGAAGTTCCCTCTAGTTTCAAAAATGTAAGAAACAAACATTTTTCTTCAGTTGTGATGAAACACGACTATAAAACACTTACATCATATCAAGATAAAAGGAACAAAAACGTAATTTTGTTAAATACACTCCCTTCATCAGTTGAATTTGAATCTAATGAAAAGAAAGTTCCTGATGTAATACAATTTTACAATTCTAATAAATTCGGAGTAGATGTTTTGGATCAAATGGCAAGAAAGTACACCGTGAAAGCACCATCACGCCGTTGGCCAGTACATGTATTCTACAATATTTTGGACTTAGCAGGTATAAATGCGTGGATTCTGTATAAGGAAATTACAAAAGAAAATATCAGCAGTAGCGATTTTCTATTGGGGTTGGCAGAAGAACTAAGAGAAGAATATATATCTAGTAAAAAGAAATTTGTTCTCTCTTCAAGTGGCTTTCTGGATGGACAAGATTCAATAGAATCAAAAAAAAAAAAAAAAAAGAAAAGAAAAGGAAGAAATGACAAGTAAGAAAATGCAAATATAACAAAACTTCTAATATTTTTGACAACTCTAATAAATATGTATGCGTATATTGTACACAATGTGCTAATTGCTGCGCTGACTAATATATTATCTGTAAATAAAATATTTTTATATATTTCTATGTACTCTTTATAGCAAAAAGTTTGTTTTAAAATACTTTAATATTTGAATTAAAAACGACTTTTTTAAAAAAAATTTGCGTAAATATTTATACATTTTATTTTCTGTGTTTCTGAAATTTAAGCTATCAAAAATGAAAAAAAAAAAAAAAAAGTTACATTTTCCGATGGAAATATTTAAATGCTTGTTCATTATTTGACTGCATACCTGCAAAGTCTCTATATTCTTTAAAATAAACTGTTGTTGTCATAATTTGTGTTATTTTAATTTCTTTTTCACAAATATATTATATCATATAGAGAAATATGCAGATATCTTATCAAGGGATCAAAATGACATCCGCCTTAATTCTATGTATAGGAAGACCACTGTAATTCTAGTGTTAAGTTTGGTGAGAGAAGAATATTTGTAAAATAAATCATGAGCGTCTGTTAAGTGACTGGTAGCAGTTGTTGACGGTAAAGCCCATCTTTTCTCGGGCACAGAATCATTCAGCACTGGTGCAGATATTGCTGGCTAAAAGGGAAATAAATCATACAATAAATCTGGACCATGTAGCCACAATGAAGTGACCAGTGCTGATGATGACACGCTACGAGTTGAAAGATCAGCAGGATTAGTATTTCCATTCGCATGATGCCACTGGACAGGAGAAGATAAAGTCTGGATTTTTACTACTCTGTTGGCGATGAAGGTCTTCCATCGCCTTGCATGAGATCCTATCCAGGTTAATACAATAGTGCAATCAGTATGAAAATAAGCTTGTGATATAGGAGTATTCAAAGCTCTACAGGTGAAAATCCATCAATTTAGTCAACAGGAATGCTCCACAAAGTTCCAATTGGGGAAAAGATATGATTTTCAGTGGTGCAACTCTTGTCTTGGCCTCTTGCAGAGAACAAAATCAAAATTTACATAAGGCACGAGCAAATATTACTATTAGCATTATACAAAGAAGCTAGTATTTTAAGAAAAAGACCCTCTTATTTTATTTTCGTTGCATTAAAGTTATGATGGAAATTTCAGATTTTTGTGTTAGAAAGCTAATGTGTATTATGCCATGTTAATTATCTAGGTATTTCTGATTTTCAAATTCTTCATCGTATCTATATACTCTTCATGCTTGGCTCTTGTTTGTTTATGCACAATTTTCTAAGGGAATTTTCAATTTTTTTCATGAGTAATTTTATTATTCTTTAAAAATTTTATTTCTAGTATAGTTTACAATAATCATCCACTGCAGTTCTAAAAGTGTAATTCACTAATATCCATGATGGAGTTCTCATACTAATAAAATTCACTGCCTTTCTTATAAATACAATTTTTTAACCCTTTTGCAATTTATTTCTGTATTATAAAATTGATTGTTATATGGCAATTAGATAGTCTATTATGGGAGGGAGGGGTTGGGAAAAATCATGACATTTTTTCTGCTTTTCTCAAAAGTAACCTATTTACAGAAAGAACAAAAATCTGTCAACAATATATTGTTCAATGATCATGTTCCATATTTTAGTGAGCTTCGCTATTCCACATTGATAGCAAGACCTGTGTTCATTGGTTTTTATTTGTTACAACACTTGTATAATACCTCATTAAAAGTATTTTGAGTTAAAAAAAATAGGAGAAATACTTCCACTTTCCTTTGTAAATTTTAAGTTTTAAAAAGGTTAAGTAATCTGTAAGAAATTTCACATGAATATTTATCACAAGAACAAAATATTTTAAATGCCTTTCAATTTGTTTTTTTTCTACAGCTAATAATTTCATTTACACTTTGTTAGAATTCAATTTTCTGTACATTTTGAAGGCAAGATATTAGTTTGTATCTTCACTTTGAATTTTCAATTCTTCATTTTGAAGTACAGTGGAACCTCGAGATACGAGCACCTCTATATACGAGATACGAGGAAAGTATGAAAGAAAATTTGTCTCTAAATAAGAGCAATGAGCCAGGTTATTGTTATGCATGGCGCCATTTCCCGACCTGGCTGAACTCGGGGAATCCCCTCATCAGATCACTCAGTGTTCTTTGATCTACGTGTTTGTGGTCTTGTGTGTCAATTGTTTATTACAATTAAAGTGAAAATAATTATTTCTCGATGCCACCCAATAAAATCGTTGCCTCAGATATTGCTGCAAAGAAAACCAAGGAAGCCGTGGCCGTTGAAATTAAGAAAGAAGTCATAGATAAATAAAGCATGAATTGACGAAGAATTATCGCCTTTCGACATTGACGATTTGCACTATTCTGAAGAAGCAGGAAGAAATTAAGAAACTTGATGTAGCCAAAGGAGTTATCGTTACTTCCAAGCACCATCCAAAACTCCTAGAACATGTTGAGAAGCTGTTGTTGGTGTGGATTAACGAGAAGCAATTAAAAGGTCAGTGTTGGGAGCTATCATTTGTCTGAAGCTGTCATAAAGGTAAACTACGGTTATATTATTATTTATCAGAAAAAGTGATTTTTATGTTGATATTTTTATGGGTGCGGAATGGATTAACTGGATTTCCATTATTTTCAATGGAGAAGTTTGTTTCTAGATACAAGAAATTAACTATACGAGCTCAATGCAGAAATGAATTAAACTCATATCTCGAGGTTCCACTGTAGATGGTATTCAACCTGACAATTATTATTTTTTATGAAATAAGAAAAACATATAATGCCAAAGGTAGAAATAAATGAAACAAAATTTGTCACTTATATTTGATTTCAGATGATTCCAAGGATTTAGAAAATCTTGAAGAACTAAGAATCAGGAAGAGGTCATCCATAAGATCTGCAATTCATGAAAGTCATAGGTTGCTCAGTCGGCTTGAGAGTGAAGTCCAGGAAGTAAAATATAACTTTCTTTCCTCATTTTTATAATTGGATAATGATTACAAATGATGCTTACCAGTTGCTAAAAGGTTAAGATCACTGAATACTGGTAGTTCGACATAGTTTGGGTTCAATCCCATGTTAAACAGCTGGTTGCATGGCTGGTTTTTGTGATTTTCCTTCTTGTGTAAGGCGAATGTGAAAAGGTCCTCCGCAAAAGCAATCCCTTCTCTTAGGCAGATAGCCGTAAAGGCTTTGCCATATTCAACTAACCTAACAAATAACGCTCATATATTTTTTCTTATAACAGGCCAGTCTTGAACTTTATATTTTACAACATTTCCTTTAAGAATATATAAGTTCCTAATTTTAGCAATTAAAGAAATAAGAGAAGTTATGCTGCACTTTGTATTCTTAAATAAAAGCTAAAAGGTTTTCTTACAGCATTGCTTCTTTTCTTGAGAATGGTTTTAAATGATTACTGTCTTTATTTTCTACCCATCAGATTTATAAAGAAATAAATAAAGAAAATGTGTTGTATAAGTTATGTAATTTTACTTCTGAGTAAGATACAAAATATCATTATTTTTAAAGCAATTTATTTTTTAAATCATTTTTTATTTTTCTAGATTTACTTATTAAATGGTTACCATGTATCAAAGTTTTAAGTAATTAAATTTCTAATTAGACGATATTAAGAAAACTTCTAATTAGATGATATTAAGAAACACAGTACATATTTGAACACATAAACTAGGGATCAGATAATAGAAATTTATGTAGTTTATTAAGTTTTTAACCGAGATTGTGATTAAATGTCTTAGCAGCTTTTTGGCATTAGTAACTTGGAAAATAACAAATATGAAATTACATGCAAATTTGGGCTGAAAAAACAAAACAACTTGTCATTATATATATATATATATAATGACAAGTTGTTTTGTTTTTTATATATATATATAATATTTGTATATATATATATATATATATATACATATATATTCTGTAAATGCAAATAAACAATCAGAGTAAACATAATTATAGGAATGACGGAATGACACTTATATCTACAATTTACAACTTTTTTAAACAGTTCTAACACATTTTATCTGTATTATTTCCATTTTCAGTACTCAAAACAAAATAAAAAGTTTTGTTGCCTTTTCAACTCCTAACATATTTCTCAGTTTATTATTTACAGTTCCAAAAGAATACATTCTTTGAATCTCTACTGACTAAGCACTTACTATCCTTAACATTTCAATAATATCGGTTTAGGTTCAAATCTTAGTAAATGAGCTAGCTTCATGGTGTTTCTCATGCATAGCATGTATATGAAACAATCTTAGAAAGTCCCCATGAAGGCAGCCTTTAGGCAGATAGCTCTTTTGTGCTTTGCTGTAACCGAAATAGTATAAAGCAACTGAAAAACGAAGTAAGAGATCATCTACATTTTGGCTGACTGTCATACTAATATCTTTTTATTCAATATTCTTGCCCATTGCATCTTGATTCTTTTTTTACAATTTGCATAGAAACTGACCAGTGCTTTATATAGCTTTCAAAGAAGTCACATGCCGAGTTCTAGCATACTTCAGATTAGTGTATTTAAACCAGTTCCATTATATTCATTACATTTGGCTTGGGTAAGATTTCACAAATATTTTATGACTTTAAGAACATTCTTATAGCATTTGATGTATATTAATCTTTGCACAATACATGAATTAAATGTGCTAAAAATCTTGTATCTGATATAGTTGCATTTTTTGCTACAAATTTGGAAATTTTACATTTGCATTTATTTCCATCTCATTTAATAGCATCAACAGTAAAAACAAGTAAATTTTCATGTGTATATATAGTGTTAATATTATGTTAATAGTTTTCACTAAATGTAGAGTTCCATCTACTGTACAAGCACATACACATATTATATACTGACTGTCGATATTGTATAAGCACATACACATATTATATACTGACTGTCGATATTGTATAAGCACATACACATATTATATACTGATTGTCGATATATAACTGTGTAGCATCAACTATATAGCATGTTTGATTAACTGTATTACATTTCTCTATTCATTATTCATATGTATCATTTAATTATCTACCACTTAAATCTAGTTTAGATGGAGGCTCATATCCAGGATGCAGCATCTCCATTAATTTTATAAAAGGGCTTTTTTATGTTATAAAAATGATGAATTTGTAGCATAATTTTTTTAACTAACTTGATGATCTTAGATTTTTGAGATGCTGTTATTACAATGAATTTTTTTTCAATCATGCACCATGTCTTTGGAATTACTACAGATATCGCCAGATTTATGAACAAGAGTACAGACATGAAAGTGACATACTTTCTTGCATTGTACTCACATGGCTTAGTTGGAATATTTTAAACAATTTTAATTCCTTAAAAAACTTTTCCTCCTTGTTATTTAGTAATTAAAACCTCTTTAAAAGCATTACAGATTATTTGATTTTCTTAATTTTTGATTTTGATGTATTTCCCATCTCTTAAAAAATGATAGAATAACTGACTTTAATCAATGATTTAAAAAAAACTGCTAATTAAAATCATTGTTTAAATCATTGATCGTAATCATCTGATTAAAAAGGTTGATAGCATGCTTGTGTATTTTAATAACTAGCATTTTAGTTAAAAGTAGCTGTTCTGACTTTATATACTTGTAAAACTTTTGAAAAGATTGCCCATCACACGTGTATCTGTATGTAACTAAAACTTCTTCGGATAATTTTCAAAGAAAACTCTTTAAGAAATTTTAGACAGAAGGAACATAAAATATAGTCTTACTAAATCAGGCCTTTTAAAAGTAAATTTTAAGTAGAAACTAGATATGTTAAGCATTTGTTTATTTTAGATATGCCATTCAAATATTATTACATACTTGAAGAACGAAATATCCGTAGATTCAAGAATTTTAACTGCTGGGATTATAAACTTGATTATTTTCTGCATTTGTGAAGTGCATTTCAAATTAATTACAGCTTTCTTTTTTAGAAATTATTATTTTTTCCTTTTACAGGAAAATGTTAAACTGCCATCAGGTCTAGATATTCTTAAAAGAAGTAAGAATGAATGGAAGGAGATTGTTATTGGATCACTGGCATCTGTTGTTGTTGGCATTGTTATGCCTACGTTTGCAGTTTTCTACAGTGAAATATTTAATGTGAGTATTAACAGTTAGTTTTTTTGTGTATGTGCTTAAGTATGATCTGTTGAATGCTTTTTAAATTCAAATCAAATTATTAGTTTAATATTTCCTATTCCTTTATCAGGTTCCGTGTTCCGCCTTGCTTGCTTGGGGAACATTGAAGAACCTGACTCGGAACAGGGAGCTTACTAAAGCTATGTTCAATAAATGTGGGAAGTAGACAAGATACACAGGAAGGGTATACGAAACCCTTTATTTTTCACTCTTTACAATAATTTCCGTACTTCGGAATACAGAGACCAACTACTTGTGGTCTGAACGTAAGAATATAAAAACATTAACTAAACTCTAACTTAAATTTGGAATAATAAACAAGGGCCTACGTGGAAGATTGGCAGTATATTAACAGGAAGCCGTATGTAGTACAGAGAACTGTTAACACTACAATACGTTTAAAATTATCAAGAGGATTGAACCTCTGGCCTGGAAGGCAACCAGCAACCGAGTAAAACTGCTAAGGCAAGCGGCCTGCTTCGACTAACTCCTTCCTCTGTCTCACTTGGCAAAAAGCCACAACTTAAGTACTTGGCGTTCGCCAGACAAATTTGCATAAATAAGTTAAAGCTTTTAATTCTGGCCGGAAGTAGAAAATAAGAAGTGATAGTAAAGATTTAAAATAAAATAAACGTTAGTAAAACTTAAGATCCTTTCACCTTAAGCTCATTTTCTGCATAAAGCTCCTTTCCACAGCATTGATAAATTTATTTTTGATGCTTTTGTTTCCAGTAGATGGTAAGAGTTCCACACACACATACATATGCACACACAAAAAAGGGGGGAATTAGGCGCTCCCTTGAGTTGGCAAAGTTTGAAGACTATTGCTTTATGAAATCTTATTTAATTAAACTGAATTGGATGTAAATGATTTTTATTCATTGAAAGTACTTAATATGCAGAGATCAAATCTTCTGTTCCATTGTTTAGTTTTTATGAGTACAGATCTTGTTTTGAAATAGTTTATAGTAAGTCTTACTGTATTCTAGACTTTCACGCTTACTGGAACTGAGTTTAAAGAAGCTGCATTTTTCTGGTCTATGATGTTTTTAGTATTAGCAATAGTAACATGTCTAGGTCATATTTTTAGGGTAAGTAGATTTTTTTTTAATACTGTAAAATATTCTGGTGTTGAAAAAATGTTTGAGATAAATAAGCTTTGTAATTTTTAATTCAACTTTTGTAGGTTTTTGAATTTGTAAATATTGCTCTTTCTAAGATCCAGATTCTGCATATTATTTTTTATTTGTAACATTCTAGGAATCAAGAATATACCAGGCGTTACTTAAAAACACTAAATTTCTAATAATACTTTACCTCAGTCTACATTTATTTTAAACTTAATGTCAGCTGTTAACAATTGTTGAACTTGCTCTGTCAGCCTGGTGAGAATGGGAAAGGATTGCTGTTGAACACCAATTTGTTTTTATTTATTTATTGTATTAATGAATGAAAGTTTGAATTACATGTGTTTGGAAGTTGGTTATAGTATCTCTGTATAATTTACTTTTAAATATCATATGACATGTAAAAGAATGAAATGCACATCACCAATTTTAAAGTCATAATTCAATTTTGCTTGATTATGCAGATTGCACTGTAATATACTTCAAAGCATAATCAGTAAATATATTGTTGCGTGCGTACGGGTTCATTATGAATTGAATCTACACGACCAATGAAAAATGAATAAAATTTATTATTATAGCAATAAATAAACTGTAGTTATCCTTTAAACTACTAAAAATGTTAATTCACAACAGAGAAACGTAGAGAAAGCTAATCCGATTTCAATACGAATTTGCTACAGTCAACAGCAGTTTCTAAACAAAACTCGATAAACAACTACAACAAATTGAAAGGTTTTCCTCTCTTTTATAAGATTTTTAAAATGCACGAGAACTTTCTCGATTTTGCCCGAAAAGCAAAAGCGTGCAATTACGAGATATGTTTATTACATGCGTGTGCTCCTGTATTTTAATTTTTCTGGCTTAGCTTTTCTCTTCAGTTTTGTCATGTGCAGCATTGCATGGGGAAAAGACACAATTTTAATAACAATTCTATTAAAAATGGCAAATTAAATACAAAAACCGTAACACTGCCCCCTTCCCAAGGACGGCATGTCCCGGGCAGTACAATCCCTAGACAGGAAGCCAAACTTACAACTGTGGCATAAATGCAATAAAAACATTACATTACAATAAGAAACAATATAAAGAATAATTGCAATAGTAACTTAAAACAATTCAAATACTATTAAATACTAGGTTCAAGTCAAATCAAATGCACATTTAGAAACAAAAAGGACCATAATCCAACACTATTTACGCTACGTACTATGGCCATAGTAATGAGCTAACCTGTCGTAATGAACGACTTTAGGTTTAGAGTTCAATTACTTACAGATCCAAACCTCGACGTAATTCAGCCTGTTTAGGACTGTGTATGGACCATCCCAAGGTGATTGTAATTTTGGACAGAGTCCTTTCCGTCGAGTCTGATTCCACTACCACACCTTGTCTCCTTCGTGGAATTGATGTCCAGTAGCTCTTGTGTCATATCGGGTCTTCATCTTCTTTGTCGCCAAGTGACTCACTCTCGTGCAAGTTTCTGCATCACTTCAAACCGGACCTGGAAATCTTGAATGTATTCCTCAGGCGATGAAGGTGCATTCGTAGGGCGAACAAACAAGACATCACAAGGCAGATGAAGGTTACGACCAAAGAGCATCTGTGATGAGGAATAGCCGGTAGTCTCGTGGACAGCAATGCAGTAAGCCAGTAAAAACAGTGGTAACTTCTTGTCCCAGCCCTCTTGATTTCCAGAAATCACTAATGACAGGTTATTAAAGATAGTTCGATTGAACCTCTCTACCACGCCTTCCGACTGGGGATCTTTCGGCATTGTTTGAGTTTTATCAATGCCGAGTAGTTTGCAGAGTTCTTTGATTACTGCTGAGGTAAAATTCCTTCCCTGATCAGAATGTAACTGAAGAGGCATTCCGAACCTAGAAATCAAGTGCTGTATCATCACCTCTGCTACTGTGACAGCCTCTTGATCAGAAATAGGATACGCTTCAGGCTACTTGGTGAAGTAATCAATGACAACGAGTATGTACTTTTTGCCATCAGTAGCTCGTGGCAGAGGTCCCAAGATGTCAAAGGTGATACGTTCAAAAGGCTCTCCTACTTTGTAATGTTGCAGCTTGCCTCGGCTGCGTTTCTTCAGTCCTTTCCGACCTGCATGGGCATCACAAGATCGGCACAACTTTTGCACATCATCCTTTGCATTATTCCAGTAAAAGTACTCACGAACTCTCTGCAAGGTCTTCATTATTCCAAAGTGACCTCCTGTAGGGCTGCTATGTAATTCTTTAAGGGCATCTAGGATCTTGGGAGCCATCGGAATGTCTTTTCATCCTCCGATTCGAATTTCCGGTACAAGACACCATTTCGAATGTGAAGCGAGTCCCAAAATATTGTTTTGTCGTCATACTATAGATCGAAATGTCCTTCCAGGTAGGTTTTCTGCTTGAGGACTCCATTAAATTAAATATGGATTTTGTCTTGACGTCTTCCAGCTGGTCTTTCATGGCTTCTTTGTCACTCCACGGTTCTGGATCAGCCGATGTTGATGTAATTTGTCTTGCGACCGGATTCGGCAGCTCATATTTTGCTTCAACCCTTGAAACAATATCGGCAGCTTTCTGGGCAAGGTCTAGACAGGGCTTTGGCGTTTCTGTGCGTTATTCCCTTCTGATGACGGATAGTTATGTCATATTCTTGAAGTCTCTGTATCCACCTGGCTATTTGACCCTCAGGGTTCTTGAAATTTAAGAGCCAGGCCAATGACGTATTATGCGTACGGAGCAGGAATTTTCTGCTGTATAGATAATGATGGAAATGTTCTACAGCTTTGACTATGGTGAGCAACTCTTTCCTGGTGGCACAGTAATTCCTCTCTGGCTTAGACATGCACTTGCTGCAGTAAGCCACTACATGTTCTTCGCCGTCTATTTCTTGGGACAAAATAGCACCCACACTTTCATTGCTCATGTCCATTTAGAGAATAAATGGTCTGTTGAGCTGAGGATACATCAGGATTGGAGCAGATGTTAAAGCTTTCTTTAAGTTGTTAAATGCATCTTCGCATTCTTTTGTCCACAAGAACTTTTGCTTGCTTCTGTCAACTTGTGAAGGGATCTTGGGATGGAAGAAGAATCCTACACAAATCTCCTATATTAGGAGCAAAGCCCTAGGAAGCTTCTCAGCTGATGGAAATTTTCAGGACGTTTCCAGGATTTAACGGCTGACACCTTTTCAGGATCCGTGCACACACCTTCTGCAGAGATGACATGTCCGAGGTAAGTCACTTCCTGTCGGAATAATTTGCATTTAGCGGGATTCAACTTTAGATTGGCTTCTTTCAGTTTCTGCAGCACCTTCCTAAGATTTTTCTAGATGTTCTTCAAAACTCTTCCCGAAGATGATGATGTCACCCAGATATATCAGACAGGCTTCGTTGGAAAAGCGCTTCAAAACAGTCTCGATGAGGCGTTCGAATACTGCCAGTCTGAAACAGTCTGAAAGGCATCACCTTGAACTACCAAAATCCTTGTCCCATAGTAAATGCTGTCTTTTCTGAGTCATCAGGATGTATTTCTACCTGCCAATATCCATTTTTTAAATCAAGTGTTGGGAACCACTTGCTTCGAGAAAGAGTGTCCAGAATGTCGTCAATTCTAGGAAGAGGATAACTGTCTTTCTTCGCAACCTCATTCAACCCGCGATAGTCAGCGCAAAATCTTGTTGAGCCGTCTTTCTTTCTAACGAAGACGATGGAGATGCCCATGGACACGCTGAAGGCTCGATGACATCACCTTCTTCCATATCCTTTAAAAGTGTTCGTACCTCTTCCTGTTTAGCAAACGGTAGACGTCTCGGATGTTGATTGATCGGGGGATGATCGCCGATATCGATTCTATGTTGTGTTAAACTGGTTCAACCCACGTCAGAAGACAAGCGGGAGAAAACAACTTGAAGATCTTTAATGATTCGATCGGCAGCATTCCTCTCTTCATCGTTTAATTGCGATTTCTGAAATAACTCCGATGTAATGTTCTCTGAGGACACGGATTCTGGGATGTTACTCTTTCTTTCAATGCTGGTTACTGGAGTACATGCTGCAACCACTTCACCTTTCTTAATAACTCTCACCTTCTCATTTACATTGGCAACTCTCACCGGGATAAGCGTTCTCGATAGGTCGACGAGTATTGAGGCTACTAGTACTCCTTTCGGGCTATTACAGTTCTTGGGATATTCTATGATGCCGTAGCAGAAATTTCCATTTTCGGCTATGGATCCAGGAAGTAAAAATTCGATTCTTGCGAGTATTGTGATATCGTTTTAAGCTAAAATTTTGTGGATAGATTTCACTCCTTAATCATTTATTCCGAATCGGGCTACGTCTTCAGATGCAGAATGCAATTCGTTATTTTTAAAGTCTAAGGAAAAATTATATTTCCTTAGAAAGTCCAATCCGAGTATGCAAGGATCTGTAATCTCTGCTACGTATGCCATATTGTGGTAGGTGGCACCTCCAAATGTGATGGTAACGTTTAATTTTCCATCAATGTTGATTTTATCCCCGGACATGGTCGGGAGGGAAACGCAGGGCAGCGTCCAGATGAGATTACCTTTTAGTTGTTGAGCCAATTCTTTTCGAATGATGGTAACATTGGCTCCTGTGTCAATGGTTATATTACAAGGAACTCCATTGATATGTCCCTTATAAAAAGTCCATTACTGCTGCCACTCACTACAGAAATCTGAAATGCTTTAGACTGGCGCTTTTCATTATCTGGCAACCTCTGCCCTGCAAAATGGCCATTAATTAGTTTCCCTCTTTCTTGCTGGGTATAGTCTTAACATCCGTACCCTGGGGTACGTTGTACGTGGTACGTTCTGCAGTTTCTTCGTATGTGTCCTTCAGCTCCACAGTTCCAACATTTTACGATCGGTTTCTTGTCACCAATATTCCGTCTCGAAGCATTCAATTATCTGGTTACATCATCTAGACGAGCAGCCATTTGATTCTCTGGCTTTTGGACTAGAGCAACTCTGATTGGGTGGCAGTCTCTAAGAGTAGCTTGCTGGGCTGCCTCAAATTTCATTGCATACCCTAAAGCACTTTTCAAGTCCTTGACATTCGCCATTCGCAGAACATTCTGTATTTCAGTATCCCGGATGCTGTCGATGAAGTATTGCAGGGACAGGATTGTCCTTGTTTCGGACGGGCACTCTGAAAAGGCGAGATGGTATAGCCCTTCAACATCCATTACGAGTTCCTTCTGTTGGTGGGATTTTAATTAAAGCCTGCTGTAGTCTTTCAAACACTTCTCTCCAATGCACCGGAAAAAGCTTTGAAGTCTAGTCTCTGGTTTTCTGGAAGAGTTTGAAGAATATCCGCAGCGTCTGCTCTCAGAGAAGCGGCGAGATGACAGGCCTTTGCTTGGGAATCCCATCCATTTACTTCTGCGACTATAGAAAATTTTCTTTTATACACTTGCCAGGAGGTCTTCCCATCATACATAGATAACTTCAGTGAGGAATGAGAAAGCATAGGTAAAAATTTGAAACCATTCGAATTGCTCCCTGTCACCGCTACGAACTTCTTTAAATTATCAACTTCTTTCGCAACTGCTCAAACCCCGTCATCAATTTGTTGTTCGATAGAAAAACCCTTCCTTTGATTCATTGTTCCACAACAGAAACTCTCTCTTCTATTTGATCTTTGACGGAAGAAACTCTTTCTTCTATTTGTTCTTTTAAGAAAGAAATTCTTTCTTCTATTTGTCCAACTTTTTTTTCAACAGTGTCAACTCTGCCTTCTATAGCCACAAATTAGTTTTCTACTATACAGGAAATCTCTTTTTTTATTTCATCTTGACCTATTTTCAGTCTGCTTTCAAAGACTTCATCACTTCTTTAAAAGATTGCTGAACAACTTCCATCTTTTCTTTAATGGTTTCCTGTCCCGCTTTAATCTCTTCTTTAAAGGATGCTTGGCAAGCTTCCATCTTTTCCTGACTAGATTTCATCAATTCCTTAAACAAGGCAAAGGCTGCTATCAATTGCCTTAATTGTTCTTCCATCTCTCTTGTAATTGGCTTTCAAAATCCCACTTCTCACACCAAAAAGTGTTGCGTGCGTACGGGTTCATTATGAATTGAATGCACAAGTCCAATAAAAAATGAATAAAATTTATTTTTATCACAACAAATAAAAAATTCTTAAATTTCTTCAGATCTTCGTACAATATCCCAATATCTCACAGTTATCTTTTAAACTACTGAAAACGTTAATTCACAGCAGAGAAACGTAGAGAAAGCTAATCCGATTTCACCGCGAATTCGCTACAGTCAACAGCAGTTTTTTAAACAAAACTCATCAGACAACTACAACGAATTGAGAGGTTTTCCTTCTTTTTATAAAATTTTTAAAATGGACGAGAACTTTCTCGATTTTTTCCGAAAAGCAAAAGCGTGCAATTACGAGATCTATTTATTAAATGTGCATGCTCCTGTATTTTAATTTTTCCGGTTTGCTTTTCTCTTCAATTTTGTCATGCACAGCATTGCATGGGGAAATGAAATAATTTAATAACAATTCTATTAAAAATAGCAAGTTAAATACAAAAACCATAACAATATTAATCAGTTATTACTTCATCTTTGTGCCATATAAAAGTTGAACACTCCTATAGTTAATGTTGCTATTGGCAAAATAGCAATTCAGACTGAAGTTTTACTTATGTTACAAGCACTGCTGTTATTTACACATGGAAGAAATTTACAAAAAACATTTGTTTTCAGTCTCAAAGGAAAAATAGAGAACATTCAGCTCACTAATTCATAAGTACTGGTGTTAAATATATTTAATAAAATTTGGGATAAACTGGATTTAGAAGATGGAAATTTCTCTGTGTTCAGAAAGCTCTTAAATTAGTGTTAAAAATCAAACTGTTTGCATATTTTCTTAAACATATTACAGTCTTGCAATACAGATGACGGATTTCATATTTTTCAGTACACATTCTGTTTTCTTTTGGGGGGGGAGATTTTGTTTTTGTTTGCCTTGTGATTTTTTAACTAAAATTTACAAAATACTTCTAACTAATAGGAAATATACATGCTAAACTGTGCCTACATTTTTCTGCTCTTATGTAAATTTATTAATTACATGTAATTTTACCTATTTGTGAAATCAGCATACCTATCAAAGCCTCTAAAGATAGCTTTTGTTTTATGAAGGCACATACATAGTTTATCAATTGATTTAATATTTCATTGCTTTTATTATCGTATCTTTATAAATTTTAACCCTTTAACTGCTTAAGACGTGTTTAAACGTTTTTGGAATTTCTTTAAAAATGCTTAAGACGTCTTTACACGAATTTCAAATCGCACGAAAAATGCTTAAGACGTGTATACACGAAGCCCGAATTTCGCGAAGATTGCTTAAGACGTGTTTAGACGACGCGATCTGGTCTTCCTTCACCTACCTTTCTGCAGGCGGCTGTCAGTTGACACAAAGCTCTTAATAAGGTGTGAAGTCTCTTTCAAAAGAGCACTTTAGGAAAAAGTCCTTAGAGTGAAGTATCTTTGTCAGACAGCAGGTATGTATTATCTGTGTGCCGATTAAAAGTTTGCGAAAGAAGATGAATCGTTTTACAGCTGTTTGCCTTGTGGTACTTTATACAAATGAAAGTCAAACAGGATGCGACGTTGTTATAGTACATTGCCGAATTTTAGTAGAAACAAGAAAAATAAGAATTGTAACGGAGGACGCCTTTATGCCTATATGTTATAAAATCAAATATTTTATTTTTGTATTGAAAAATGATTACAATTTCTGATTCGTCAGGAAACAATATAAAATGTTGCAACCAGCTTTCTTGTTTGCCTTCGTATTTCAAATGCGCGTTATTATAATGTTATATTCTTCTTTTTACATTCTTAAATGTTAAAACTGTGCTTTCAGCATGCCTGAGTTTTGTACTCGTATGTGTGGCTCTATGCTCCGTAGAAATGGCGAACTGACATATAAAAATTATATGAATGTTGAAAGGAAGATATTCTACTCGAAACTTCAACTAAATGGAATAAATGAATACGTCGAAGGAATTTCTAGAAATATTTGTTTTAAAAATTTTATTATTAAGATTTTAAATACAAAATTTGAAATCTAAAGAAAAAAATATGTAATCCTTGAAACATTTTTGGAAAGAAATCTATCGATATAAAATCTCTTAAAATTAATGGAGTGTAAATTAATTAAAACAGTTAGTGTACGGAAGGGTTAGATATACTGCGCACAAAAAATTACAGTCAGAAGATCAATTATTTAAAGATATAAATTAATTACATTAAAAGAATTTAAAATAAATTAACATCTGTCCAAATGTCAATGCTAACAGCAATAGCACGAATGAAAGTTATTCTTTAAATTCCGAACTTAGTTCATCCGTCAGTACGCAATGATTGTGTCTTTGCGATTACTTTTCTTACAGATATTACAAAAGGCCGCCAACGAAGTAGCGGTAAAATCGTTGAATACTAAATAGTTTGAAGCGGGTTCAAATCCTGACGAATGGATTGCCTGCATACCAGTTTTAGCGAATGTTTGTTGCGCATGTTCAATATGAATATGAGACAATTTATTTAGCTTTTCATGATGACGTGCCTTGACTACGAGTCCTCGCTCGGGTTGTGTTTGGTTTGGCTTGTTAGATTATTAAGCACGTGAAGGCGATCTGTCTAAGGGGAGGTATGCTTTCGTGACAGATTTTCTAAGGGAAACAATCTCGCTCTGCAAAAAGTTAAAACCATAAAAACGCGCATGTAATCAGCTTGTTCACGGGGGTTTGAATGCAGGTCAAACTACCAGTATGTTAAGAAAAGCGATTCCAAGAATGTTTAATTATTTTATTTAGTTTGTCATAAGCTAAATAAAATAATTAAACATTCTTGAAATCTCTTCACATTACTGAAATGGCAATAACTAATCTGTCCGGGGTTCGAATCCCGGGAAACGAGCTGGTTGCCAGGATTATATTCTTAGTTTTCCATATGTGTAACATGTATGCAAGCTAATTTCCGTTAGGCAGTCCTCGAACGAATGCATCCTTCACCTTAGGCAAATAACCATCGAGTACTTTGCCATAATCAAATAAACCTTTATCCATAACATGCTTCAAATATTTTTATGTTGAAAAGTTCATGCGCCAAAGTTAACCCCCGTTGAATGAAATATGTTGTTTATTTTTTCTTTGTTTTTTATAACAACAATGTTCTTGTTTTCAGAATCTGAATCATCAATAAAATTCTTTTAATAATATGCGATTCTATTTTGTTTTTTTGTTTAATGAAAAATTAATTTAAGCGACAAATCTCTTACATTTAGAAAAATTTTCGATTTTCGAAACGAGTTGCTGTCAAAAGTGCATCTTCTCGTTGCTGCATATATTTATTTAAAGCAAACTGCTTGGCGCCTGTGCTTTTATATTTGAAAAGATTCAGAGAATTTTCAACATGGAAATAAAGTTATTAATTTTACTGAATTTTGTGGATTCTTTGTGTTTTGAGGTAAAATTCAAACCATCAGATATGTGATAACCTTAAAATAAGGGTATATTTAATCAAGATTTTGCGGCCAGACATTCCCAGCGAAATAAATTATAAAAAATTATCTATGTAGAATTAATGTATATCCCGTTTAGTATCTTAATTTATCAGTGTTATTACACATCAGTTTATCAGTGTAAGTTATATCGAGTTTTAGTTGTGTTCTATATAAGAATTTTATTTGGTGTATATAAATCCGATTCGTTTAATAATATTATATTTATTAAATACTATTTATTAGGTTTTCAAATCTGTCAAACCCAAACAATGGCCTCCTGGCTAAGATATCTGATTATTGCTATTTCGACTCGTATTCGAACCCAAACAAACGAACTGGTTGAATTTTGTGATTTCCCCTATGTGTAACATGAACATGAGTACGTTTTACTTAGGAAGTCGTCCATGGAGATATTCATTGCCTTCGGCTGATAGATCTCGTTTCCTTTGGCATACTCAAAAAATCTAAAACTTTTTCAAAAACACTAACAGATGCATATAACAAAATAAAATTAAGTAAATGCATATAAGAAAATAAATTAAGTAAATGCATATAAAAAAACTGAAGTAAATGTATATAACAAAAAAAAAAAAATGAGGTAAAAACAAATTTTCAATAATTTTTCAATACAATAGTTTTTAAATTGCTTGTTTTCAAATTTTATTTCATTTTTATGTATGTACTAATATACAGTGTATGTGTGCGGAAGTGTGCTTGTTTGGCATGTCCATATATATTAATTAAATAAATCTGATTTGAAAATGCATGCACTAACGCGCTATTCTCGTAATTTGAAAAACACTAAAGTATTGTCTGAGAAAAATGTTTATAAAGAAAATTAAATTTCGTCTCCTTACTCGGTGCTGTGTAAAAAATTTAAGTAAGCTTATTAATTTTTTCTTCTTTATTGAAAACAAATTAGTTTCTTTTCATCTATATATGAAAAATAACAAAATATTGTTGTCAGAATGGAAATTCCTAAAAATATGAAGTTCGTTTTTTTCGAACAAAAGTTTCTGAGAAATTTCTCTAGGTCAGCAGGTAGTAACAGGACCACTGACTGCTTTGTTTGAAAAACCCGATGAAGTGGATGATTTTACCCCCAAAAGGTTTTCTTTAACAAAGCAGATGCGGTCCAAATGGCTTTTCTGAGAAGCGTTTTATTTGAATAGCTTGAAACTTGAAAGCTTGAGTTGGAAGATGTTCCCGAAGTCAGACAGCAATAAAATTTGTTATACAGTGTCTCACAAAAGTGATGGGACACTTGTGCTTTACAAAAAGAAACTGTAATAAAATAAATTTAAAAAACATGTAAAAGTTTTTGTGGGTGTGTTTCATACTTAAATTTAGTAACAATTATTACGTAACATACATTTTCTGAAAATATTAAAATAGTAATTTAATATAAATACAATTGTTTAGAATGGAGCAAAAAATGGCTCACATAAGTGATGGGACACCATTAGATACTACTACGTACTACAATAAAAATATTTTTGGGGGTTTTTATTTTTACTCAAAAGCAATTGGCAATAATTTATTAAATCGTCTGCAGTCTTTCTCTCCAGTTTGTTTTGGAATTTTTGTGTTTTTTAGCTCTGTGGAGCCATAAATGCTAAACGAAAAGAAACTTTGCCTGAAATTCGAAAATTAGTTATTAATTTGCATATTGAACGTGGAAAATCTATTAGAGAAACTGCTGAAACAGTTAACATAAGTCATTCAGCAGTTTTCAGTATCATTAAACGATATAATAAGAATCATATGATTCAGGATAAAAGAAGACCTGGCCAACCATCAAAGCTATCCAATGGAATAAAGCGAATTATTGTTCAAAATATTTTTAAAAAATCTAAGAATGAGTGCTCCTAAAGTTGCTGCTGATTTACAAGCATTATATAGAGTAATTGTTAATCCTGAGACTATTAGAAGAATAATTCGATCTGCTGGAGCAGCCAGGAAAAAATTAAAATTCTTCGTAAGTGAAAAGAATAGAAAACTCAGACTGGCTTTCGCAAAATCCAACATAAATAAGAACTCTGATTACTGGAATGAAGTTATATTTGCTGATGAGAGTAAATTTAATATATTTGGTTCTGACTGTAGATTCTTGGTGTAGAGAAAACCCAGGAAAGAATTTCGCAAACAGAACTTGGTGCGAACAGTAAAACATGGTGGAGGAGGAGTTATGGTATGGGGGTGTATGTCGTCCGCTGGAGTTGGTAATCTTGTTTTTATTGACAGTAAAATGGATCAGTACAAGTATATTGACATTTTAAATCAAAATTTGAAATCTTCAGCACGAAAATTGATCCTTCGTAACGATTTTAAATTCTACCAGGACAATGACCCCAAGCACACTGCTTTCAACGTTAGACTCTGGCTGCTGTATAACTGTCCTGAAATAATAAAAACACCACCACAATCTCCAGACTTAAATCCCATAGAGAATATTTGGTAAGAATTGGAATCAAGAATTCGCAAACACACCATTTCTTCAAAACAACAATCAAAATCATTGCTTCAAGAAGAATGGGGTAAAATCACTCCAGAAATCCCAAAAAAATTAGTCGAATCCATCCCAAGAAGATTAAATCGCGTTTCAAAAGTTAAAGGAAATCCAACAAAATATTAAAACATTTTAAGAAGTAAAATTTTTGGATAAATATTTGATGGAAAAGTAAGTGTCCCATCACTTATGTGAGCCATTTCTTGCTCCGTTCTAAACAATTGTATTTTTATTAAATTACTATTTTAATATTTTGAGAAAATGTATGTTATGTAATAATTGTTACTAAATTTAAGTATGAAATACACCCACAAAAAATTTTTTTACATATTTTTTTAATTTATTTTATTACAGTTTCCTTTCGTAAAGCACAAGTGTCCCATCACGTTTGTGAGACACTGTAGATATTTCTCTCTCTCTCTCTGTGAGTTCTTGAAATCTTGGAATGGGTGAAAGTTCATTTTGTTTTACATATATAAGGAAACTGCATGTAAAGCAAAATAATTCAAGGCACACATTGTATGTTAATCATTGTACGTCCCCTCAGCTCTTCGGTTGGGTATTAAGAAAAGAAATTTCTACACTGCTTTTGTATTACTTGTATAGTGAAAGATTTGAAAAAAATAGCTTCATATGAAAAGTTTTTCTCCGATGAACGAATACAGCTGAAACATGTTTCTGTCTTCAAGTATATCCACAAAACATGAAATAGTATTGTACTCTTTTGTATTCTAGTGCATTTTTATATTATTTCGTGGTAAATTTTTTTTATTCTTAAATTTCTCTCTCTCTTTTCTTATAATACACAAGTACTCTTTCAAATACGGCTGACCTATGAACCTAAATTTTTATACTATAAAATTTTATATAAAAATTAGCCGTAATCATTAGACACAGCTTTGTGTATATTATATTCTGGAATACATGCCTGCAATTAATACTAAGAATACTATTGATAAAATTCGTGATATAATTAATAATGAAAATACTGTTTAAGCTAAAAACCGATTTGAATCTTTTTTTCATTATAGGGTAACATGAGCCAAACAATTTTCGTTAGAAATATACAATTATGCTAACTTGACACATCAGATAGAAAATATTTTATCGTCATCATCGGCTATGATAAAAGATTTTTACGCTTAAGATTTTGGATTATGATAAAGCACACAGGACCTATTTGTCTAAGGGAAAGGAAGTCTTCAAGGTAGATTTTTTTTTTTTTGTGGGAAACAAACTGTTAATTCACAATCAATTGTACTTATGAAAAACCTCTAAGCCTCCCATGCAGCCGCTAGAATTTACCGGTGCTCAGCTATCTTACCGCTTGGAGACTAGTTGGCTTTCTGAACTTACGCAATATCTATCTGAATTTGAATATTTGCATAAAAAACGAGCAAAATAAAATGACACATTGTAAATAGTACATTTTACTGAAATCAAACTTTCTTTGAAAAAGGAAAATTAATTGTAAGGAATAAGATGGATGCATTTAATTAAACGGCGGGCAATAACAGCGCTGATCATATGTTTCGTATAGGAAATCATTTTCTTCGTGTTATCGTATAACGGAAAATATCCACAGATTATATTTTACAGTTTTTAAGAAGTCATGGGTTATCTGCTTTAAGAGAACACCTTCGTGGGCAATTTTCTAAATAAAATTGGCTTGAATTCACGTTACGCATCGAGAAAATCATAAATACCACAAGCAGCTAAACTGTTCGGTTGCCAACAACAAAATACCAACATCCAGCAATCTTATTCACTCAACTATAGTGAACTTAAACTAATGTTTGTATATTATTAGCAGTATTAAAATAACGAAAATATTTATTCTAATAAAAATTTTTGTTTGAATATCCTCCCTAGTAAGGTATTTCCTTTGGTTGGAAATTTGTCAACAATAAATGCTATGTTTAAACAAGACATTTATTTAGAGCATAATGCTTCAATAATGTATGCTGGGATCCCTAGAAAAAAAATATCGCCGGAAAATATATCTCCGAAAAAATATTTAATTATTCATATTCTTATGATTAATTATTAAATAATTAATAACTTTTATAATTATTAAATGAAATGCTTATTTATACTTTACCAAATGTACAGCAACACTCTTTCTTTACAAAAATACCATATTGAATAAATTATATTGTAAGCTAATAAGTAACAACATTGCTTTGTTTAATTAAGATACAATAACAAGCCGAACAAACATTAAATTGGAAGTCAAACAACAAAAATCAGCGTTATATTTTCAAATTTTCACAATCTAATTTTCATTATATCTTATCTCGTTCATTTGCGCTTTTGCAGCTGAAGATGATGGTTCGGTAAAACCACCTAAACTAGTCCTGTGAAAATTTGAAAATATAACGCTGATTTTTGTTCTTTGACTTCCAAATTAATTGCTTTGTTTGTTATTAATATGTCTCATCCTTCCTATTTCAGATAAAATTTACTAGTGTTTCTTGGACAGGAAAGCAAGAATTTTTAATTTGAATCCATAAATTTATGATACACTGAAAACGGTTTCATGTTATAATTCCCTTTCTGAATATCTTGAATGTATATGAAAAAGTAAAATGCAAATTTAATATTAATATTACCACCCTTAAAAACACCCAAATATTTCGTTTATTACTCTCTTAAAACTACGTAATAATTAAGGAAAAAAGAAATTATTTAAAATAATTATTAGTTGCCTGCAGTTGAAGAATATAGGAAAATGCAGAAGGTTTTAAAAATTTTTCATTAATGACAAAAATACAGAAAATCGGAAATAATACGAAATGTTTTAGCAATATCTCAGAAGGAATGAAAATTGCACGAGATATTTGTCAGAATATAATTTTAGTGATAGCAGTTTAATCAGTGTGCATTGAAATTCCGGTGATAATCAGTGACATACAGATTTAGATTATTTAGGTTAAAAATGCGTAATAATTTAAAATTTAACCGGGTAAATTTTAAAGCCAATTTATTTGAAAACTATCAGCTTCGCTGCGAGCCTTCGTCTGGCTTTTAAATGTACCGGAAAAATGGCTGAAGGGAACTCCAAACGTTGAATTTAAAAACTGCGTAGGATTTTACTCTGCAGAACAACTTCATAAAAAAAGTTATTACGTATAACCAAATTACAATGAAATAAGCAATGTCCCTTAATACAAATATTAATTATCCTAATAAATAAATTAACCAAATTCCCTTTGCAAAATCTTAAGAACTCAAATGGTATAAAGGAGGTTAATAACTTTGTTTCCTAAAAAAATCAGTCAAAACTTTTCAATATCTTAAAAACAGTGAAATGAGCAATAAATAAAATAAAGGAATGCAAAAAACAAAAAATTCTGAAAAGCAAAGTATAATTAATGATATTTTATCTTATGTTTTCAAGGGAAAAAATTACAATGAAATAAGCTATATCCCTTAATACAAATATTAATTATCCTAATTAAAAAATTAACCAACTTTCCGTAGAAGAACAAAAATCATGTAAAACTTTTCAATATCTTATAAACAGGGAAATAAGCAAAAAATAACATGAGAGCAACACAAAAAACATAAAATTCCGCGTAGAATTTTACTCCACAGAACAACTTTATCAAAAAAAAAAAAAAAAATCAATAAAAATATATTATATTTATATAAAAATGACAATGAAATATACCAATCTCTTAAAAACAGTGACATCAGAAACACGATGAAAAATTGTTGCCAAACCCATATTTCTAAAAGAATGAAACTATTCAAAATGATGCGATTTCATCAAAAATCTATCAACAACAATAAGACAGGAAAATTGTAGCCCAAATCACATTTTTAAAGATGTGAGATATATACTCGGAAGCTTCATTTAAAAAATCTTTTAAAAATAGTGTCCAAAAATCAAAGAAAAATAATCTGTACATTTTTAAAAATAAACTTTTTTAGAAAAAATCCCATTGAAAAAGTGTTAAGCTCCCTTTGTTAAATAAATTCGTATTTAATCGATTTATTGAAACACGAAATTTATTTTAAGTTCGTAAAATAGCTAATTGCCTACGTTTCATGACGATGTGAAAATGGAGTGTGTAGAGTAAAATCTCACTTTCCTATAGCACATTATGTTTCAAAATGACACGATTTCGTCATAAAACATGAAATAAAAAAAATTCGAATTCGAATTTCGAAAAAATCGCTTCGAAGTGCACTGGCTCTTGTGTAGATGTACCTATGTACCAAATTTCGTAGCCGTGGGTCTATTAGCTTACGCGCAGCGCGAACGAAAGGCGCGCACACACAGACAGACTCTTTCTTTTATTATATGTAGAGATAAGATTGTTTAAGGGAAGGAAACTTTCAAGTTTCGCAGCTGTACCCCCTGCGGCATTAAGACGATCATCACGGAGAGTCTAGCCTTTTGCAATTCTCTTGAGAGCTCACAGGTACTGAACAATATATAGCAATCAATCTCACTTAGCGGAATCATTGAAGTAAAATTCTGGGAGGGATGGGAAATAACAAAAGAACTGCTTGAAAATTTTCAGAGGTTTAGGGTTATTTTCGCGACATTTTACGGGAAGTTCGGTCCAAAACTAGCGACAGTTTTAAAGAGATTCGCAGATAATCACTCGACAGGCTAAGGGTTAAAGGTATTTCTATTTGTTTGTTTTCCTAGAGATATATTCTTTATTGCTTGTATGTGAAATACACTGCTGGCCACAGTAAATGCACAGGGTTCGTAGCGGTCCTTACAAGTGCTTATAAGTCCTTATATTTGAAAATAAAATATAAAGGCCCTTAAAGGTGCTTACTTTTTCTTTAAACCCTTTATTTTTTGTTTTTAGTGCTTGTTTTTTGGTTTTAGTGCTTTTTTTAAATCCTTTTTTTTAATGAACGCGCATTTTTCCCCATACCAAAGCCGAAACTAAATAAACAACTTTTCCTCCTTATATACAACGTCAGATGGTGAATCATACTCCCGGAAAATGCTTTTTCCCCCTTTCTCTGCATTAACGTAACCTATGGTATGCGCGAAAGTACAGACAGGTGCATGTCGTTCTATTAATCAAAGAATTGCGAAAACGGTAGAAAATTCCGGTACATTCAGTATTCTTTTCCTCCCACCCAAATACTACACACGTTTGAATTTCTATCAAGATTTTAATAATTTGCATTCTCGTTCCGCGTGGTCAGTTCACATTTCTGTTTATTATGATCGTTATGCTTATATTATGAGCATATGCATGAATATTTATAATAATATAGTTTCAGTAACTGCTGAAGTATAGATAAACTTCCAAAAATGGGTGTGCTTTTACACAGATTAGCTTTCTAAGAAATAATATTCGGAATGGCTTAAATAAAAGGAAAGTAATCGAATAGACAAAATATTTTTTTTTGCCAATACATTATACAGTACGGAGGTTGGGAGTTTCTCCCCTTTCTTCTCAAAATCTCTAATATTGAAGCAGCAGACTTTTTTATCACTGTCCAATCTGGATTGAATAGGACTAAAAGATTTTGCGGTCTACCGAACCCAAGCAAAGATTGATTCTATTCCGGAAATTTAACGCAGTCTGTTGAAAATTAGATTCAGAAACAACCCAGATTAGTAAGTCTCTTTCTTTTCCTTTATTTAGTTCTTTATTCTCCGAATACCGGCAGCTGTTGATTCCGATTGCGTAATATCACATGTGGAAGAATTACGCCGCACGTTTTGCGCAATAACGTTTGCGGTACTTTGCAGAGATAATTAATTTTGATGTTCAGTCTGAGATTTGTTTATGAACACTTAAAAGAGTTTTACTGTGC
This sequence comes from Stegodyphus dumicola, assembly GCF_044657685.1. Classification (NCBI taxonomy): domain Eukaryota; kingdom Metazoa; phylum Arthropoda; class Arachnida; order Araneae; family Eresidae; genus Stegodyphus; species Stegodyphus dumicola. Next base: position 113,885,030 of record NC_140781.1, read on the forward strand.
TTTCTAAGCAGAATATTTCTCAGTTCCGTTGGTCTATTTTTATATGATGCACATATCGAAATGTCAAAATCATTTATTTAGCCGAGAAATCTAAAGAACGGCTACAATCTCCCCCACTCGTCTTTTTCCAGTTACTATCCGGAATATTCGGCAATTTCTGAGTATGCGGGTTAGTTAAGCTTTTACTGTTAAAGGATGACTGCATGAAGCAATTTCCCGTCTTCTGATTTCAGAAATGTGCCTCTTTTTTACATAAATTACTTTGCTTGGAATATATGTTAAGTGAAAACTGTTATGCAATGAAAATTTAGAAAATGTTCAGAATTTTGATTTAAGTTAAATTATTTAAATATTAATAAGAGTGGAAAAATAAATTGTATTTATTATTAGGTGCCAAACGAATATAATTAATATGGCTTATTATTATTTATTTTCTATATTTTGAACTGAAATTTCATCATTAAATCTTGTAATATAGTTTAGTTCTGCACAGTTTTTTTTTCCTCTCACTGTAAACTAATTCTGTAAATTTAACTTTCATTTAAAATTAAAAAAAAAAAGTTAATTGTTTTCCATGGTTGAGGTAATGCTCATTCTCTTAATAAATATTGCATTGATTATATTTTAAATTACAAGTCTAATTTTTCTTTTAAGGTTATGCAGTTGTGTATAATGTAATTAGACAGGTGCTTATTTTTTCCTTAAAATGTGCTTGAAAAGTGCTTATAGGTGCTTATTTTTTTAACTAAAATCTGGCTACGAACCCTGATGCAACACCCTGAAGGAAGCATTCAAATAACATGAAATTTACAACATGCATTAGCAGACGTGAGATATGCAAATTACTAGAATTTCAGCGCAGATGCAGATCAGACGCGCCTGTGGCGCCACTTCAAAGCGCTATTTAAGGCTTGGAGTTTTCGACGATTTCAAGTTCGGCAATTGTTTTTTTCTTGTGGTTTTTTCAAAAATACGATCAATTATGCCTTGTAGTAAACAGTGATCATCGTTTGATCAAGTATCCGAGTTCGACAGAGGAAGGATAGTGGCCTACCGAGAGTGTGGATTATCTTTCAGGGAAATCTGTAGACGTGTTGGACGAAACCAAACAACTGTAATGCGGATATGTGACCGTTGGATGCAGGAGGATACGACGGACCGACGTGTTCGATCGCATCCACCTCAGTGCACCACTTCACGTGATGACAGGAACATTGTGCGCATGGCAGTGACGGATCGCTCAGTCACATCACGAACCATAGCACAGCACATTCAGTCTGTAACGCATCATCCAGTGTCTGCGCATACCATTCGACGCCGTTTACAGCAGAGTGGTCTGTCCACAAGACGTCCATTGCTTCGTCTACCCTTGACGCAGAACCACAGACGTCTCTGCCACCAATGGTGCGATGAAAGAAGCATGTGGACAGTAGAATGGAAAGAAATTGTCTTTACTGACGAGTCACGCTTCTATCTGCAACACCACGATGGTCGGTTTTGAGTCTGGAGACACCGTGGAGAGAGGATGCTGAAAAGCTGCGTTATGCACCGCCACACTGGTCCTGCACCGGGTATTATGGTATGGGGCGGTATTGGATATCCCTTTCGCACTCCTCTAGTACGCATTGCCGGTACTTTAAACAGCCAGCGCTACATCTCCGAGGTGTTAGAGTCAGTTGTCCTTCCTTACCTTCAGGGCTTGCCCACAGCCATATTGCAACATGATAATGCGTGACCACACGTGGCACGCATTGTCCAAGGATTCTTCGTCAATCACCAGATTGAATTGCTTCCCTGGCCGGCTCGCTGTCCGGATCTTTCGCTGATAGAAAGCATGTGGTCCATGTTTTCTGAACGATTGACCCAGATTACATCTCAAACTGCTACACCAGATCAACACTGGCAACGTGTGGAAGCTGCTTGGTCTGCTGTACCCCAAGAACACATCCAAAGTCTCTTTTAATCAATGCCGAGGCGTGTGGCAGCTGTGATATCCAACAATGGGCGGCTTCTCCGGCTACTGATTCTGGAAGGAACCACACTTCACAGAAGTCTATAAATTTAATCATTTGATACTTGGTCAACATGTTATCTACTAAATAAATTTTGCTGTGATATCTCTTGTCTTTCTTGGTGTTGCAATTTGGGTGGCCAGCAGTGTACTTTAAACTTGTTCCAATATTACACTGAGGGCTATGTTTCTAAAACTGGAGGTACTGGAGCTCTGTGGAATGCAGCCAAAAGCAGGAATGAAAATAAATAAAGCAATAAATGATGAATAATTTAATAAAATGTAGGGGGATAAAATATTAGCAAATTACGTTAATAGTAAATAATGGATTAAAATACTGTAAAAATTAGATGAAAATGAGTAAATTTATAATAAATTAAAATAAAAGTAAACAATTGAGTAAAATAATTAAATAAATGAAAGGTCAGTAAGTTCATAATAACAAAGCTTGATGTAAAGTATAAATCTTTTCCTCCCCTCAAAAGACCTGGCACTTATTTCTGAAACATTATGAATAGCTAAACCTTTTAGTCATTCAGCCATCACATCACCAAAAATGTTGCTCCAGATACACCACTAAAGGTGGTTTTATATGCTTGTAAGAAGCTGGAAGGACCTGCAATTCAGACTAGTAGTCAGCCTCTGCTTACCACTATACGGTCCAGGGGGGGGGAGCAATAAAGCAAGAATAAATATTTTGTTTAGTATTCAGCATGCACGTATAAAAGTCATTTTAGTCCAAAGGGACAGTTTGCTCTGAAGGACTATTAATTTCATTTTGGCATTTTGCTTTGGTTCACTATATAAATATGTCCAATTCACTTTTCAAATTGTTGCCACTAAATATTATCACCCTGTGTTATATATTAAGAAATTAAATAATGAAAAATCTGCATAAATATATATATATATTTCTTGCATTGGGATAAAACAACGATACCTAGAGCCATCAAATTTTGAATAGCGCAATCTTCTACCGAACATGGGCATGTGGAAGCCCTAATTTTGAATTTGAAATTTGTTTTATTATCGATTTCATATTTTGTAACACTTCAACGAATTTTTGATTAACAAACTAAAAGATTTCAAATCGAGCAATGGAAATACTGTACCAAAAAACACATTTTTATCTCCAGCGCATGAGACTCTATCAGAAATTCTAAAGATATGCTCCTTTTAAAATTATTTTGCGATATTGCTGTTGAACTGAATTTTATGGTTTGAGTACATAGAACACGATATTTAATCAATAAAAGTAACACACAAAACGTTACAAAAACGCCTCTTTGGACGTAATTTAAAATCTGAAACGTTTCAGATTTGGTGGAGGGAGGGGCATTTAAAAACATTTTGACCAACTGAATATAATCATAAAAATTCTTCCTCACTGGTTTGAGTTTTGACATGGAGGATTATCTTCCTCATCTGGTAAAGTTTTCCGGCACTTTTTGCTTTCTAGAGAAAACTGGATCATTCATTTTGGATATGGTATATAGTACCAATTTCTATTTTATTAACTGCTAGACAATATGTGGCATTAATATTTTTTGTTAATATTGCAGTTCATTTGTGCAATGGAGTCTCTTATTTAAAGCTCCAATAGGCTGTGGCAAGGATTGCAGTTTCACTCAAAACATTTAAAAGTACCAAAACCAGACACCAGCTGAATTCAAGCCTTGATTAAAGCAAAATTTTTCATGTCTTAAGACAGATATTAATAACACAGAAATTGTTAAATTCGTAACTTAAAACTAATCATAGCAAAAGAAAACTTTCTAAAACATCATAAACTGTTAGCTATCCAGCTTTCTTGCATTATGGACTAGTTCGAATATGCTTCATGTTTTTACCTTATCAGGTTCAATGTTTCTTCTAACCTTCTTCGGAAACATACAATGACCTGACTAGAACAGAGAGCTTACTAAAGCTATGTTCACTAATTGTAGTAAGTAGACAAGATACAGACGAAGGGTATACAAAACCCTTTATTTTTTTCTTTATATACAGTGACTTCCGTACTTCGGAATACAATGACCCTCCACTCGGGGTCTAACTTAAAAGATATCAAAATAAAACTAAACTCTAATTTAACTTTAGAATAAGATTGGCCTTATAATAACAGGAAGCGTATGTAGCACAGAGACTGTGAACACTACAATACGTTTAATTTATCAAGAGGATTAAAACCTCTGGCCTGGAAGGCAAAGTAGCAACTGCGTAACTTCTAAGGTAAGCGGCCTGCTTCGAACTCACGGCTTCCTCTCTCTTCTGCTTGGCAAAAAGGCCACACTTAAATACTTGGCGTTCGCCAGACAACTTTGCATAAACTCCTTCACGCTTATAATTCTGGCCGGAAGTAGAAAATAAGAAGTGATAGTAAAGATTTAAAATAAAATAAACGTTAGTAAAACTTAAGATCCTTACATACTTCCCGCCAGAGTTAATTAGTTTGAAACTGAGGTCTAAAACGACCTTGTTGAAAACTTTTTGCTCTAGAATCTAACGCGAGGCCAACCTTTTACAATCATAACTTCGTTAGAAACTAGAAAATTTAAAAGAAAGAAATTTGTTACAATAGCAGCTCCCAGGATCTACAACAATCTTTTTTTTTTTTTTTTTTTTTTTTTTTTTTTTCATCTGTACTGCATCTAACCAGGAGCTTTATTCAATTCTGGTTCCTTCCAGAGATCTGGAAGGAAAACTAGTTTAATGAAATGTTACAGAATGACATTGCAAATAACATATAGAATATACTTTTCTTAACATTCTTATTTCATTCATGACTATTTTAATTATCTCTCCCCGTGCTCTCTGACATGTGTTGTAAAAACACCAAACACGAATGTGTTTCTGTCTATGTGTTCAACACTTCCTCCTACAATCAAAACACTAACGTGTTAAAATTCAACATACGAGACCTCTTAACACACCCTAATTTCAATTCTAGACCCTGAGGTACTATTCTGAAAGTGGCTAACTCTAAAGTGTAGCGTCAGAGAGCCTAACTACATCATTCAACCTTTAACACATATTCACCATGATTTAATCTTTACAGTCACACGAATAACAAATTTTTAACATTACTTTCACTTTTACCATATCACGGTATTTCTAAACATTCAAAATAACAGTTCACATGTATACAAGAACATATCAAGATGCCGTTAATTTTACACATTTGAAAACATACATTAGTAGTACATTGTTAACTTCTATTCTTTTCAAAGCAAGTGCCAATTCTTTCTACATTGAAATAATACTACATTTCAAAAAGTCTTTCAAACTAAAACTTCTTTCTTGTTAGAATGTTTTAAATAAAATTTATACAATAACTTTTTACAATATTTAAGTCTTTATACAACGCTATTATACATCAACTTTAGTTTTACGCGCGAGTAATTGAAAAACATAATAAGAAAATCGGTCACAACTCATTTCTCGCCCTTTTGGCGATAAAGGTAGACCTCGCATGAGGTAAAACTTCTTGAAATCTGCCACTTGCAGTAAGAATGAAAGATTAACTTAAGTTTGTAAAGTAACATAAAATTTTACTTATCTTTGTAATATTCAGACATCCTTTTCTGGGGCCAGTCTTTAAAGGTGCTGCAGACCGTAGCTTGGTTGATCCTCCTTCTTGTACGGGCTCGCCCTTCAGTGCTTTCCTCTGGAAGCTTCCGTTTTTCACCACTACGGCCACCCTTGAACATCTTCCTTTTGTGCTCTGCTTGTGGTCTTGGCCGTTTGAAGGCAGCTGGTCTTGGTGGAACCGGGAAACTTCTGTCGTGATCCTGCTTGGACCTCGTTGTTGGCCGTTCAAATTTTTCTTGTACTTTTTCCTCCGCCGCTGATGGCCCTTCCGCAGTTCGGCGACTTTTGCTGCGGAGAGTTCTGTCGGATGAGTCAATCTTCCGTTTCACAGCCGGGTTATAGTTGCCGTCCTTTCTCCCGGTCTTTTCCACATACGTCGTCCTTCTCCCTTCTTCATTCTGGGGGTGTTCGTGAACTCTGTTTTTTGGACGGTGGAACGGCTTCTTTTTCTTTTTACCTTCAGTTTTTCCGCGGGGCAATTTTCTTTTCACTTGCTTCTGTCTCTCATTGGCTTGCCCTTGTACCTGTCGTTTTCCCACCTCTGGAACTTGTACCTGCGGTGTCTGCCGTACCGGATCCTGCAAAAGATCTGAAAAGATTTGCATTTTATTACGATCGAAGTAGGGCTTGATTTGATCAATGTTTGCGGAACAGGTTTCACCATTTCTTGCCTTTAACACTACAACAGCGTGAGTTATTTTTTCTATAACATATGGTCCTTCAAAGCGTGGAAAAAATTTGGCAGTTTTATCTTCTGGTGCTGAAGAAAGTGAATGCTTAATTTTTAGTACTTCATCCCCTACTTTATAAGTTACTCCCCGTCGTTTCAAGTCATAATACAATTTTTGTTTTCTTTGTGCTACTTCCGTATTCTTTTTTGCTTCTTTTATTAGTTTTTCTATATCACCCATTTTAAATTCTGGGGCTCTTTGTTGCACATAAAATAGTTTATCTAACGGTGTTATAACCTTTCTGCCTAGAAATAACTCAGCAGGAGTTTTGCCCGTTGTATCATGTTTTGCGGTCCTAAGGGCGAAAGCAAATTCATTGACATAGTTATCCCAGCTTTTATGAAAATTTTTAACATAACTACGGATAATTTTCACTATATTTCTGTTGACCCGTTCCGCTATATTTGATTGCGGCCGATACGGGACCATTTTTAAATGACGTATGCCCAGTTTTTGGCACATGTCTTCAAATATATTACTTACAAATTGAGGACCATTATCCGATATAACTTTTAGGGGCGCCCCGTATTTTAAAATATATTTATTTAAAATAGAATCGGTAACTAATTTCGCGGAGGCTCGTTTTAAGGGAACAATTTCGGTCCATTTACTAAAATGATCAACCATAACAAGGAGATAGCGATTTTTATTTAACTGACTTTTTGGGAAAGGGCCCAATAAATCGATGCCGATTATTTCATTTGGAAATTCGGATTTAATACTATTTAGAAACCCGGCCGGGCGGAAATTAATATAATTAACGGCTTGACATGTTGGGCAGGACTGGACATACGCCCTTGTTAACTTTTGCAGTTCAGGAAAGTAGACTGCCTCGCGTACGCGTTGAGTAGTTTTTCGAATACCAGCATGAGAAGCTAAAGGGCTGTCATGGAGCTCTTGCAGGATATTTAATCTAAGACTAGCTGGGATAACAGGTCGAAATTCGTTGTTGGAATTCGTAGTTTTTGTATAAAATAATAGACCATCTATTAGTTCGTAATGGGCCGCCCTATTTCTTATCGCCACAATATCTTGGTGGCTAAAATTTTCAGGATCCTTCAAATACTCATAAATACTTCCAAACTCAGGATCCTTACCCAGTTCGGTTATTACAGTTTCTCGGGAATTTATTGTACACGCTGTCAGCATTGCAACTTTTACGGTATTACCCTGTTCGTCTAATTTAATTCGTGACAGGGCATCTGCTACGATATTTTCCTTTCCGGGGGTATGCTTGATTACCAGATTATATTCTTGCAGCTTGAGTGCCCATCTTATTAACCTTGGGGATAAATTTTTCCCAGAGTACAATCTAGTTACCGCCGCATGATCAGAATATACTGTTATCGGCGCCTTTCCAAAATAGACTCGGAACTTTTGCACTGCTAACAGAACTGCAAGTGCCTCTCTCTCGGTCGCGGAATAGTTTCTTTGTGTTTGATTTAAAGTTCGGCTAAAAAATGCCACTGGCTGCTGATTTTGCGAAAGTACCGCTCCTACCGCATAATCCGAAGCATCCGCTGAAATTTCTAAATTTTCATCCTTTTCAGGAAATTTCAACACAGGGGCTTGCGTTAATGCTTGTTTTAATTTTTCGAAAGCACTATTGGCTTCGGCCGTCCACGAGAATCTTGCCTTTTTCCTTTTTAATTTTAACAATGGCTCAGCGATAGCCGCAAAATCTTTTATAAAGGACCTATAATATGAACAAAGTCCTAGAAAAGAAGAGAGCTTCTTTGCCGTGTTTGGAGTCGGATACTTTTGTACAGCGATTATTTTTGATTCATCTGTCTCGATCCCTTTTTGCGATATTTTGTAACCTAAATATTTTAATTCAGGGGCTGCAAATTTGCATTTTTCGACATTAACTTTTAGACCGGCCTCATTTAATAAAGAAAACACCTGTCTTAAATTCTGTACATGTTGGTCTAGATTATCACTAGTAATAATGATATCGTCTAAATAGATAAATGTGGACTTTCCGAGAACAGGTCTTAACACAATGTCCATGCATCGCTGAAATGTTGCTGGGGCGCCTGAAAGGCCAAACGGCATTCGCAAAAATGCATAAGTGCCAGACTTGGTTATAAAAGCAGTCTTACGCACGTCCTCAGGCCTGATCCCTATTTGAAAATAACCATTCGTTAAGTCTAAAGTCGTCATAAATTTGGTTGATTTTATGTTCCTTAAAATTTCTTCTATAATCGGTAACGGATATACCGGATATTTCGTTATGGAATTTAATTTACGGTAATCAATAGCGAATCTCCACCTTTTTGGATGCTCCAAAGGATAATCATTATTTTTCTTACATAAAACCACCGGACTAGCATAACTACTTGAGATAGGCGTTACGATCTTTTTACGTAGCATATCGGTAATATGCCATTCTATAATTTTTTCCTTATTCTTATCATACCGGTATGGTTTTTGACGAACCGGCAATGCATCTCCGGTGTCAATACTATGGTTAGTAACCTGGGTAAATCCTGGAATATCACTAAATAAGGAAGCAAATTCACTTACCACTTGTCGGATTCTATCTTGCTCGTCATTAGGCAGGTGGTCAAGATTTAACCTTGGCGGTTCAACCTTTTCTACACGCACTGGTTTCATCGTCAGCTTAAGAGACGCTTCATTAAAATCCAGTGTAGCTTGTGCGTCTGAAAGAAAGTCTATTCCTAGTATTAAGTGTGCTTGCAAATTCTTTACTATAAAAAACATCACCTTTACTTGTTCGTCCTTGATACGGATGTACAAAGGTACTTTACCTACGCACTTACATTGTTCTCCTTGCGCCGCTAATACTGTTGTATTATCCGCATTATATATGCGGTATTTGCGAAAATACTTTCTAAAAAAGACTTCTGCCACACAGGAACACTGCGCGCCGGTATCCAGGAGTGCGGTGGCCGGGATATTATTTACCAAGACTTCAATCTTCGGAAGAGTTAAATTTTTCACCATTACTGTATTTAACTTGTAGGAAGAGGGGTTTTCGTGGCCTTCGGATTTCCGCACCCTCTCGTCAGCAGAAATCCGTTTTAGTTTAAATTATTTTTCCTTTCGGTGCTTTCCTTCTTTCTCCACTGGCCTTGAGACTTTTTTCCTGGGTTGCTATTGAACTGTCGACGTTCGCCGGCTGTTTTTGAATGCTCGGGTTTCCTTGCCCACTGATTCGCTTTTTCTCCGTAGCCATGTGCTTGAGTTTGCTGTAGTCTTGGCGTACCAAATTGGTTTCGCTGTTGATATTGGCGTCTTCTTTCGACGTCCGCCGTTCTTCTACTTTCAAACTGGATTGCTAGCTCAAATAACTTTTCCAGTGTAGTCGGATTTCATAATTCAATAAAGTCTTGCACTTGGGGTAGTAACCTCGGCAAAATCACTTGAATTATTTCAGGATCCGGACGGTTTCCATACAAGAGCTTGAAAACGTGAATTTTTCTTAAAATAAAGCTCGAGAGGTTTTCCATTCTTTGTTGATATATACTGAAAAGTTCTGTTTCTAATTTCGCACGATCCCTTACAACAGGGAAGGCTTTTAGTAGGGCAGTCTTGAAATTTTCGTAGGTATAGGTGGGACTTCCTGCTTGACCCAAGAGACTTCTGCCGATACATTTGAACCAGTTAAGCGCTTGGCCCCTCAAAGCGCTGGTAGCTAAGGTAACTTTTTGAAACTCGTGCACGGGGTAGAGCATGAAGTGGTCATCCAATTTTTCCAAAAAACTGGTTACCTGTGAGTTTCCATTAAACGTTGCTTCTGGTTTCATCGAAGCGCGCATGGTCTGGACGATGTACCCAAATCCTTCCAGGGCGGCAGCTGGCATTTCTGGATTCTGAGCCGTTTCTGCAGGCAGCACAGGTTCTTCTTGAAACTCGGCCATGGTTATTCTTCGTCGGGCGCCACTATCAGGTTCAATGTTTCTTCTAACCTTCTTCGGAAACATACAATGACCTGACTAGAACAGAGAGCTTACTAAAGCTATGTTCACTAATTGTAGTAAGTAGACAGGATACAGACGAAGGGTATACAAAACCCTTTATTTTTTTCTTTATATACAGTGACTTCCGTACTTCGGAATACAATGACCCTCCACTCGGGGTCTAACTTAAAAGATATCAAAATAAAACTAAACTCTAATTTAACTTTAGAATAAGATTGGCCTTATAATAACAGGAAGCGAATGTAGCACAGAGACTGTGAACACTACAATACGTTTAATTTATCAAGAGGATTAAAACCTCTGGCCTGGAAGGCAAAGTAGCAACTGCGTAACTTCTAAGGTAAGTGGCCTGCTTCGAACTCACGGCTTCCTCTCTTCTGCTTGGCAAAAAGGCCACACTTAAATACTTGGCGTTCGCCAGACAACTTTGCATAAACTCCTTCACGCTTATAATTCTGGCCGGAAGTAGAAAATAAGAAGTGATAGTAAAGATTTAAAATAAAATAAACGTTAGTAAAACTTAAGATCCTTACAACCTTTATATTTACTGTACATGCACATTAAGTGTTTAGTATTTTAAGTAATTTTTATTTTTTTGTGGATGATCAAAACCTAAATTTCAGATGAATTAAGCCCTTTAACCCCCCGTTTCCTTTTCAGTAAGGCTTTAAATTTCTAGAAAAGATGTCTCACTTAGTGTTACAGGTTTAAAACATTATGATATGGAACTCAGAAATAACAATAATCTAACTTCAAACTGAATGTAAATTTAAACTTTGAAGCAGAAAACTTGCCTATGCCTAAAAATAATGCACATAATAATAAATTGCTCCAAGTTCACTGCTGAATGATGAACATTCACTTCTTCCTGATGCAATGAAAATGCCGCATTCAGATAAAAAATTCAGGCATGCTTTCACTATTGCTAGAGAACAAGAGACAACACTCTTTGGCCTGGTAATATGTATTATTTTGTTAAAGATGCTGGCATTTGACAGCATGCAGAAGCAGAAAAATGACACGATAGCATGCAGTTATTTTTATGTTAAATTTCAGGTTATAAATGAAATTGATGATTCAATGAAAACTGTGTATTTTAAGGAATTAATAAGACTTTTACTGTACAACAGACTTAAAAAATAATAACTCCTTTTTCAGTTTCAAATTTACAGGCATACACCACATGTCCTAAAAAGACACCCTTGGTAATAAGTATAATTTATGTTTAGCCAAATGGCTTGTAATCTTCGTTTAATAATACATATATTGATGGAAGCAACATGAAAGTACCCAACAAACAATATGGTGTCAAAATGTATATGGAAAGGTTTTGTGACATGGAACTCCTTGGCAACAGAATGCTTCAAAGCTCAAAGATACATTAATGTGTGGCAATGTGTAGCTGTACACATTGCAGACTTGTGCACTTTTTTATACACTGATTTTCCTGACAATACTGTTCCAGAGATTTCTGACAATACTGAAATGTCACACTTTGCTCTTGTCTTATCTTATTCATGTGTTTATTAACTTTGAAAATTTTGCGGCAATTGTCATTGGGAAGACTAGTTGCTTTCCTTTATCTAGGCGTTTGTTTTTAGATTTTCAGTATCTCTCACACTTGGACTTCATACATATCTACGGTCAAGGCTAATGGCCAGTGTTAAATCTGAGTGGGTTTTATTGGACATTGTATATAAAATATTACCAGTTGCATTTCTGTAGGGGAACTCATTTTTTTTCTTTTCCATTAGATATTGTTGCTTTTATTCCTATTGGAGTATATTTTTTCCACAGTCATTCCGTATTTCTGTAGAACATCTAGTGAATACCTTGACTATTTAAGTGCTATTTCTTTCGCATTTTGTTCCACTAAATGCTGGTATTTTAACCTGGTTTTGAGCCTGCGCCAATGAGCTGACCACATGGTTGATTTTCATGGGTTTCCTCATATGTATCATGAATACGAGTCAGATTCCCTTAAAAATCCTCCATTAAGGCACCCCTCTTCTTAGACAGATAGCCCTTATATGCTTAGCCATATTGGAATAACTAACCTAATCTTGTTTCCATTCCCAAAAAATTATTTGGAAGTTCTTCCACTTTTACCTCAAATTCATTGTGGTACAGTTTGTCTTTATAGGTGTCACATTGGATGAAGCTGATATGAGTTGACATGTAGCTAAGTTTTCTTTACAGCTTTGCATAAATATGCCCATGGCATAAGCAGACTTACTCGCCTCGCAAAAAACATGTAAGGATAGTACAAATTCAGAATTAGAACTAATTCTTCTGGGTATAAATATTCTTTCCAAATCATGTAATTTGTTTTTTCAAGTTTTGAATTTGTCTGAAATGCTTTTTGATAAATTGATATCCCATGAAATCTTTTGTTTCCAGCATTCCTGAAGTGTTACTTTTGGTATCAGAGTAACAGGAGTTGTAAATCTAATTGGGTAAAAAATCCTGTGTACTAATGATAAGATATTCCTTTAGCTGATAGACTGTTTAACAGAACTATTTTTAAAGTCACAGGACAATATGTCATCTGATAAATTTCGTTTCAAACCAAGAACTGATACAGTTTTATCAATCTCCTTTGTAAGGATTTCCTTTCTAAATTTCACTCCTTAATTTAAATTTAGCTGTCAACATAATTTCTTTCAATTCTTTAATGAGGGTGTTTAGTTTTTCAATAGTGTCTGCACTGGCCATGCAGTTGTCAACATACTTTGCTTCACTTAATTTCTTAGCTTCCTTTTTTTGGTGTTCTGGAACATTCTTCATATGATAATTCAGTGTTGCAATGAGAAAAAAAAGGCCTGGCATTAATGCCAAACACCACACGTTTATGTCAATTTTTTTTTCTTTTTTTGGGGGGGGGGGCTCTCTTTCCTCCCATGAAAGAAATTGAAGAAAGTCTCTATCTTGAGGACAAACACCTATTTACAAAAGGACCTTATGTATAACTGAAATAATGTGCATGTTTACCTAGGTGAAATATGTTTAAAATACTCGATCAATTCCAAATAATTTCTATAATTACAGCCCTATGTAGTAGGTAATGACAATTTTTTCCCTAACATCTTCAGCAAATTCTGTGATGCCTTGTTCAGCCTATTCATTAAAAAATATTTTCTTATTCTTTCAGATAGTCCCCCTGACCTTTCTCTGCTATTAATCTATTATCAAATAAAATTGCATGCCCTTATAAACTAAGGAAGATGTAAAGTATAGCATTGTTCATCTACATTCAACCAGTGTAATATTAATTTTCTTTTAGTTTTGCTTGAGTGGTAACATCTGTAGAACGTTATTAAGTTGGTAGAATAAACATGTTTGGTTGTACTTAAATTTTTGAGAGTTTATTTAGGTAGAAATAAGTTGATGAATGGACAAAATGGTATACATTTACTGTCGTATCTAACATTTGGTGACCCGTACGTGATTAAATATAAGAGGTGAATCCTTTATATAAGAAATAATTAATTGAATTTTGGTTTTGGTTTGCAATGGAGCATCTGGTTAAGAAGCGATCTCCGTTACGAACATCGCTAACTAAGACATATAAAAGTTTAATGTCTCTGTTTGATGATGAAAATACAGAAATAAGTGATGTTAAGATTAAATTAGCTACTTTAGAACGCATTAGTGCTAGTTTAATGACTCTTTATAACGAAATTTTAGAACTTGCCTTAAGTGCAAACGATAATGGTAAAAGTTATTCTGATGAATTTGAATGTGTAGAAGAATATAAAGTCAAATTTCATAAAGCTATAGTTTGCGTCAATTCTTTTATAGAAAGTAAATCACAGAAAAACAGGAATATATTAAGTAATGAGAAATCAAAAATAAAACTTCCCAAACTTGAACTAATGAAATTTAGCGGTGAAGTTAAAGAATGGTTATGTTTCTGGAGTCAGTTTAAATGAATTCTCGATCATAAAGAAATGGAATTGGAAGGCAAATTCCAATATTTAATACAATGTATGTCGCCAGGTACAAAAGCGAAAGAGATTATCGATAGCTATCCACCTACGGCAGAAAATTATTCAAAAGCGATTGAAAGCCTTAAAGCAAGATTTGGCTATGAGGAATTGTTAGTGAAATACTATGTTTGTAAACTATTAACTTTAGTTGTTAAAAATGCTACCAAATCAAGGCTTAGTATCACTCAATTATATGATGAACTTGAATCCCACCTCAGATCTCAAGAATCCATTTGGATGACATCAGACAAATATTCTGCAATGCTCTTCCCCCTTGTGGAGTGGAGAAGACATGTTGAGAGTTTAGTTGAGAAACTCAATAAATGAAGAGAAATCATATAGTGCCAGACTGAGCCAACTTTTAAATTTTCTAAGCGCTGAGGTCGAAGGGGTAGAAAGAATAATTCTAGCAAAGTCAGGTATGAAGCAAAGTGATCCGTATAGCAAAGTTCATAAGGATAAGGAAGATATTACTATACCTACTGCAAGCAATTTGTTTTCGGGAACAAAAGAAATAAATAACAATAATATTGTAAATTGTATTTTCTGTGAAAAATCTCGTCAAAGTAAAGATTGCTACAAACCACAAAATTTAAGTCATGATGAAAAATTGAAAATTATGAAAGAGAAAAAATTGTTGCTTTACGTGTTTGAAAACAAACCATCGAGCTAAAAATTGTAAAATAAAGTTCTATGCATGTTTTGTGGTAGGAAGCATTACATTGTTTGTTGTCCAGAATTTAAGCAGAAATGAAAAGTTCCTGTGGAGTGCAATCAAGAAAATTGTGAAATTAGCACTCTCTTCAACAGGCGCTCCAGGAACAGTTTTGCTTTAAACTTTAGTGTTTGCCATTCAACATGAAGGAAAGAAACTTCATCTTCGAGCGTTGATCGATACTGGATCTGAATATTCCTATATTTTAATATCAACAGTAGAATCCTTAGGAATAAGATCAGGAGCTCATAAAAAATTAACACACATTGTGTTTGGAGGAAGGACATTTGATATCAATCATAAATGTTATAAAATAATTGTTGAGAATCTGCATACTGGTTATATCTGCAAGATTCCTGTGTTAGATCAGCCTATAATTTGTGGATCTATACCTAATCTACAGAAAGGACCTTGGATATTAGAATTAGCTGGAAAGAGAATTCATATCACAGATGTTGATTGTGTCAACCCACAGATTGATCTTTTTATAGGATCAGACTTTGCAAGAAATATTTATGCAGGAAAAATGCAGAAATTAAGTACAGGCATTTTTGCCATGGAAACACTGCTCGGATGGGTTGTGATGGGTAAATCGCCAACAACTGGAGGTGAAAATTCTATTGCTGCTGTTGTTACCTCCCTCTTAATTCACAATGAAGGTATCAGAAACCTTTGGGAGTTAGAAGCCCTTGGCATTACAGATACCTTTGAATTGAAATCTAGAAGTGAAATTGATAAGGTTGTAAATGATCATTTTATATCAAATTCAAGAGAAGATGCAGAGGCTGACTATTTAAAATGTTTGAAAGGTCAAGAAAAAGAAGTTATGAAAGAAATGCTCTTTTTGAAAAAGTTTAGGAATGATCCAAACCTGGAGGAGAATAAGAAATTTGTAAGAGATTTTATTAAAATGATGAGACTCCGACTTATGAAGAAACAGATATTGCAATGCTAAGTGATGATGGAAAAGATATGAAGAAGCAAGAATTTCTTGAACGTAAGTATAATTTCCGATTTGAAGAGCCGGATTCAAAATTCATTAAACGATATCCAAAGATGATTGAAGATTCTGTCAGACGTGTTGATAATAAAAGAAAGAAGAAGCGTGAAGAATACGTTGAAATAATAAAAATTAAGAAAGAGCAGAAAAAAGAAGATCTAAAACATTTGAAAGATTTAACCCATTAACGGGTTCACCCGGATTTTCTCGTTCTTTTATGCAGGTCTCTTAACGGTTCGTTACGGATTATTGTTAGTTTAAATGTACCCTCGAAAACGGACAGTCCGGTGTTTTTGTATTATCGAAAAAACACGCCAAAAAGGACTAGCCCGTATTTTTGTATGTCTTCCAACCCCCAATGCCTAAGGGGACAAGGGTCCATGCAATCCTGACGACAATGGGTAATGGCTGTCATTAGCGTGGGGAGAAATCTCCTTGATGTTTTGGGATAAAGGCCTTACACTGACTCTCTAAAGAAACAAATTTATTACCAGTTACAAAGTGGATGCATATATAAAGGGATTTAAGAATTTCCGTTTTAGAGCAGTTATTGAATAAAAAATAGAATTTTTTACAAAATGAACGTTTACCTATAAGAGCATTAATGAATTAAAACGAGAAAAATAAAAGTAATAAATGCAAACATAAAAATCTGAAAATGCAAATCTTTCAGATTTTACATTACGCCCAAAGGGCGTTTTTTAACGGTTTGTGGGTTACCTTTATTTTTAAATATCATGTTCTTCGCACTTAAACCATAAAACTTCAGTTAAACATCAATACCGCAAAATAAATTTTAAATGAGCATATCTTTAGAATTTCCAATACACAGTCTCACCCGTTTATTTTCATACAGTGTTGCCTTTGCTCGCTTTAAAATCGTTGAATTTCTTAATAAAAAATTCATTGAAGTTTTACGAAATAGGAAACATATAATAAAACAAATTCCAAATCTCGGCTTCGAGATGCCCATATTCGGGTGGAAATGTACGTTATTCAAAATTGGATGGGTCTAGGTACCGTTGTTTTATCACAATGCGAGAAACATACATATATTTATGCAGATTATTCATTATTTAATTTCAAGGCAGATAGCCCTCGAGTGCTCTGCCGTAATCTAATAAACCAAAACCATTATTTAATTTCTTTAAATATAATACAGGGCTGTAATATGTGGTAGCAACAGTTTGAAAAGTGAACTGACATAGTTTTCAACGGAAAATGAAAAAATGAAGTTAATAGACCTTCTCGGCTAACGCCCTTTGTTTTAAAAATAATGTATCGTGTAATTTAATGGGAATACGAGATTAAATAATTCTCTTTAAAAAATTCTTCTACAAATTTATATCACGAATAATAAAAACGAATAATAAAACGAATATTATGCATCTGACAATGCGATTCAATTATTTGATTTCGTAATTTAAGAGCCTATGATTCTTCTTATAAAACTGTACAGGAATTTAGCAAAGAAGTTATTAAGTAATCTCTTATTACCATAAATCTATGCGATAAATTATTATTATTAATATTACTATTGGTTCAGTCTTTTACTTCCAAGTATCCTTTTAACTCAAATAATCGAAAAGATATATAAATTTAAAACAAAATTCGCCCCAAAATCAGAAATTAGGTTACGAATTTCATGTAAATTTTATTTCAAAAGCTATTTTACGCTCTGTAAAATGATGCAAACTTAAAAATTTTGAGATTTTTAGTTTATTCTTAAATGGAAATATGCGCAAAATATTTCTTCGACATTAAATTTTAAAAACTCTAAATCGAATTATTATCATTCGTAAACGGTGTGTGTACAAAATTTGAATTCAATAGCTTATCGATAAGTAGTTCAAAAATCGACGACGAGCTTTTGATTAAACACCGTGAATGAACTGAATACAATTTTTGGAACAGCTCTATTTTTAAGCACTTTGGAAAGATCGGTAAGTTGTTGATATAGCATAACCGTTATTTTTATAACATTCTTGGCATTATGAAACGTGTAAGTGACATTCATAAGCGATTCCCGACAGTTCTGTTCATTTGTCAAAGTGGCTGCTTTTGAAAATATTGTGAAGCTCACTCGATGTGCTCCACTATCTATGATACTCATTAAATATATTTAATTATGTTTTATTTCTATACAGAAATACTGGTAAAATTAAGAGGTCAAATATTTAATTATTTGAGTTATATAACTACTTATACTGTCTCAAGAAATTTTGAGTCATTTTGTAAAAATAATCTTTTCTTTAAAATTCCTTTTCCCCCCTACCCCCTATGCTTCATAACTTTATTACTATTCTGATGAATGGAAGGTTTGTAGAGACATTACATTTTTTTTTAACAGCAAGAGACATGAAAAATGAGCAATGCCTTACCAGGGACGCGAACCACGGACTTCTCGAATGCGCGCCGAGCGTACTGAGACCACGAAGGCATGCTAAAAGGGCGGGAGAAAATACCGTATATACTCCCCCTTTTAACCCATCAACGAGCCCGCCTCTCGGAACGAAATGCTTTGAAAACGGCCGCGTTGTCAGACAACAAACCCCTCCAAAAAATCGCTTTCGTTTTCTGAAATCTCTCTAAGATGGCCCAGCCTAAGGCAGTATGTTTGCTTCCCCTTAGTGTGATGGATAAGCCATAAAATTGCCTCCCCGGTATTGAATGGCTTGCGTTTCGTTTCGTCTCCCTCCTCTTTCTTTGTACTAGTAGCCTGTAGACTTGTTTCTTTTAACATGTGACGGCCGAATTTTCCGAAATCTTTTTAGAATTTTATCTTCCAAGCTTGTAAATTTTCAATTATTCGACATGTTTTATTGGGCAGTATTTTAAGAAAGATCATTATTTATTTTGTTACACAATTTTTTACTATTTACTAATCTATTTTATTTAGTTTTAGTAGGCCAATTTATTTTTGGAAATTAAATTTTAATCCATTCTTTTACCGACTGTGTTCATCACATTATAAGTCCATATATATTTACGATGAGAGTACAATATTTATCAGGAATTTTTGGAAAATTTGGCATACGTATTTATATTTTAGCGTTGAATTTTTTCCACAAGTTGTTCGTTAACAGTCGAGCTCATCCTCGTAAACGCTTGATCTTTTCAGCATGGAAATGGCAAGCAATAATCTTCCTAATATTTTTCGGGATTTTATAGCAATTTCTAGAATTTTGGCGGTTTTCTACAAATATTTTGGGTACGTTTAGCTATTATACAGTTGCTACTAATGTGGAATTTAAAGCCAAAAATGTATTCCTTCGTTGATTTGAGAGATCGCATTTCGAATTTAAACGGAAGTTTAAATGAATTTGATACAATCTTAGCACAGACTAGAAGAATTATTTCTCTGTGTTGGATGGATTTTTCTCACTTTTCTGCATTTGATAGATTAAATGCATAAAGCAGACACGCACAAATAGAATTTAAATAAATTTATTTAAATAAATTTCTATTTTCATTTAAAATTTGTCATTATTAGCACCTCCCGCAGTTTTATGCAATCATAGGATTTTCCGAATTCTATTAGGTCGTTAACATAATTTCAAGGCCGAATAGAAAAGTTATAATATGGAAAGACTATGTCTTAAGTACCAATAGCCAAGTATTTGTAATTAAATAAAAATAAATATTGAATACCAGCCGCTTTTTTATTTATTTTTAGTCATATAACAAAAGATAAACAAGAATACTATTACATCTAAGAATTATTTAGTAAATTATTTTGCTAATGTTATATGAATGATGAAACACGATAAAAATGTTTTAATGATTGAATTCACCGTTAAAAATAAAACAAGCCCCAAAATTCCTTTTTCCCAAAACTTCGTAAAATGTTTTGATTAAATATGATTTGAATAAGTTTCCCAATTCTGTTTTGAGTGAAATAAATGAGGATATAAATATTATTAAATTAGGATATAAATATTAGGATATAAATTATTATTAGTAATAATTTTTGTATTATAACTTAGAAGAATATCGTTTACCGTTAAAAATTATATCTAAAAGAATTAAATTTTGTAAAAGAATAAAAAATATAATTAACTGTTCCATTTTGTCCTCTATGCATCTATTTATATAAAAAAGGAATCTGGCTAGGGAATTTACGACTTGTATATGAACTAAAAATTGGTATCTTGACAAAACTTGTCAGAGCATAAAAAGCGTATATTCTGTGATATTAGTGTATTAATCATACTTCTGTATCCGTAAATGCAGTTTATAATTACCAGGATAAGTATCATAATGGATTTTATTAAAACGACGAAAACTGAATGCATTATCAAAGTATGGCTCTTTATCCCGTTAAGTATTGCTTGGGTAGTAACCAACACGAGTTTTATTTTTGAAATATTATTCCAAATAAAACAGGAAGTGTTAAACTATATGCATTTTAAACAGTTTTACTTTTTCATATGCATACAAATGTTAAGTAGCTTTAAATTGTACTTCACTTCTGAAACTTCTGCGGTATTATTTTTAGAACAGATCAAGGACTTTAAAGAACAAGTACATTTTAGTAATATGCAACGTTAATGATATAGTTCAAATGTTATTGAACAACTGCACGATTTGTAACTGGCACTGGAAGAAGCAAAATTTATCTACAACTTTCCCTTTCTTCCCAAATTCGTCTGATTAGCAAGGATTGAATAGATAATTGTAAACGTCTTTGCTAAAAGTAATAATAATCGGGAAGAATCCTTTCTACCTCTGCCTCCTGGGAAAAGAAAACGACTTGGAAGCATTAGTCAATAGAGTTTTTTATTGTAGAAATACTCATTATCTAGAGCTATCTTTTTTTCTAGCCATTGTAAGCTACAGATATAGTGGGAAAAAATTCTCATTTTACATAATTTTCGGATAATTACATTTTACGTTAAATAATTTTAGATTTTGATTAACGCAATCGATGAATATGGCAGAAAAATAGTTTGTTGTAAACATTGTAAATTTCAACGTTTTTTTAAGTAAAGATTTCAAGTAAACCAAACCAAAGATTATTAAATTAGTCTTATAATGTTTACTGTTTGGTTTTCAGTGTTCTGAATTTGCATTTTAAAAACATAATTTAAATAATCTTTCTTTACGCTAGTCGCTTTTAAAATGTTTACCTATGTAAACACTTACTAATGTTTAATGTAGCAACTTTGTATGTACTTAACGAAAGACTTAGAGGAATTTATAAAGAAAACTAGTTCACATGAAAAAAATCACGAAATTTTCCTTACAGCCAACGTATTGACCAGAAACCAAAACCAGGTCAAAATACTTATGATCATCTCTTTTATCCACATAGCCATTGGTAAACTTTTCAAACTTATACTTGTTCTTATTGCAGTTATAAACAGAAATGTGAACACTCAGATACTGCGCTTGTTAAAGTTAGTACAGTCTGCGGCTGATTCTATATCTGCCGAGGTGTTTTCGAAAAAAACTTGAAAGATAATAAATTATGTTACCTGCTAAGTCATCGAAATATTATATATTTTTTTATTGAAACTGGAAATTTTATAATTTTCTATAAAACTGCAATGGAATTATTGCATTGAGTAATCTTCAGTGTGATGTAATTAGTGTCCTAAATATAAAAGTATGTAAAAATCAAATTGGAAATTGCAGCAAATCAGTCCCTAGAAATATGCTATGCCTGTATTAATCTAGTAGCAATCAATTATTCATGAACATTATAGTATGCATGCCATATAACAATTTGTCAGCAGTACAGGAAACAATTTTGATATGCGTGCCTTTTCTTTTAACATAGTTTTTCTCTCGTTACATTTAAGATAAACATATAACTTGAAATAGTTTTTCTTCCTCCAGCTTTCACTTATTTACTTCTTAAAATATCTCCACTAAAATAAGAGTGATATTATCAACGATTTTTCTTTATTATATAAATATAAAATTTATCCTTTATTATATAAATAATTGAAATGCTTAAATTTGACATTCTAACAAATATTTTATAGTAACTCTCTGAAAAATTTAACTTCTTTTAAAATGTATGAAAATGAATTAAATCGTGTATTTTTTCTAGTCTTAATGATAATAAAATTTTAGAATCATCAGTTATATATCCGTATTGATTATGAGAAATTATCCCATTCTTCTTTGAGCTGGAAATTGCTCAATGGAGCTTCTTCCAGCTAGAATTTGAACTCGGGGTGTAAGTTATAGTAGATCGGACTATCAGTCGGAATGCCTGTGGTGCGTATTCCGCTGATAGGATAACGGATATTTCGTGTTTTTTTTTTTTTTTTTTTTTCCCTCGTTAAAACGCTATGTCTCTTCAATGGCACCCCAACGAAAACATGTCAGACGATAATTCGTTAACACATGAATTATTCCGACAGTGCCTCGTGCTTCTCTCTCGCCCTTTAAATGAAACAAATAATAAAGGAATTATGTCATTCTCACTATCTTGTTATAAATGGAAGTCCTTCCAGCCAGAATTTGGAAGACCTCCTTATTAGAAGCACAATGAGGGCACTGCTGAATTTTCGCATTTCTTGCTTCGAAAAAAATCCAATGTCTCTGCATGGTATCTTTCTGTTTGTGCAGCATTCGAAATTATTCCGCTTTCGCAAATTTTTCAAATTTACTTTTTCTTGTATCGTTTTTCCATTTGTCGTATATTGATAGGTGAAACAATGCAGATTTCTGTCTATTTTCTTAAGTTTTCGTGTCGCAGAAAAATATACTGTCGCATTTAAAATTGGTTTTAATGCTGAAAATGATTTGATCGTTTGGTTCTATTTTTCCTTTTTCTTCCTTTAAAGATTTATTTTTCTTCCATATACTTATTTATTTATTACATTTTAATCTAATAGTCTCCCAAAAACTAAAGCGATAAAAAAGTTCTTTGATTCCAAGATAAAAGAAACTTTCATTATGCTTTGAATTTCTTCAGCAATCTTTCACCAGTAGGATTTATTTTCTTCTTTCACCTACTGATACTATGTGATTCTATATCTGTATATGTATGTGTGTGAGTGTGTCTAATGGTTTAATTGATATATATATGTCATCAATGATATATATATATAATCAATGATATATATATGCATTCATATTTTAGCATATGTATATATTAGAATGCATATATATATATATATATATATATATATATTTCATTTTATAGTTTCATTACACAAAAATTTTATACCTGAGGGAGTATATCTTTTATAGTAGATTTTGGGAATGCTTGAATTTTGAGTGAAAAGGAAAGTCAAGATTTCTACTACTTTACCCCGTTCAGTGCTTTCTCTTTTACTAAGGAATTAACATCATAGGAGGGCTGTTTTTGCCCAAATGTTCGGCTTTTGTGGGAACGGTTAGGGGAAACCGGAAAAGCAAGAAATAATTTTTCATTCATGAATTGACATCTTCAAGAAGCATTGACTCTCAGTGAGTAAAAGACAAACATCTGGAAAGATGTATTTAAGCATAAAATGGTTTTCGAATCCAAATGACATTAATTTAGAGAAATTTTTGTGGATGCAATATATAATATTGAGATAAAAGTATAAAAGTAAGTAAAAGAGGGCGATGTAGAGTAATTTCACTGTTCGACTATTCGATACACTATTCGACTATGTTAGAGAAAGGTCTCAAACATAGTACTGTCGGCTCTGTGTTTAGATTTGCTAAATTTACTAAAGCACACGATATCTATCTACCAAGATAGAGATATTCTACATCCGACGAGCTTTCTAAGAAACACTTACAAGCATTTAGTTTACATGTTGAGAAAAATCATAAAAATTCCATGCAGTTGATCTATTTCGTCGCTGAAAATAGAAGCCAAGAAGAATCGATAGTGTTGTCTGGCTTCAGCCACCTAGACTTTTCACTTTGAATTTGGAACTAGAAATATAATTACAAATGTCTCTACTAAGGGGAAATCAAAATTCATTATTTTTTCACACATGTAAAATCTGGTTAAATACGTTTTCTCGTTTATAAATTACAGAAGATTTTTCAATAATTCCTGATATTTTAAAGGAAACTTTTGATGTATTTGTTTCCTGTAACAGGTCTAAATAATCATTCATTACGGCCACACTAATTTTAACGATCTGAAAATTAACAAATGAGTTGAACGCTTTCATAATTATAATAAAAAACTTAATTTGGGTTTAAGATTACCTCAGAAGTGATTTTTTTTTTATTTCTTAATTTAGATGCCTTACAATCCAACAGTTATTTCCCCTATTAAAATACGGCCATATTAGTGGCCGGTAAATACTGGTAGTTCGACTTAGATTTACACCCTGACGAACGAATATGATGGCTGAATGGTATTTTCCCATGTTTTTTCCTATGTATAACATGAATATGAGACTTTTCTCGTTAAAAAGTCCTCTACGAAGGCATCTCTTTCCTTAAAAGCAGATAGTCCTCGTGTGTTTTGCTGTATTCAAGTAATCCTAACCTTCAAACTACGGCACCTGTCACACTAAATCAAGATAAAAGGTTTCTAAACAAGATTTTTAATCGGTCTGTGGGCTCCAGTGGCCAAGCGCTAAAACCGCTGAGTACTGGTAATTCTACATAAGTTCAAATCCTGGTGAACACGCTTGTTCGGTGAAGGTTTTCTACGTTCACTATGAAGGAAATCTAGTTTTCTTAGAAAGTCCTCCCTGATAGTTTCCGTCCTCTTGCGCAGATGCCAATTCCATTAAATTTTCTGCATTAGACACAATTGTAATTCTTTCTTTTTAAAGAAATCTCAGGGGAAATAATTGTAAACATCAGATTCAGTGCGATTATGAATTATTATTTTAAAGTAGTTAATATTTTGAGTGGGAAAAGCATTTTTAATACGCTCATAAACAACCCCTCCTCTAAATTGGCATCAAACTGTGTCGATTTCTACAACAATCTATATAAATATGTTTCCAAAAAATTCTGCTAAAATATTAAAAGGTGTATTTGTAGAGCATTTATTAGTTAGATTTGTGACTACCTACTCAACTTTTGGTTTTCATAACCTATAAGGTATTTTCTCCCACCTTCTTAGCATACCTTCGTGGTGTAATGGTCAGCACGCACGGCGTGTATTCGAGAGGTTGGTGGTTCGAGTCCCGGCGAAGGCATTGCTCCTATTTCACATGTCCTGCTTCGAAATAACCTAATGTTTCTATAGTGGCACCCAAACCAAAAAAAGGTGGTGGATGATGATTCTCCGCCGCAAGGATTTGGCGATTCGGTCCCCTAATTCCCACTCGCCCTTTAAAAGGGGGAGTATATACGGTATTTTCTCCCGCCCTTTTAGCATGCCTTCGTGGTCTCAGTACGCTCGGCGCGCATTCGAGAAGTCCGTGGTTCGCGTCCCGGGTAAGGCATTGCTCATTTTTCATGTCTCTTGCTGTTAAAAAAAAATGTAATGTCTCTACAAACCTTCCATTCATCAGAATAGTAATAAAGTTATGAAGCATAGGGGGTAGGGGGAAAAAGGAATTTTAAAGAAAAGATTATTTTTACAAAATGACTCAAAATTTCGTGAGACAGTATAAGTAGTTATATAACTCAAATAATTAAATATTTGACCTCTTAATTTTACCAGTATTTCTGTATAGAAATAAAACATAATTAAATATATTTAATGAGTATCATAGATAGTGGAGCACATCGAGTGAGCTTCACAATATTTTCAAAAGCAGCCACTTTGACAAATGAACAGAACTGTC
Source organism: Stegodyphus dumicola (assembly GCF_044657685.1). Taxonomy (NCBI): domain Eukaryota; kingdom Metazoa; phylum Arthropoda; class Arachnida; order Araneae; family Eresidae; genus Stegodyphus; species Stegodyphus dumicola. The sequence continues at coordinate 113,910,721 of NC_140781.1, forward strand.
GGGAATCGCTTATGAATGTCACTTACACGTTTCACAATGCCAAGAATGTTATAAAAATAACGGTTATGCTATATCAACAACTTACCGATTTTTCCAAAGTGCTTAAAAATAGAGCTGTTCCAAAAATTGTATTCAGTTCATTCACGGTGTTTAATCAAAAGCTCGTCGTCGATTTTTGAACTACTTATCGATAAGCTATTGAATTCAAATTTTGTACACACACCGTTTACGAATGATAATAATTCGATTTAGAGTTTTTAAAATTTAATGTCGAAGAAATATTTTGCGCATATTTCCATTTAAGAATAAACTAAAAATCTCAAAATTTTTAAGTTTGCATCATTTTACAGAGCGTAAAATAGCTTTTGAAATAAAATTTACATGAAATTCGTAACCTAATTTTTGATTTTGGGGCGAATTTTGTTTTAAATTTATATATCTTTTCGATTATTTGAGTTAAAAGGATACTTGGAAGTAAAAGACTGAACCAATAGTAATATTAATAAAAATAATTTATCGCATAGATTTATGGTAATAAGAGATTACTTAATAACTTCTTTGCTAAATTCCTGTACAGTTTTATAAGAAGAATCATAGGTTCTTAAATTACGAAATCAAATAATTGAATCGCATTGTCAGATGCATAATATTTATAAATTTATCAAGACAGCCTCACGTTTTTGTTATTCGTAATATGAATTTGTAGATAAATTTCTTAAAGAGAATTATTTAATCTCGTATTCCCATTAAATTACACGATACATTATTTTTAAAACAAAGGGCGTTAGCCGAGAAGGTCTATTAACTTCATTTTTTCATTTTCCTTTGAAAACTATGTCAGTTCACTTTTCAAACTGGTGCTACCACATATTACAGCCCTGTATTATATTTAAAGAAATTAAATAATGGTTTTGGTTTATTAGATTACGGCAAAGCACTCGAGGCTATCTGCCTTGAAATTAAATAATGAATAATCTGCATAAATATATGTATGTTTCTCGCATTGTGATAAAACAACGGTACCTAGACCCATCCAATTTTGAATAACGTACATTTCCACCCGAATATGGGCATCTCGAAGTCGATATTTGGAATTTGTTTTATTATATGTTTCATATTTCGTAAAACTTCAATGAATTTTTAATTAAGAAACTCAACGATTTTAAAGCGAGCAAAGGCAACACTGAAAATAATAATATAAAAAATTAACTTAAACGAGCGAGACTGTGTATCGGAAATTCTAAAGATATGCTCATTTAAAATTTATTTTGCGGTATTGGTGTTTAACTGAAGTTTTATGGTTTAAGTGCGAAGAACATGATATTTAAAAATAAAGGTAACCCACAAACCGTTAAAAAAACGCCCTTTTGGCCTAATGTAGAATCTGAAAGATTTGCATTTTCAGATTTTTATGTTTGCATTTATTACTTTTATTTTTCTCGTTTTAATTCATTAATGCTCTTATAGGTAAACGTTCATTTTGTAAAAAATTGTAATTTTTATTCAATAACTGCTCTAAAACGGAAATTCTTAAATCCCTTTATATATGCATCCACTTTGTAACTGGTTATAAATTTGTTTCTTTAGAGTCAGTGTAAGGCCTTTATCCCAAAACATCAAGAAGATTTCTCCTCACGCTAATGACAGCCATTACCCATTGTCGTCAGAATTGCATGGACCCTTGTCCCCTTAGGCATTGGGGGTTGGAAGACATACAAAAAGTACGGGCTAGTCCTTTTTAGCGTGTTTTTTAGATAATACAAAAACACGGGACTGTCCGTTTTCGAGGGTACATTTAAACTAACAATAATCCGTAACGAACCGTTAAGAGACCTGCATAAAAGAACGAGAAAATCCGGGCCAAACCGTTAATGGGTTAAAGGGCAACTGGGGATTAGGGCACCGAATCGCCAAGTCCTTACGGCGGAGAATCATCATCCACCACCTTTTTTGGTTTGGGTGCCACTATAGAAACATTAGGTTATTTCGAAGCAGGACATGTGAAATAGGAGCAATGCCTTCACCGGCACTCGAACCACCAACCTCTCGAATACACGCCGTGCGTGCTGACCATTACACCACGAAAGTATGCTAAGAAGACGGGAGAAAATACCTTATAGGTTACAAAAGTTGAGTAGGTAGTCACAAATCTAACTAATAAATGCTCTACAAATACAACTTTTAATATTTTAGCAGAATTTTTTAGAAACGTATTTATATAGATTGTTTTAGAAATCGACACAGTTTGATGCCAGTTTAGAGGAGGGGTTGTTTATGAGCGTATTAAAAATGCTTTTCCCACTCAAAATGTTAACTAGTTTAAAATAATAATTCATAATCGCACTGAATCTGATGTTTACAATTATTTCCCCTGAGATTTCTTTAAAAAGAAAGAATTACAATTGTGTTTAATGCAGAAAATTTAATGGAATTGGCATCTGCGCAAGAGGACGGAAACTATCAGGGAGGACTTTCTAAGGAAAACTAGATTTCTTTCACATTGAACGTAGAAAACTTTCACCGAACAAGCGTGTTCACCAGGATTTGAACTTATGTAGGATTACCAGTACTCAGCGGTTTTAGCGCTTGGCCACCGCAGGCCTATAAAAAATCTTGTTTAGAAACCTTTAATCTTGATTTAGAGTGACAGGTGCCGTAGTTTGAAGGTAAGGATTACTTGAATACAGCAAAACACACGAGGACTATCTGCTTTTAAGGAAAGAGATGCCTTCGTAGAGGACATTTTAACGAGAAAACTCTCATATTCATGTTATATATAGGGAAAAACATGGAAAAATACCATTCAGCCATCGTATTCGTTCGTCAGGGTGTAAATCGAACTACCAGTATTTACCGGCCACTAATATGGCCGTAGTTGAATAAGGGAAATAACTTTTGGATTGTAAGGCATCTAAATTAAGAAATAAAAAAAAATCAGTTCTGAGGTAATCTTAAACCCAAATTAAGTTTTTTATTATAATTATGAAAGAGTTCAACTCATTTGTTAATTTTCAGATCGTTAAAATTAGTGTGGCTTTAATAAATGATTATTTAGACCTGTTACAGGAAACAAATACATCAAAAGTTTCCTTTAAAGTATCAGGAATTATTGAAAAATCTGTAATTTATAAACGAGAAAACGTATTTATCCAGATTTTACATGGGTGAAAAATTAATGAATTTTGATCTTCCCTAGTAGAGACATTTGTAATTATATTTCTAGTTCCAAATTCAAAGTGAGAAATCTAGGTGCCTGAAGCCAGAGAACACTATCGATTCTTCTTGGCTTCTATTTTCAGCGACGAAATAGATCAACTGCATGGAATTTTTATGATTTTTCTCAACATGTAAACTAAATGCGTGTAAGTGTTTCTTAGAAAGCTCGTCGGAAGTAGAATACCTTTATCTTGGTAGATAGATATCGTGTGCTTTAGTAAATTTAGCAAATCTAAACACAGGGCCGACAGTACTATGTTTGAGGCCTTTCTCTAACATAGTCGAATAGTGTATCGAATAGTCGAACAATGAAATCACCCTACATCGCCCTCTTTTACTTACTTTTATACTTTTATCTCAATATTATATATTGCATCCACAAAAATGTCTCTAAATTAATGTTATTTGGATTCAAAAACCATTTTATGCTTAAACACATCTTTCCAGATGTTTGTCTTTTACTCAGTGAGAGTCAATGCTTCTTGAAGATGTCAATTCATGAATGAAAAATTATTTCTTGCTTTTCCGGTTTCCCCTAACCGTTCCTACAAAGGCCAAACCTTTGGGCAAAAACAGCCCTCCTATGATGTTAATTCCTCAGTAAAAGAGAAAGCACTGAACGGGGTAAAGTAGTAGAAATCTTGACTTTCCTTTTCATTCAAAATTCAAGCATTCCCAAAATCTACTATAAAAGATATACTCCCTAAGGTATAAAATTTTTGTGTAATGAAATTATAAAATGCAATATATATATACAGGGGTTGGACAAAAATATGGAAACACCTTTAAAAAAACATATTTCTTTGCTTAATATGGTGTAGGAAACCCGTTGGCATCCAAAACAGCTTGCAGTCTTCTCGGAATGGATAAATACAGTTCCTGTATGTTTGCCGAGGGAATATTATACCATTCTTCCTGCAAAACGGTGGCAAGTTCAGATAGCGATGTTGGCGGTGGATAACGAGAACGCACTTTCCGTTCCAATGTAGACCACAAAGGTTCGATAATATTCAGGTCTGGTGACTGTGGTGGCCAGGGGAGATGGAACAACTCATCCTCGTGCTCAGAAAACCAGTCCTGGACAATGTGAGCTGTGTGAACAGGGGCTTTGTCGTCTTGGAAGACACCATCACCATCGGGGAACAAAGTTTGTACCATGGGATGAACTTGATCGGCCAAAATGTTCACATAAGTCTTAGCAGTCATGTGCCCTGACACAGTTATCATGGGGCTAGCAGAGAACCACGATATGGCTGCCCAAACCATAACAGAACCCCCGCCATGTTTCACTCTTGGCAACAAGCAGTCTGTATTATAGGTTTGAGATGGCGTTCTCCAGACGTAAACTCGGCCAGAAGTGGGAAACAATGTGAAAGAAGACTCGTCAGACCATATTACTCGCTACCACTGCTCTATAGTCCAGGCTTTATGACTTAAACACCACCTTTTCCTGTTACGGGCATTAGCATCACTGATGAGTGGCTTCTCAATTGCAGCACGGCCAGCAATTCCCTGTTAATGAAGCTCCCTTCTAATTGTTTTGGTACTCGCAGGGTTCGGTAACACAACATTCATTTCAGCAGTAACTTTTGCAGCTGTGGTCTTCTTATTTTTCGTCACAATTGCCCTTAATGATCGTCTCTCACGATCACTCAGGACACACTTTCGTCCGCGCTGCGATTTAGCAGATGATGTTTTTCCGCTTTTCAAATATGCGGAATAAATCTTCGATACAGTACCTCTTGAAACACTAAACACCTCGGCTACCTTGCTTACGGAAGCACCTACCATACGTGCTCCAACAATTTGCCCACGTTCGAAGTCTGTTAACTCTGACATAATGCAATGGCAACCTCATATAACAGTACTCCGACAACAACTGAACTGTTTAGCACATTTACGAAGTTGTGTAGGTGGCGTCAGTAGTCAAAAACGCCAGCGCCACCTACATATTTCATTAAAATCAATCTTTCTTTTCAAACATGCATTTCACAGGGTGTTTCCATATTTTTGTCCATCCACTGTATATATATATGCATTATAATATATATATATATGCTAAAATATGAATGCATATATATATATCATTGATTATATATATATATATATATATCATTGATTATATATATATATATATATCATTGATGACATATATATATCCATTAAACCTTTAGACACACTCACACACATACATAATCAGATATATTACATATATAGAATCACATAGTATCAGTAGGTGAAAGAAGAAAATAAATCCTACTGGTGAAAGATTGCTGAAGAAATTCAAAGCATAATGAAAGTTTCTTTTATCTTGGAATTAAAGAACTTTTTTATCGCTTTAGTTTTTGGGAGACTATTAGATTAAAATGTAATAAATAAATAAGTATATGGAAGAAAAATAAATCTTTAAAGGAAGAAAAAGGAAAAATTGAACCAAACAATCAAATCAGATTTTCTGTAGTGGGGGAGTTGAAGATGCTAAATAACAATTTCAACGTGTTTTCCACACCACAGAACATTTAATAAAGAAAAACAGAAGAAGGTACAGATTGAATTAAATGCAAGTACCGTTTGATACAAGCAGGATTCTGTATAGCTTTTACCAGTCTTATCACATAACCGATTAGTGCCTACTCGCACTTGCTGATGTATTTATTATACAGTCAATTTACCACCTTCGCGTGGAAAACTACAGTTTCTTATTCTACACCTTCACGTATAGACAGGCATCTCACCACCTTCTCGTGGGATAGCAGAAGAAAGTCTCTGTCATACTCATCTTTCACCTCGCTCTCGCTGCTGGCGCATCGGTGAGGCCCTCTGGTGGTTGTGTCGCCCTTAAGGGGACTCGTACACCTTAAAACCCATAAGATGTTCGAATAGGTGACTGTTGCAAGAATTGGGATAACTTATTTATTTTATAAGCAATTACTACCAACTTTTTACGGCTGACTACATAATATAGCTACTTTCTGAAATAGTAATCAGAAAGTTTGTGTTGCCGCAAATATTTTTATAATTTAATTCGCTTTGTGACAACATTTTTCGTCATGTTTCCAACTTGCGCGCACAGTTTAAAACATTCTGTTTCATAATTTAATTCCATATTTAATATACAGCTTTTATAACATTTGGAAACTACTGTGAACCTAAAATTCTAAAAATTTCATGTTAAATTTTTATTTTATTTTGAGATGAGTTTATAAAATGTATTTTATTAACACAATTTGTAATGTTTTCGTCCATAAAATTTTTCAATATTAAAATATTCATCAGAGTTTTGGTTCAGTTAGAAAATAGTGCCCATATAAAGTATTTCATCAAATTTCAAGTATGTACCATTAGCCATTTTTAAAATATCATGCGCGCAAGGTGGAAACATGGCGAAAAATGTTGTCACAAAGCGGATTAAATTATAAAAATATTTGTGGCAACACAAACTTTCTGATTACTATTTCAGAAAGCAGCTATATTATGTAGTCAGCTGTAAAAAGTTGGAAGTAATTGCTTTTAAAATAAATAAAATATCCCAATTCTTGTAACAGTCACATATTCGAAGATCATGAAGGGTTTAAGGTGTATGAGTCCCCTTAAGATGCTACAGCTCGTCCGTCCTGACACTTTTTCGTCCTCGAAAACACGGAGCAGCAACACTAGAACATCAAGACAGCACCTGAAAATAAATTAAAAAGAAAACGAAAAAAACAAAAAGAAAGAAGTGCGGAAGAGCCACACATAGTTCTATATAGTAGAAGTCTACGGCTTCATGAGATCAGCTGCTGTAGTGGTACATCCAGGACCTTCATGGTGTCCCACTTTTTCCACCTGGTAACGATCTTAGCCTTTCCTCGCTGTTACACGATATGGACCGAAGAACTTTGGCCTTAACCTTAGACCACCTCCATACTGCGTTCTTTGTATGGCAACTAAGTTGTTCACATTGTATATTTGTGCCTCTTTTCTCGTCTTGTTGTATGTTTTTCTATTCTCTTCCTGAATTTTTAGAATATATTTCCTTGCTTCCTCTCTCATATCTTCTCGATCTTTCATCATAATATTTCTTTCTTCTTCTTCAAGAATTTCTATAATCTTTAAGTCCTCTCGATTTCTCATTTTAACACCAGTGAGAAGCTCAAATGGAGAACTCTGTGATTCTGCTCTTAGTACTGTTCAAGATCCTTTGTACATCTCCAACATATTTGTACCACTTGGTTGGATCATCTATGGATAATTTGGATAGGACTGGAATCAGAGTGAGATGAATCCTTTATACTTGTCCATTTCCTCTAGGAACGCCTGTAGTTGTAAATATATGCTGGATCTTCTCTTGACTACAGTAATCTTCAAAGTCTTTAGAGGTAAACACCGTACCTTTATCACTTATAATTCTCAAAGGATTACCGAAAGTTGATTGTTGCAGTTTCAGCTTTTGCAGTGCCTCTTGAGCTGATGTAGACTTTACTGGATAGAGCCACACGAACTTTGTGAACGCATCAACCACAGTTAAGATGTGATTGTAGTTCTTATTTGTCGACGGTAATGGTCCTATAAAATCGATATGAAAAGTGCTCAAAGGGATACTATCTTTTGGTATGGGATTCAGAAACCCTTCGCTCTTACCTCGTTTTCTGTCGCACAAAATACATTCTACACAATTTGAAATAACTTGTTCAATTCGTTTTCTAAGGTTAGGAATATAAAAGTTGGTTTTCAGCAGATCTTCTGTTTTAGACACTGGGAAATGTCCCTTGTTGTGGATACTACGTATGATTTCTAGTTCTAATGCTTCGGGGACCACAAATAACTCACGACCACTGTCGAACTTGTATAATACTCCATTTTTCACTAGAAAATCTTTCTTTAGTCCTTTCTTTAGTCGACTAAGGATTTTAGCAACTGGAGACGCTCATCACTTCTTTGCGCAGCTGCAATTTTGACTGTAATTTCTCCCTGAGAACAAGTAACCATCATGACAGCATTTCTACTTAATGAATCCACATGCTTTATTTGTTGCCCAGATCTCTGAACAATTTCATACTCAAAATCTTCTAGAAGTAACGCCCACCTCGCCACTTTAGGAGTTAAATCCTTCTTAAACATAGTCTTCTGGAAAGCATTGCAATCCGTAACTATCCTGACCTTAAATCCTAAAAAGTAATTACTGAATTTCTTTAGAGCTTCTACTATAGCTAAAACTTCAAGCTCATAACTAGATAGCTTCTCTTGTTGGAGACTAGTTTTTTACTCATGAAGTAAATGGGGTGTAACTGTCCATCATCTGACTTTTGTAGCAATACAGAGCCGAAACCATGACTGCTTGCGTCTGTATGCAATTCTAATGGTGCTCCTTGTTTAAAAATATGAAGAACCGGACTTGTGGATAAAAGTTCTTTCAATTTATTAAATGCATCTTTTTGCTCAGGCCCAAATTTGAATTCTGCTCCGTTACGAAGAAGATCACTTAGTGGTTTCGCTATTTTTGAATAATTGGCAATAAATTTCCTAAAATACCCAGTAAGACCCAAGAAACTTTGAATCTGCTTAAGGTTTTTGGGTTCCGGGAAATTTTGAACAGCCCTGGTTTTTTCAGTAGAGGGGCGAATTGTACCATCCTCAATAACATACCCGAGAAATTCTATTTTTCTTTTCAAAAACTGGCATTTCTTAAAATTGATTTCCAAATCGTATTTTTTGGCTACTTCTACAACGCGTTTCAACTTTTCTAAACCTTGTACTGTTGCGCGCTTCCAACCTGCACGCAACAATAGTGGTGACTGCTAAGAACTGGAAAGTAGACCAAAGTCTTGAGAAGGGTTTAAATCCCTTTTTATTCAACTTTAGAATTTACAAATGCGTGCTCTTGACGCTCACAAACTTCGCCGACCCGGCGGTAAAATAAAAATAAGAAACTGAAAAGAGATAATAACAAGTGACTAACTACGAGGCTCTCTAAACGTAACTAACCTCACCGCGTTCTAAAATACCGCTGATAATTCAGCAAACTTCTGAATATTACGTTGAAAGATTAACAAACTGCCGAGACAAGCACACAGGCCGAAACGCATGGTTCTTCAATTTCTAACTAGCCACCTCCACACTTGTGAAGCAAGAAAGCACACCTTCGAACTCGTTTCTCTTCTATTTAACTCAGAATACTTCCGCTGACAATTTGAATCCTTGCGCGTTCTACTAAAATTTACATACTCTGGCATTGGCAATTCCAGGGGAAAGTAAGGCTTGACAGGAAAGATAGTTTAAACTTAAAATAAATGTTAGTTAAAATAAATATAAACCCTACAACCTTCTTTCTCGTTTCGTGCTGGAATAATAAAATCGTCTATGTAAGTAACAACAGTGTCATCCCGAATTAAATCTCTAAACACATTATAAATAAATCTTTGGAATACACTAGGGGACGTGCACAAACCAAAAGGTGCTTTTAGAAATTCGTACAAGACTGCATGAGTAATAAATGACAAATATTTAGTGCAGTTTTCCTCAACTGGAACATGAAAAAAACCATTTTTTAAGTCTAATGTCGAAAAAAAACCTTTGCTTCACCCAAACGATCTAAAACCTCTTCTACTTGTGCCATAGGAAAAGAATCCTTAACTATTTTTTTATTTAACTGCCTGAAGTCAACACAAATCCGTGTCTTGCCACATTTCTTTCTACACAAAACAATTGGCGAAGCATATTCTGAATACGACGGCTTTATAATCCCATCCTTTAACCATTCATCTATTCGATTATCAACAATTTTTTGATCAGCAAAAGGAATTCTCCTCGAACGCTGAGAAACTGGAATATCATCTTTTAATATTACTTTCATTTTTAAGCCTGTACTGCGCGGCTTTACTAACGGTTTATACTCATTAATAAGAGTGGAAAGAGTATTGCGTAATCCTTCATCTTTAATATGCCATAAATCTGTTTCGCTGTCTCCCTCAATAGCTGCAGAAATAAAAGACAAGAAATTTCTATCGACGCGTAATCATAATTTCTATCATTTTCATATTGCGTAATCATTATTTCCTCAGCAGAGATACGAGCTAGACTCGAAGGCGGTATAATGCATTCCGTTATTAGGTCAGAGACCATTGCTGCTTCTGTCTCTTTTTGTTTTTTGCTTTCGCATAAAGAAAAAACAAACTTCGCCGCTTCCGCTTTAACCACGTGACCAAACAAACTTTTGAGTTCTATACATCCACTTGATAATTTATTCGGAAAAAGGGATTTCTTTACAACTATCAATTCACTTCCAGAATCTATTAAACATTTTACTTTCTTACCATCAATCAACAGTTCAATAAATTCTAACTTATTTCTAGCTGCATTATTCGATTCAATCTTTAACCCAGATACCTTTTTGGAGACAAACTTTCCTCCTTTTCTAACCGTTTGGGACAATTTCTCGCAAAGTGAAATAATTTCCCTTTACTCCCACAAACATAGCAAATACGTTCTGGTTTACTATTACCCTGATTTACAAACTTCCCTGAATCTTTGAAATTGCTCTGAGCTTTTCTAAGATTGTTTTTGGGAAAATTAAGCTTTTTGTTTTCTGGAGTTTCGATGCGTGTGTTACTGTTATCAACTAAACATTTACCCCTGGATGAATAAAATAAATCACATTCTCTTCCCAATTGATTAGGTGGGAACCAACTTTGACCCTCCCGAACACTAATATGTTCCTTTGTTTTAGAATCCAGAGTTTCATACAACTTATCAGATACAATAAGATCACACAATTTCTTAAAGTCATCTACAGAAATCACAAAAAAAAAAAAAAAAAAAATAGTCGAATCCATCCCAAGAAGATTAAATCATGTTTTAAAAGTAAAAGGAAATCAAACAAAATATTAAAACCTTTTAAAAAGTAAAATTTTTGGATAAATATTTGATGGAAAAGTAAGCGTCCCATCACTTATGTGAGCCATTTTTTGCTCCGTTCTAAACAATTTTATTTTTATTAAATTAATATTTTAATATTTTGAGAAAATGTATGTTGTGTAATAATTGTTACTAAATTTAAGTATGAAACACACAAAAAATTTTTACATGATTTTTTAATTTATTTTACTACAGTTTCCTTTTGTAAAGCACAAGTGTCCCATCACTTTTGTGACATTGTACCTCTCTTAACTTACAATAATAACCAAAAGTTGCACTGAGTCGAGACGCGAACTGAACATACGATTTAGATGAATGTCTCTGTGCATTTTTAAAATTGTTCAAACATTCAAGCGCTGTCGGCTGAAATTCTTTCAAGATTAGAGTTTTTAATTTATCATAATCCGCGATTTCTTGTTCAGAAACATACGTTAAAACATTATTACATTTATCACCTAATATATTAATCAACACTTCTGATTTTAACTCCACTGGTACACTTTTAGTAGTAAAAGCTTTCTCAAGAGAGTGAAAAAACAAATGCAGAGCTTCCGGTTTCTGGGGTACAGCTATAGTTAGTGTTTTGACGCTTTTAATGATATCTTCAACACTAGTCTGCGAGTTTCTTCTATCAGCCGATAATGATTGTGATTTTAAACTTTCTAGCTCAATCTGCTTCTCAATTTGAGCTAATTTAAGACGTTCGATCTCTAACAGATAGTGTTCATTACTTGTTTTAGGCATCCGATCCTCTGCGATCGATTTGACGACGCCAAGAACAAATTCAACGTTCGTTTTGAAAACATCAAAATTTTCGATAATTTTTCTAATGTCAGCTTTTTTAGCATTTTCTGGAACAGTCTGTCCAATTTGTTCCGCAAAGAAGTTTAAGAAACTCATTTTAAAAACGAAACAAAAGTATCCAAGTATGAAGTATTCAAATATCAAGTATCCAAATATCCCGACCGAGCCCCCAGATTTTCTGTAGTGGGGGAGTTGAAGATGCTAAATAACAATTCCAACGTGTTTTCCACACCACAGAACATTTAATAAAGGAAAACAGAAGAAGGTACAGATTGAATTAAATGCAAGTGCCGTTTGATACAAGCAGGATTCTGTATAGCTTTTACCAGTCTTATCACATAACCGATTGCCTACTCGCACTTGCTGATGTATTTATTATACAGTCAATTTACCACCTTCGCGTGGAAAACTACAGTTTCTTATTCTACACCTTCACGTATAGACATGCATCTCACCACCTTCGCGTGGGATAGCAGAAAGTCTCTGTCATACTCATCTTTCACCTCGCTCTCGCTGCTGGGGCATCGGTGAGGCCCTCTGGTGGTTGTGTCGCCCTTAAGATACTACATATATATATATATGCCTTGCTCATCTGATGCGTATATATATGCCCTTCCGAAATTTCCCCAGGCGTATATATATGCCCTTCCGAAATACTATCATTTGCTTTGCGCTGCTACCAGTAAAATTATTCACAAAGCTTTGGGATGCAACACCAGAATGACTTTGACAGAGTATGCGAAGAAAGATACTATTTCAGATGAGACGGGGAGGAATTGGAGAGGGGTATGTTTCTGAAGCAGTGAAATTAATGACTGCGCGGTTATTGCTCATGTTTCTGTTAGAGTAAAACGTATATTTTTTGTCTTCCATTTTTGTTTACTGTTTGAAGCAAGTGCTTTTTTTATAAATATGTCTGACAGTGATGACTAATGACTGCATGGTTATTGATTATGTGTCTGTTTGAGTAGAACGTATATTTTTTATTCTGTGTCTTCCATTTTTGTTTATTGTTTGAAGCAAGTGCTGTTTTTATGAATATGTCTGACAGTGATGACTAATGACTGCATGGTTATTGATTATGTTTCTGTTTGAGTAGAACGTATTTTTTTTATTCTGTGCCTTCCATGTTCATTTACTGTTTGTAGTAGGTGCTTTTTTTTACGAATGTGTCTGAACATGATGATAGTGAAATAAATGATTACTTTCCATCATCTTCAGGATCGGACACCTCAAAATATGATATTATGTCAGATGAAGAGAATTGCGACTATTCTCTGAAAGATGCTCGATGTTGGGTATGACTTGATATGAAAAACTATGGCATTCAACCAATTCAGAAGAAATATATATATTTTTTAAGGTATACTGATTTTACACTGAAACCTGATATTGCACTTTACTGGTCTAAAAATAAATTGATCGAAACTCCATTTTTTGGGATCTTTTTTACTATAGTAACATCATTTTTATTATACTTTTACACCAAACATTAAATTTTGTAGTCTAATTTTTTCTTTCATTCTTTCATTCACTTTATGAATAACCTGTTCAAAACAGATCCAAAAGGAAAGAGATTGGCTGATAGTACCATAAAATTTTGAAATGGATATTTTCGGTAATGTAATAAATACTCTTTCATCTACTACTTTTTAGTGTTTGACAGAAAATTGAGAATTAGGTGGGTTTATATCATTAAACGTGGAGTTTCGGTGTGTCCCTTTCCACCCCTCTAAATTTCCATAACACAATCCTTTTGCAGTGCTTTTCTGTAATTCGAATCACTTCATCTAATAATTCTGATTTCAGATCGTTCAGCCTCAGAATTATCTATATTTACTACCTGTCTTACATTGTCAGAAGATCTTTTTTCTCATTTAATTGCTTTTCTTTCAGAAAACAAGCTAAATTATTTTGATAATTGAGTGAAAGAAAAACCATTTTAGTACTATATTTATAGAACATTTACCTATTTGAATATTTTGTTATGTGACGAAATGTTTTATTTTGAATTAAAAGGTTTTTGTAAATCAACACAATCATAGTTCCCTAGTTAATTAACTGCAACTTTAGTTTTCAAATTAGTGCGTTTTTGCTTAATCTGTAATATTGAATGACTAGTTATGGGTACATAAATCGGCCGATGCTATTCGCACCACCGGTGCGATTAGCCGCTTAAGCTATTCGCACCAACATTAACCCCGCATACGCATTGAGTTGCCAGATCTGTCATTTGAACCCAATCGAAAGGAATGGATTCTACATATACGAACTGTTGTAGTGAATCGGTTTTTTAAAAAAAGCAAGTTACTACCTTGGCGTAGTTTATCATTTTTTAAGCGTTGGCGACTTTCAAAAGTTTAGAAAGGAAAATGGGTTCCTTTTCTTATAAAAAGAAGGAACACATTTTCTTTTATTAAAGTATATATAAAAAAGGGCAGATTTTTATGTTCGCAATGTTTATCCTTTTTTTGAACGGTTGGAATAGTTTAAATGACTGCTTTGGGAGGAGGAGGACAAAATCTTGTTTACATTTTTTAAAACTAAATCTTGTTTACATTTAGCTTTAAAGATGTGTTTTGCGCAATCAAGACTTTAATTCAATCCTCTTTGAAAAATTCCGTCCGAGAAAAGATAATAAAAATTAGACAGAGGATTTCTGTGTAGAAAATTTAGACATGAAATAAGTTAAAAGCGATTATATCAACTATTAAATGAATTATTCTGTATGCCTGCTTATTTGTTTGAGGAAATACTTGGCATTTTCAGCACACAAAACGTACAGTACACTCCCGATTATCCGCGGAATTGGGTGGCGCGGCCGCCACGGATAACAAAAAACGCGGATAATTCGAAAAAAGCTAAAGATGGGTATAGCAAAAGAGAAAACAGTCATTCCAACTTTGAAAATCGTTTTATGTACAATAAAACGTAAAATAAACAGCAGGAAATGTTTAACTAACGTTTAATATTTTAGTATATCACTTAAAACTAACCTAAAATGCATTTTGTTAATGAAAACAGAAAAGTGCTTTGTACTTACGAGAGGCGTCAAGGATACACAGAAAAATTAATACATATGTACTGTTTTAATACTGTAATGTATTATGTAATTACAAAAGCATAACTGTAAAACTATACCTTTTTGAGGAAATCAGTCATTTGTGTTTGCTTCTTGCTTTGGGAGCATTTTCTCTTGATCCGAGATTGCATTTTTCGTAACATAAGTTTCTCGGCTAACTTCGCGTCGTCTTGTTCTCCCAAGACGAGAGAGGGGGGGTGGAGCGGGCACTGCAAGGGTGAGTAAGAAATCACTTACTCATCAGAGGGAAAGGTTCCGAGAAGGCCTGGGATATTTTTGCTATAAATAAGCATGATGTTAGCAAATTTAACGTTCCGCTCAGTTTCGAGAACATTTTTATTTTCTTTGCTTTACGCTTGTTTAAAAAAAAAATTGTGCGGCAGGCGCGGATAATCGGGAGTCTACTGTACTTCAAAAAACTTTGAAATATTAGTACAAACACATTAATAAATTAAATTGAAATAAATATTGGGATGTAATTTAAAAGACAGAAATAATTTAATGTAAGAGATTTAGATTTAAAAATTTGCACACACAAATGATTTATCAGATTTTATAAAGTAATTCATAAATAACTTTGATTCATAAATAACTTTAATTTTGAAATATGGCATTTGAACCTATAAATATGTGTGGATACTGAAAAAGTGATGAATTTATAAGAATATTATAATTTTCAGTAAGATTTCTTATTGAATAATAAATTCTGACAGTCTTATGCTATAAGACTAGGGTTTAAGTTTACACAAAAATTCCTCTGTTAAATAAAAGAATTTAAGTAATTTCTGTAGTCTTTTTGTCAATACATTAAAGATTTTATAACTAATTACTCGTCCTCGCTTGCAATTAGAACCATCATTAAATCCCTATTTTATCTAATCATTTCCTGAACATTATCATGTATATAGATTGACTTCGTCTTTGTAACTGGTAATTATTACTTGCAAATTATTCTCTTGCTGGTGAACTATTAACAACCCTTTCCATTGCTGAGTTAGGGTTAACAACCTTCGCTCTCTCTACCGCCTGCCTTACGGAAATCGGCGTAAAATGCTGGTACCTGGGCTGGTTGTGCGAATGCGCGAACGTACACCGTCGGTGCGATTAGCCACTGCGACATAAATCAGTAGATCAAAAATGTGGTTCTGGAAACTAAATTACAGAAACAAATATATACGACGGTCAGTCAAAAAGTTAGTTGCACTGCCTAAGAAAACAAAACAGGAGCAAAATTTTACAATAACTTTATTTATATCTTAAAGTTCAATTCAAAATCTACTTTTCAACATAATTCCTCTGTTATTTAAGCATTTGTCGAAGCGTGGTACAAGTTTTTCTATGCCTTCTGCAAAGAAATCCCGTCTGATAACCATTGTTGGGCTGCAGCTTTCACTTCGTCATCCAAATGGTACCGTCCTTTTGAAAATTCTTGTTTCATGGGGCCAAACACATGGAAGACAGGAGGTGAAAGGTCTGGGCTATAAGGAGGGTGATTCCACACTTCCCATCTAAACTTTTCCAGAAGGTCGTACGTTTGTTTTGCTGCATGCGGTCTTGCATTGTCATGCATGAGCACAATGCCGTTCGACAGTTTACCTGGCCGTCGATTTTTAAGTCATTGTCGCAATCGTTTTAATGTTTTACAATAAGAAGATGCATTCATTGTGGCACCATTCGGCATGTACTGTGTATGCACCACACCTTCTCTGTCGAAAACCAACGTCATCATGACCTTTCCTGCAGATGGAACAGTTCGATACTTTGTTCTTGTCGGGGAACTGCAATGTTTCCACTCGAGCAAGCTGTGTTTCATTTCAGGTGAAAAGTGGTGAATCCACGTTTCATCTCCAGTCACAATTTTGTCCAAAAACTCATTTCCTTCCGTTTGGTAACGTTGCAGAAATGCAAATGCGCTTTCAAAATGCTTTCCTTTTACGTTCCTCTGTCAATAGACGTGGCACCCATCAAGTACAAACTTTATGAAATTTAACCCTTTAACTGCTTAAGACGTGTTTAAACGTTTTCGGAATTTCTTTAAAAATGCTTAAGACGTCTTTACACGAATTTCAAATCGCACGAAAAATGCTTAAGACGTGTATACACGAAGCCCGAATTTCGCGAAGATTGCTTAAGACGTGTTTAGACGACGCGATCTGGTCTTCCTTCCCCTACCTTTCTTCAGGCGGCTGTCAGTTGACACAAAGGTCTTAATAGGGTGTGAAGTCTCTTTGAAAAGAGCACTTTAGGAAAAAGTCCTTAGAGTGAAGTATCTCTGTCAGACAGCAGGTATGTATTATCTGTGTGCCGACTAAAAGTTTGCGAAAGAAGAAAAATCGTTTTACAACTGTTTGCATTGTGGTACTTTATACAAATGAAAGTCAAACAGGATCCGACGTTGTTACAGTACATTGCCGAATTTTAGTAGAAACAAGAAAAAATAAAAATTGTAACGGAGGACGCCTTTATGCCTATATGTTATAGAATCAAATATTTTATTTTTGTATTGAAATATGATTACAATTTCTGATTCGTCAGGAAAAAATATAAAATGTTGCAACCAGCTTTCTTGTTTGCCTTCGTATTTCAAATGCGCGTTATTATAATGGTATATTCTTCTTTTTACATTCTTAAATGTTAAAACTGGGTTTTCAGCATGCCTGAGTTTTGTACTCGTATGTGTGGCTCTATGCTCCGTAGAAATGGCGAACTGACATATAAAAATTATATGAATGTTGAAAGGAAGATATTCTACTCGAAACTTCAACTAAATGGAATAAATGAATACGCCGAAGGAATTTCAAGAAATATTAGTTTTAAAAATTTTATTATTAAGATTTTAAATCCAAAATGTTTTGAAATATAAAGAAAAAAATATGTAATCCTTGAAACATTTTTGGAAAGAAATCTATTGATATAAAATCTCTTAAAATTATGGAGTGTAAATGAATTAAAACAGTTAGTGTACGAAAGGGTTAGATATACTCTGCACAAAAAATTACAGTCAGAATATCAATTACATAAAGATGTAAATTAATTACATTAAAAGAATTTAAAATAAATTAACATCTGTCCAAATGTCAATGCCAACAGCAATAGCACGAATGAAAGTTATTCTTTAAATTCCGAACTTAATTCATCCGTCGGTACGCAATGATAGTGTCTTTGCGATTACTTTTCTTATAGATACTACAAAAGGCCGCCAACGAAGTAGCGGTAAAATCGTTGAATACTAAATAGTTTGAAGCGGGTTTAAATCCTGACGAATGGATTGCCTACATACCAGTTTTAGCGAATTTTTGCTGCCCATGTTTAATGTGAATATCAGCCAATTTTAGTTAGCTTTTCATGATGACGTGCCTTGACTAGGAGTCCTCGCTCGGGTTGTGTTTGGTTTGGCTTGTTAGATTATTAAGCACGTGAAGGTGATCTGTCTAAGGGGAGGTATGCTTTCGTGACAGATTTTCTAAGGGAAACAATCTCGCACTACAAAAAGTTAAAACCACAAAAACGCCCATGCAATCAGCTTGTTCACGGGGGTTTGAATGCAGGTCAAACTACCAGTATGTTAAGAGAAGCGATTTCAAGAATGTGAAATTTTGAACTTTTCCGTTATCGGACAGCCCACCAGCGACTGAGCGGAGTCTAACGGAACAACTGGTGGTTCTGTCCGGGGTTCGAATTCCGGCAAACTGGCTGGTTGCCAGGATGATATTCTTAGTTTTCCATATGTGTAACATGTATGCAAGCCAATTTCCGTTAGGCAATCCTCGAACGAAAGCATCCTTCACCTTAGGCAAATAACCATCGAGTACTTTGCCATCATCAGATAAACCTTTATCCATAACATGCTTCAAATATTTTTATGTTGAAAAATTTATGCGCCAAAGTTGTTCCCCGTTGAATGAAGTATGTTGTTTATTTTTTCTTTGTTTTTTATAACAACAATGTTCTTGTTTTCAGAATCTGAAATATCAATAAAATTCTTTTAATAATATGCGATTTATTTATTTATGTATTTATTTATTTTTTTAATGAAAAAGTTAATTTAAGCGACAAATCTCTTACATTTAGAAAAATTTTCGATTTTCAAAACGAGTTGCTGTCAAAAGCGCATCTTCTTGTTGCTGCATATATTTATTTAAAGCAAACTGCTTGGCGCGTGTGCTTTTATATTTGAAAAGATTCAGAGAATTTTCAACAGGGAAATAAAGTTATTAATTTTACTGAATTTTGTGGATTCTTTGTGTTTTGAGGTAAAAGTCAAACCATCAGATATGTGACAACCTTAAAATAAGGGTATATATAATCAGGATTTTGCGGCCAGACATTCCCAGCGAAATACATTACAAAAAATTATCTATGTAGAATTAATGTATATTCCGTTTAGTATTTTAATTTATCAGTGTTATTACACATCAGTTTATCAGTGTAATAATGTGCTCATAATGTGAAATTCAATAATAAACCTTTGAAACCAAATCTAACTGCGAGAGAAAGAGCTACAATGCGCGAAATTCATTCTAACCCGGATATTATCATTTCAAAGGCCGACAAAGGTGGCCAGATAGTCGTCATGGATAAGAACACTTACATCGATGGTGTCACTAAACTCTTAAATGAAGGACCATATAATCCGATCCCTAAAGATCCTTCACCTTCGGACTTATCCAAAATAAAAACTGCGATCAAATCTTCGCAAATCATTTCAAGCAACTTAAAACATTCGCTTATCCCATCTGTTGCGAATTGTGCCAGATTATATGCTCTTCCCAAAATTCATAAAAGTGGTATTCCTTTCCGCCCTACTGTATCAAATTTAGGTACTGCCTCGTATCCTTTAGCTAAATATTTAGTTTCTAGATTTTCCACACTATTAGACAATAACATTTACACCATAAAAAATTCAATAGAGTTTGTAAAAAAGGTTAAAAACATTTCTCCTAGTAATTTACTCATGGTTTCTTTTGATGTAAAATCATTATTCACCAATGTCCCAGTGGAGGGTGCATTAAAATGTCTAGAAACCAGACTTCGAGAATTTCATTTCTCTTGCATCGAAATTAATGAGCTAATTTCTCTCACTCAACTCTGTTTGAAACAAACACATTTTGTTTTCCAAAATAAATATTACAAGCAAACTGAGGGATTAGCCATGGGAAGCCCCCTCAGTCCCATCCTGGCTGATATCTACATGCATTATTATGAATCAAAATTGTTTGAAACTTTAAACTTCCCGGCATGGTTCCGCTACGTAGACGATACTTTTACCCTGTTTGAAGGTAATAAAGATGATTTAAATAAAGTTCTTTCAACAATGAATTCTATTGATCCTGCTATTCAGTTCACTTTTGAACTTGAGACTTGCAATTCTCTTCCGTTTCTCGACATTCTGGTCACACGTAACACATCCAACTTCAGTACTACAGTTTACCGTAAACCTTCATCGGTTTGCCTTCCACCACACTTTAAATCATGTCACCCGACTAAACAAAAGTTAGCTTCATTTTATTCCTATGTTTTCCGTGCTCTTCAAGTTTGCTCCTCCAAACTAGCCCTTGATGAAGAACTAAATTATTTAAAAGCAATAGCTATTGACAGGGGCTTTTCACCCAACATTATTAATCAAGCAGTTAAAAAATTCTCATCTCAACACACTAAAAGCCACACTCTTATTTTAGGAGATTATAAAAATTCTGTTGTCATTCCTTTCTTTCCATCAATTAGCTATAAAGTTGCACATATTTTGCAGAAATTTAACTTTCGGGTTGTTTATTCTCCCATCAATAAAATTCCAACTTCTATACTCAAGGACCCCATTCCGGATATGAATTCCTGGGGTATTTATAGGATTCCTTGCCAGTGTGGTTTAATTTACATTGGCCAAACTAAGAGAGCCTTAAAATTTCGCGTCAAAGAACATGAGGCATGTGTTAGAAAAAAGGAAACACAGAAGTCTTCTGTTGCTCAACATTGTTGGTCCGAAAATCACACTTTCAATTTTTCTGCTGCCAAAATTATTCAAAAAACATCTTCCATTGGAGAACTGGATTTTCTAGAGGCATTTCACATTCATAAAAATCTTTCTGTTCTAGTTAACGATCCTAATTCCAATCCAAATTTGCCTTCGGCTTTTAGAGAAATTATGTTTTAGTTCTGGTTTCGCCAACAGATGGCGCCACTTTCTTATTCTTGTGCAGGCTTTCTTATCTTATCTAATCATTATTTCCTATCTTGTTCATTTGCGGTTTTGCAGCTGAAGATGATGGTTCGGTAAAACCATCGAAACTAGTCCTGTGAAAATTTTGTAGGTATAACGCTGATTTTTGTTGTTTAGACTTCTGAATTAATAAATGCTATGTTCAAACAAGACATTTATTTAGAGCATAATACTTCAAAAATGTATGCTGGGATCCCTAGAAAAAAAATATCGCCGGAAAATATATCTCCGAAAAAATATTTAATTATTCATATTCTTATGATTAATTATTAAATAATTAATAACTTTTATAATTATTAAATGAAATGCTTATTTATACTTTACCAAATGTACAGCAACACTCTTTCTTTACAAAAATACCATATTGAATAAATTATAGGGCCCACCAGCGGCCGAGCGGTAAAGTCGCTGAACACTGGTAGTTCGGTCCGAGGTTCGAATCCCGCGAACGGGCTGGCTGCATGGGCGTTTTCGTGGTTTTCCCCATGTGTAACGTGTATACGAGCCAGTTTTCCTTAGAACGTCCTCCACGAAGGCATCCCTCCTCTTAGGCAGATAGCCCTCGAGGCTTTGCCGTACTCACACACACACACACTGAATAAATAATATTGTAAGCTAATAAGTAAGAACATTGCTTTGTTTAATTAAGATACAATAACAAGCCGAACAAACATTAAATTTGAAGTCAAACACAAAAATCAGCGTTATATTTTCAAATTTTCACAGGACTAGTTTCGATGATTTTACCGAACCATCATCTTCAGCTGCAAAAGCGCAAATGAACGAGATAAGATATAATGAAAATTAGATTGTTTCGCTTATTACTCTCTTAAAACTACGTAATAATTAAGGAAAAAAGAAATTATTAAAATAATTATTAGTTGCATGCAGTTGAAGAATATAGGAAAATGCTGAAGGTTTTTAAGGTTTTTTAATTAATGAAAAAAATACAGAAAATCGGAAATAATATGAAATGTTTCAGCAATATCTCAAAAGGAATGAAAGTTGCACCAGATATTTTTCAGAATATAATTTTAGTGATAGCAATTTAATCAGTCTGCATTGAAATTCCGGTGATAATCAGTGACATACAGATTTAGGTTACTGAGGTTAAAAATGCGTAATAATTTAAAATTTAACCGGGTAAATTTTAAAACCAATTTATTTGAAAACTAGCAGCTTCGCTGAGAGCCTTCGTCTGGCTTTTAAATGTACCGGAAAAATGGCTGAAGGGAACTCCAAACGTTAAATTTAAAAACTGCGTAGGATTTTACTCTGCAGAAGAACTTCATAAAAAAAGTTATTACGTATAACAAAATTACAATGAAATAAGCTATATCTCTTAATACAAATATTAATTATCCTAATTAAAAAATTAACCAACTTTCCGTAGAAGAACAAAAATCATGCAAAACTTTTCAATATCTTATAAACAGGGAAATAAGCAAAAAATAACATGAGAGCAACACAAAAAACATAAAATTCCGCGCAGAATTTTACTCCACAGAACAACTTTATCAAAAAAAAAAAAAAAAAATCAATAAAAATATATTATATTTATATAAAAATGACAATGAAATATACCAATCTCTTAAAAACTGTGACATAAGAAACACGATGAAAAATTGTTGCCAAACCCATATTTCTAAAAGAATGAAACTATTCAAAATGATGCGATTTCATCAAAAATCTATCAACAACAATAAGACAGGAAAACTGTTGCCAAAATCACATTTTTAAAGATGTGAGATGTGAGAAGTGTACTCGGAAGCTTCATTTAATTTTTTTTTTTTTTTTAAATACAAAATATTATCCTTTTTCCAAAATTCTTTTTGTAAAAGCATTCGCAAGGATAAAAGTTTAACGTGTCCAAAAATCAAAGAAAAATAAACTGTACATTTTTAAAAATAAACTTCTTTAGAAAAAATCCCATTGAAAAAGTGTTACGCTCCCTTTGTTAAATAAATTCGTATTTAATGGATTTATTGAAACACGAAATTTATTTTAAGTTCGTAAAATAGCTAAGTGCCTACGTTTCATGATGATGTGAAAATGGAGTGTGTAGAGTAAAATCTCGCTTTCCTATAGCCTTTTATGTTTCAAAATGACACGATTTCGTCACAAAACATGAAATAAAAAAAAATTCGAATTCGAATTTCGAAATAATCGCTTCGAAGTGCACTGGCTCTTGTGTAGATGTACCTATGTACCAAATTTCGTAGCCGTGGGTCTATTAGCTTACGCGCAGCGCGAACGAAAGGGACACACACAGACAGACTCTTTCTTTTATTATATGTAGAGAAGATACGTAGAGATAAGATTGTTTAAGGGAAGGAAACTTTTTTCGCAGCTGTACCCTGACCCTTAAGACGGTCATCACGGAGAGTCTAGCCTTTTGCAATTCTCTTGAGAGCTCACACCTGCCGAACAATATCTATAGCAATCAATCTCACTTAGCGGAATCATTGAAGTAAAATTCTGGGAGGGATTTGAAATAACAAAAGAACTGCTTGACAATTTTCAGAGGTTTAGGGTTATTTTCGCGACATTTTACGGGAAGTTCGGTCCAAAACTAGCGACAGTTTTAAAGGGATTCGCAGAAAATAACTCGACAGGCTAAGGGTTAAGGTGATCGGCAATAATTTTATGCACACTTCCATGAGAAATAGCCAGTTAATTTGAGATTTCGTCTATCGTTATGCGTCTGTTTCCAAAAATGCATTCATTCACGCCAGCAGCAATTTCCGAATTTGTTGCAGTTGATGGTCTTCCCTCACGCTCAGCGTCATCAATATCGGTACGTCCATTCTCAAACATGTTGCACCGTTTCGCGATAGCTTGACGTGACATTGCATTTTCATCATACACTTCATGCAACTGCCAATAAATTTCAGTACAGTTACACCTTTTCGCCCCCCAAAAAAAACGAATCACTGCACGCATTTCCAATTTGGACGCTATTTGCAGCTGTCGAGACATGTTTGCGACTGATTATCAGAAAAACTAAACTTGCCTCCGAGAAGCCGCTATGTCACGCGATGAAGGTACATGTCTGAAATGTTGTCACACAGTGTCATCCAAATAGTCTTAGACGGAACATATTTACGCAATAGTGCAACAAACTTTCTGACTGACCTATGTATATATAAAGAAAATATATATTTAGTTATACAAAACATGCATTCTCTTTCACCATTATTTCTCCATTGACAAATTACAATTTTATGAGATTTTTAAGTTGTAAATTTAAAATAACTTGCATGACTCAACCAAACAGACTAGTTCACGGTACAAAGATTTATTTCTAACTCACTCATAAGACAGCAGCGATGCGCCATTTACGCAGTTACATTACATTCTCCTTTACTCTCGTTCACAGAGTCTCTCAGGTATAAGAGTACTGATACTCTCGAAATCAGATGCTACATTCCTCCCCACTTATTTAGAGATTTAATCTCTGAGGAGCTTAGCGGATGCGCGAAGATCGTCTAAGTCCTGGCTGGGGTTGCTGCAACTCTTTATCAGGATTCACTGGAATGACTGGCTCAGTTTTCCTTGGAATTGACGATGTTTTAAATCCGGCTGAAGTTTGCACAGCTTCACTTCTTTGTTCGATGCCCTTGTCCGGAGCCTGTGGCTTCACGTTGCCATCTGAAGTAGCAGCCATACGAGGTTCATAGATTACCGGTGCAGACCGAACCTCGCTCCCTACCGATCTGATCGATGTGCCGGCGCAGTAAAGTTCCTTGAACGTCAATGGAACAATGCAGCGCTCCATCCTTATTTGTCACTCTGCCAATTTTCCATCGAGAATTTGCCGATCTATAATCCCGAATGGCAACCGTTTCTCTGATCTCAAAATTTCTGTCTTTGAAATCATAAGTATTCCTTCGGATGCGTACTTCCACTCTTCGTCTAAGATTTGGAACAACTAAATCAATTTGAGTTCTAATTTCTCTTTTTACGAATAACATTGCTGGACAAGTTCGGTGCCTTTCTATAATTCATGAGGAATGTGGCAAGTGTTTGCTTAATATTTTCTCGCTAACCTTGCATTGCACGTAATGCTTGTTTAACGGTGTAAACGTACCGCTCTGCTTGCCCGTTACTTGCTGGTTTAACTGGAGCACACGTTTTGTGTTTAATTCCATTATTCCTTATAAAAGTTTCAAATTCCCCCGATGCGAACTGAGGACTATTATCACTCACTACTACTAAAGGCAGTCCGAATCTTGCAAAACAGTCTCTCAAACATTCAAATGTCTGAAAGGAATTTGTTGACTTTAAGGTATACACTTCTAGCCATTTAGATTGTGCGTCAATGATAATGAAGAACATTCGTTCAAAAATAGGGCCTGCAAAATCTACGTGAATGCGTTCCCAAGGCGCACTTGTATATTCCCAGTGACGGACCCTTGCCCTTACTGTATTTGATTTGAACTTAATACAATCAACACAGTTCCTCGAAACTTCTTCAGTATCATGATCAATTCCCTTCCAAAAGACGTAGGATCTGGCGATTGCCTTCATTTTAACGATTCCTAAATGTCCTTGGTGTAACTCTTCGAGAATTTTAACTCGGAATTTTTCGAAACAACTACCCTCTGACCACTCATTATACAGTCATCTTGTAAGGTGTACTCTGCTTCCCTACGTTCCAAACTTTCTCCACATTTTAATTTCATATGAAGACGATTTAATTCTTCATCAGCTTGCGTTTCCCGAGCTATCTCCCTAGCTGTTACCGGAAGAGTTTCAATTTGGGAGAGTTGGAATATTTCAACATCATCCTTAATGCTTAAACCTTCAGACTTAAGAAGCAGGCTCGACAGGCAGTCAGCATTACCGTGTTCCTTGATATTTCGATACACAATATCAAACTGATATGTCTGCAATATCAGTGCATAATGTAAAAGTCGGGTGGGTGTGAGGATAGGAAGTCCTCTTTTCGATTTGAAAATAACCACTAAAGGCTTATGATCTGTCACCAGAGAAAATCGTCTCCCCTTTAGATATAGATAAAACTTTTTGACAGCCCAAACAATTGACAGTGCTTCCTTATTGATTTGGGCGTGTTTCTGCTCTGTGTTAGTCAGTGTCCTCGATGCGAATGCTATAGGCCTTTCTGTTCCATCAGACAAACATGCGAGAGCACTGCTCCAAGACCTACCGGAGATGCATCAGTAGCTAGCATTAAAGGTAATGTGCGATCGTAATGCATTAAAACTCTGAACAAATTTCCTTTTTTATTTTTTTAAAAGCGATTTGGCAGTTTTTTGACCAACTCCATTTACCATCTTTTTTTGTTAAATTATTTAAGAGATGTGCCAAAGTTGCCAAATCAGGGCAAAATTTGGCATAAAAATTCACTAATCCCAAAAAGCTTTTGATGTCCCTTTCGGCATAGAGGCGTTAACAATTGCCGAAATCTTTTCATCCGTTTTATGCAATCCATCGGCATCAATTTTATGCCCTAAAAATTTAATCTCATTTTGAAAAAAATTACTTTTAGTTAAGTTTAATTTTAGGCCGTGCTCCTTGCATTTTTTGAAAAATATTTCCAATGCTCTTAAATGAGACTGATCATCCGGCCCTGTCACTCGAGCATCATCCATAAAAATTTTAATTCCTTCACCTGAAATAATCCCTCAACATAGCGCTGCCAAATAGCTGGGGCAGCATTTAATCCATACATTAAGCTTTTACAAATATACAACCCCTTATGCGTGTTTATTGTTAATAATCGTTGCCTCTCCGGATGCACCTTCATTTGTAGATAAGCATGACTGAAATCAAGTTTGGAGATATTTTTACCTCAAATAAGGCATGAAAATATTTCTTCGAGTTTTGGTAATGGATGCTGTGGCACTTCCAAATTAG
Source organism: Stegodyphus dumicola (assembly GCF_044657685.1). Taxonomy (NCBI): domain Eukaryota; kingdom Metazoa; phylum Arthropoda; class Arachnida; order Araneae; family Eresidae; genus Stegodyphus; species Stegodyphus dumicola. Next base: position 113,937,813 of record NC_140781.1, read on the forward strand.
GATTCAGAGTCGCAGAATAATCAGCACAAAGCCTAATGGAACCATCAGATTTAACAGTTGGCACAACTGGTGTTGCCCATTCTGAAGTCTCAAACCTCTCAAAGATACATTCTTCGTCAAGCCGATCAATTTCTGATTACAATCTATTTTTTAATGCGAAATGTACCGGTCGTGACCTACAAAATTGTGGTTGGGTATTAGGTTTCAAATTTAGTTTTACTTCGTGATTGTTAATTTCACCTAATTTACCATCAAAAATTCCCTTATACTCCTCAAGCAATTTTTTTTAAATTCAATTCACTAGAAGTTTTCAATGTTTTGATGGCATTCCAATCGAGATTGATCTTATGCAGCCATTCTCGGCCGAAGATTGTGTCCAAATTTTCCTTCACAATGTATAAATTTAAAACTAATTTTTGACCTTGGTATTCAACTTTAACAGGAACATATCCTAAAGGTACCACCTTATCACCCCTGTAAGCTTTAAAAACTAAATTTGTAGGCTGAACCTATTTATTGGAAATTTTTCTAAATTTATTTATAGACATTACCGAAACTGGTCCCCCAGTATCAAGTTCCATGCTAACTGGTTTGTTTTCAATTTTAACTTGAACCATTATTGGCGGTCTTTTCGGCTTTTCCTCTCTTAACATGTGCGTTCTGGAGCTAAATCCATAGATGGGGACCTCATTTTTCGAATCATAATCATTATTTGTCTGAACTTTCTTTTGTTTAACCTGTCGGTTTTTCCTAGACAAATAACACGCCTTTTCGATATGTCCAATTTTTTTACAAAAGCGGCATTCACTTATTGCAAATCTGCAGTAGTTTTTATTGTGATTTGCTTCTAAGCAACGTGAACATGTTTCATTTTTACCTTTATTATTCTTAGCAATAAAGTTTTGTTTCCGCGGTTTGAACTCATTTTTCTTGGTTTTAAGTACTTTCAGTTCTACGGAATTTCCTATAATCTCATTTGCATCCTTAACCGCCTTTTCCATCGCCAAGGCTATCTTTAATGTTTTCTCTAAATCGATATTATCTTCATGAAATAATCGATCTAAGATTTTATGATCTCGTAGACCGCTAACAAAAACATCCCTTAACATTGTATTAAGCATATCTTCTTTATATTCACAAGGAATCACTAACGAGCGTAATTCAGTGACATAACTACTAATTGATTCCCCCTCATGCTGTTTTCTATTAATAAACATGTGCCGACTAGGTATTATTAAGTCTTTAGGATTTAAATGGTCCTTAAGAACCTTTTTTTAGTTCAGTAAAATTTTTATCTGAAGGATTATCCGGAGAGAGTAAATTTTTCAACAAATTATACAATTTCGCATTCAAGCTTGAGATCAGAACTTTCTCACGTTTTGCCTCTGGAACATTTTGAATGTCCAAAAAAGCCTCAAATCGTTCTATGAACGAATCAAAATTTTCTACCGTTTCATCGAACTTATCAAAAGAAACAGAAATTTTGTCTTATGTTCCGATTTCTCTTGCAATGTGACCATTAAAGCTTCATTCTGCTTTATTAATTCTTCAATTAACTTCTCCATCCTTGTAAAATAAAAATCAAATAACTTTCCTACCTTTTGCAGTTTTCGGGGAATCCCCTAATCCAAGTTGCGGTTTTGCTACTACTTACGCATGTAACCGAGTGCGCCGAGTCGGGAACGATTTTCTTCTCACACACTTTCGTCGCCAATTTTGTTGTGTCTTGCGGTGTGGGTTCAGTGAAGTGTATGACGCAACCAAACAGACTAGTTCACGGCACAAACATTTATTTCTAACTAGCCTCATAAGACAGCAGCGATGCGCCATTTACGCAGTTACATTACATTCTCCTCTACTCTCGTTCACAGAGGTTCTCAGGTATAAGAGTACTGATACTCTCGAAATCAGATGCTACAGTAAACTTCATAAGTTCTTTTATTTAATTAACACATACAGGGAGTAAACACTTATTGTATACTTACTTGAATGATAGCAATAATAATATATATTAATTGAAGTAAAATTTTAAAATTATTATTAAGAATGAAGCGATTAGTGTCAAGAAAAATACCAGAGACACCTGAATTTTATAGAAGCAAAGTTAATGAAGATTCTTTGCTATCCACAAGATTCTGCGAACATAGAATGGAATCAGAACCATGTTTTAACTTGGGCATTTGGAATTACTTTAATATAATTTTAAAGAGCAAAGGGTTTGGAAAATATGTTTGAGGTGACATGAGATACACACATTCTTGCTATTCTCATTTAACATAAACATGATTGGTTTTTTGATTTGATTTAAATAATATGAAGATATATTTTGCAATGAATACTCTTAAAAAAGTTGTTAGTTTAATCTAAATAAATCTGTACGGAGCTGTACCGTTTTGGGCCAAATCAGGCACTTGCCAGTTATGAGGCTCAAATACTGCATAAATAAGGATTTGGAAGGTAATAAAAATATTTAGGAGAAGCAGTTATGAGATTATTTTCAGATATTAAAATCTAATGGCAAGGCTCTGATGCTATACTTTCTTTAAAATATGTCTTTTTTCTTTAAACTGGACTTTCTTTAGGATTTTCATTTTTTTAAATTAAAATCAGAAATGATTTCAGACTGTAAAGTGTCAAAAAGTATCAATTAATATTTTAGTAATGATTTTATTGTTTTGTTACTTGACAGGAATTAAAGAAATATTTTCTTTGGTATACTTTTAATTGTAGAGAAATAGATTTTATGATGTTTTTTAATATAAAAAATAGTTTTCTATTTACTTTAACACAGTAAGTATGAAAACACGTTTATGCCTCTCATTTTAGAATCTACGCAGTTAAAACTGAATTTCATTTACGTACTTTAGTTCAAATGGAAACTGGCTGTATTTATGAAAATAAAAGTAATTCCATTATGTAATTTTATAGGAATAAGTTTACAAATTTTGTTAAAATTAAAAGTAACGAAAATATAAAACTCCCCCTTTTACATTAAAAGACACATTTGTATATCCTACAGTAAAAGGTAGTGAAATTATATGGAATTTTCAAATCCTTTAATTGATTATCCAAGAATTGGCTTTCTGCTATAAACAAATTTCCCAAGAAATTTGTTTGTTTAAAGTGCCAAAGTCTGTTCCAATAAAAAGAATTCCATGAAATTATATTTTACCTTAAAATAAATTTTTCTTTACTTAGATAGTGGCAAAGACTTCACTTTAATGATTCAATGTATTATAATATGCAAATTTCCAAGTTATCACAATGAAATTTTGAAATAGATGTTATTAGGTTAGCTAATTAAATTAGAGGGTTAGATGAAATTTTCAATGACAAAATAAAATATCCTGTTTGCAGAAATGAAATTGATTAATTTCAAATAAAATTATTCTTTTCAATAAAGTTATCGATGTGGCTTAAATATGCATTTCGATTTATAGTAATTTTCTCTAAATTTTAAAATTTTCTGCAATAGGTTAAATTTTCTTAAAATATAGTTTGAAATTCAGTTTCTTTATAAAAAAGCAACTTGTACTTTTGGAAACAAATTAATTTTGGAAACAAATTAATATTCATTTACACTCTTTTGTCACAAGTCAGATTTTAACTTCCTTCATATGCGAGTAACGATGAGATGTAATTTCCTTATTTTCATTTTGTTATCATTTAAGTAATTTATGTATCTATTTAAAAAATTAATTTGCTAAAGATATTCTCTTAATCTCTCAAGTTAGAAATACTGCATAGTTGGTTTTCATGTTTTTCTTAATATGTAAAAAGAATATGAGCAATTTTTGCTTAGAAAGTCCTCCACAAAGGCATCCCTTCTCTTAAGTAGACAGCCCTTGTGTGTTTTGCCATATTCAAGTAGCCTAACCTTAACTAAGAAATATTTTTATCTAATTAAATCTCTTAATAAGGAGATTGGGTTACTTTAACAACACAAATATATAATATATAAGAGCATGACATAATTTATAGGAAGGAAAAATGTAATATTTTAAAAAATCATCTCAGAAATTTACATAAAGCAAACGTGTAGAAGAGTTCAGGGTTTTAAAATAATACACCATTTGTAAAGTTATAATAATTAAAAAAACTTATTATATGTAACTAGAGCCTGGTTATGGAAGTGTGGCATCATTTGTAGTGTGATGCTAAGTACCACGCAGAGAAGTAAGTTATTATTTTGTGAAATTAATTTTGAAAAATAGCAGAGCATGATGAAAGTACTGCAATAAAATGCGTAAAATAAATTCCTTTTTCATATTACCTTTTAGTATTAAAAAAACAACAAAGAGGGAATTATATCTACCAAATAAAGACTCCCTAAATTAAAGTATCTAAGTTGTGAGACCAAAATGAGAGTAAACTTTTGATGATGCCCTTGCTTCTACACTTTTGATAGTACAAATAAAAGTTAATCAATTTTCAATTATTTCTTTGTGTTGCATTTAAATTATGCTTTCATCATTATATGTTAATTTATTATTGGTATCATTCACATCAATATACAGTAAACAGTGCTTACCTGAAAATTTAAGCAGTGATGATATGTTCGCTAGCAGAAGGAACAGAACTTAAAAAAATAGTGGCGAAAATTCTCAAGATAAACGCCATACTAATTGATCAGCCTCTCTTGACAATACTCAATATGGTAGGATGTGTATGCATTCATCATAGAATATAGTTCCACGATTTCTTTTTGTTCACACTAAGTAAAAATACGCTATAAGCTATCAATATTTTAAATAGAAAATAAATAACTAAAATAGCAGGCTATTATAGCATAAAAGATAATTTATTTAAAAAGTTTTATTGAAATATTTAACAATGAATTGAGCAAGATCAGGGTGGGATAGACTGAGAAATTTCTTCTGATCACATTAACTGTTTGCTGTAACATGTATATGACATCTGTGCAACATCTGCATAATAATGTGACGTTGTACCATGGTCATAAATGTAACGTGACAAAAATGTAACATTGGAATGTCACTGAAACATCAGAGCAACGAAGTGCGTTATATGGTAAGTAACTTCATTTTCAATCGCAGCCATTGTACTTTTTTTAGAATAATTCCATTCATATTAATTCTCCACAAATAACTGGGAACTCATTTAAATCATCTGAATCATGGACTTCAGCCATCATTTCAAGAATTTGTGTGTATATGTGTAATAACATATTTAGATTTCTATAGTTTAATTTACATAATAGTATCACATGGCAGAGCATAGACTCAAAAATATTTTCACAGAAAGTTGTAGAATACTGATTACTACTGCCACTTATACAGAAATATTAATATTGCCACCACTTGTAAATAATTAAATAAACAGAAGCTGCCCCTCAACATTCTGTTCATGGTTTTTTAAACTTTCTAATCAAGGTTTAATGTTGCCATGTTGAACTGTTGTGCTTACAATGCATTTAGAAATAATGCAGTATGAGTATACAGTACAAACCATTAGTTAATTTATTTCCTTGGTGGCTGTAACATTTGATTACAGAAGTGAAAACTATGGAATACAGTACAAAGTCCGAAATCCGGATATCCAATATCCGGAATGATGTAAAATCCAGACCTCAAAACCACCAACTTTTTTCTGTAGGCTTTACGCATGCTCATTTGATTCTCCCTCCGCGCATAATAAAACATCTGGAGAGTCCCGATTCTTAATTTCACTTCAACACTAAATAAAATACGTTGTTATTGAAGAAACAATAATTTAGCATAAATTTGTACAATCAGTAATTTTGCTCCTTTCTTGTGTATCTGCTTGGCACACATTTCAAACCGAAACATTCCACATAGATACATCGTTGATCTGACGCCAACCTGCTGAATCATTCTTTATTATACTTTCCTTTCATCACACCGCATGTTTATCAACACATGACAACTTGAGTAATGACTCATGTAGCGATGCCTAAAAAATTTTTGTATGTTGGTAATTGAATAATAAAGGAGTATGGTAATTTTTTATGTTGACATCACGCTTGGCGATGATTACATATTTAAGTTAAATGCGCTAAAAAATATTGACGAGGAAAAATTTACCAAAAATTTCTTTCTATATGCTAAAATAGATTTTGTTGATGATACTCATAGACCCAAAGATTACATTTAGGGCTATTTGAATTAAGACTACCTTATTTGTTATTCACATAAACCCAGAACCAGCACCAGGGCTCGTATGGCCGCACCGAGTTGCAGAATTTAGGACCCACAGAGGTAGTAAGATATTTAGCACTGGCCCTCAATAAGGCTTAAGTATCTGTGGGAATTTATTTATTCAGAACTCTGATAAGCCTTAAGCATGTGTAAGAAATAGACATAAGTATAATAAATAACTAAACTAATACAATTTAGGCTTAATTGTCGCAGTTCACTATAGAAGCAAGATAAAATTTAACGGAACAACTTGTCGTAAGTCGCGAAGCTCATGATGCATAGCCAAATATGTATAGTGAATGATAGCTAAATTTCATGATGATAGCTGCGAATTTTAAATGTTTTCGGATATCGCAAAACAAAGATGAAATTTTCCAATTAATGGATTTTGTAAAGAAATGTAGAGAAGCGGTAATAAATGAAGATGATATAAAAAAGTTTTTCATTGTGATGACAGTGCTTCTCAATCATCAATCAATTAATTATTGGGGAAATCTGTATTATGGTTCTAAATTCAGAAATACCGCAACCGATAGTGAAGAAAGTGACAGAGACGTTACTGAAAACGAAAAAATTTCGATTGACAAGTTAGTCGGAATTCTCTAAACAGCATTTACAGGACTTCAACAATGTAACTAAACAAAAGATTCTGTCTGTCTACAGAATTAAAGAGAAAGTATTAGCACAAAAAACGAAGCAACTTTAACAACTTACATTGACAGAAATAAGGTAAAGAAATAACTATTAAGCTTTTTTTTTTTTTTTTGGTAAATTTTGATACCCTTTAGGTCATAAATACTTCATTATTTCATATTTTTAATTTTATAATTTCTACATGCCATCTTACTAGATTTAAACTGATGATCTAATATCCGGAAAAATCCCAAATCCGGAATCGCCGAAGTCCCGAGGAGTTCGGATTTTGGACTTTGTACTGTATTATTTGTATGTTATTGGTAAGTGATGACTACGAGATCAGCTAAACATTGTTTATTCTACCGTGTTAACTATGTTCTATATTGCAGCTATGGTTATTCTATATTATGTGCAATTACAGTTACATATGTGACATCTCCCTTTTTAACAGAAATAAAAAGATTATACATACTCTTTAAATAAAAAGGTTTTTTAACAGTCCTACCAGATCAAGTAACATGGATTATGTCCATTTGCAAAATTTGGTGAGACAATACCTCTTTCAGAATTTGGGGGTGCATCACTTTTGTTAGGGGCAGGGAAATCCACGGCCCTTCTAAATTTGGAGTACTCCTACTAATCTCAGGTTCATTTACATTTTCATCTTTGCAACTTTCATTTTCATAATTGTTTTGCACTGAAAAATCTTCGAAATTACTACCTTTGAGAATGTCTCTTCTGCTTCTTTCTATGCATCAACACTGAAGACAATTAATTTCAGCTGAAATAGGAGAATTAGGATATTCCAGTAATACTAAGAATGGATCCCTTTTATCAAATACATCTTTTTCTAATATTCACTTGACAGTTTGAATGTGTGTTTCAACCATTCCATTTGATTGTGGGTAATTTGGACTTGAAGTTCTGGTTTCAAAATTCCATCTCCTTGCAAATTCTTTAAATTTCTTGCAACTATATTGTAGACCATTATCTGAATATACTATTTTCGGGATACCATACCTTGCAAAAGAACGATTTCAGTTCTTTTATCACTGCTGCACTTGACAAATCTTCCAAATATGCAATTTCAACATATTTGCTAAAATATTCTGTAACTATTAGATAATATAAAAGAGTATTGGGTACTTTCCAAGGACCATTAGGTATGTCTGTAGATATCATTGTTTCTTTACTATTAGCTTTTTGCAAACTCAAACATGTTAGACAATTCAGAGCCAAATCTTCAATTTCTTTTAACATTCTTGACCAATACTATATTTTCTGCATCTTTCTTGTATTTTTCTGCTCCTAAATGACCATAATGAATTCTAATTAGCATATCTTTTCATAAACGTCTAGGTACAACAACACAGGAATTCTTAAATATTAATCTATTTGTTTCTGATAGTTCTCTGAAGTTAAAATATAGTTTTGCCAGTTTTGGAACCATATATTCTTTTATCTCGCTATCCAGTTTTGATTAACTTTCTTAAAATTTGTAGTTCTTTTTCTGTTTTCAGTTAAAATATTTTTCATTTTGTCTTACCAGCGGCCAAGCGGTGAAGTCACGGAACACTGGTAATTCGGTTCAAGGTTTCAATCCGCCGGTGGGCAGGCTGCATGAGTGTTTTATGGTTTTCGCCATGTGTAACATGTATATGAGCCAGTTTCCCTTAAAAGGTTCTCCACGAAGGAGTCCCTCCCTTTACACAGATAGCCCTCGATTGCTTTGCCGCAATTAAATAAACCGAACATCCATTTTTGTCTTTAGACATTGGTATATTTTCTGCAACCCTTCCAGCATGGGCTTCTATGTTTCCTTGAAAGAAATCAGATACTTTATCAGTAAATGATCTTGATAAGGCATCTGCTATAAAAAGTTCTTTTCCTGCTTTTATCTCAAATTAATGTAGCTGTAATCTTATACGCATTCTTTGTAATCTAACCGGATATTTATTTAATAGTTTCTTGAAAATTGATTCCAACGGTTTATAGTCACTTTCACCTGTAATACATTTTCCAAATATACACTGGGGAAATTTCTCACATGCAAATATAATAGCTAAAGTTTCCTTTTCAATTTGAGCATAATTTTTCTGTGTATCTGTTAATACTTTAGATCAGTGCTTCCCAACGGGGGCCCACGCCCCAGAGGGGGCCAGTTAGATTGTTAAAGGGGCAATTCAAAAATGGACTCGTCCAGAGTTTAAGGGGAAAAGGGATGGCGAAATTTCCAAATTTTGTTCAAGAGGTTGAAATTTTTCGAAATTTCATTTTTTTTATTCCCAAAAATAGAGAATAATGTAATGTAAACATAAAAAAGTTTTTAAAGTGTGGTGCAATTTGAATATTTTATGAAGGATTTTCACTGTTGACATGGACATTTAAATGCTTAGAATTTTCTTCCTAAAAGCTATCTAATTTCCTTTCGTGAACATTTCAATTTTTGAATATTAAAAATGATGTATTTGCTAAGGGGAGGATAAGAATTTTAGAGAGGATTAGATGGGGCATAGCACAAATAAGGTTGGAAAACACTGGCCTTGATACATATGGCACTGGTAAATTATTCTGCAGTAAAATAGCCCCTAGTTCTTCTTGAGATACATCTGCAGATAACACTACTCGCATGTTTATTTCATATACTGTAAAATTGGTGTGTTTACTAAGGCATCTTTTTAGTCTTCTAAATGCTTTTTCATGTACTGCATTTGAGTTCAAGAAAACCTGTTTTTTCAACAGATATGTTAACCATAATGTCAATTCTGATACATTATACATTATATATAAATCTAGAAATGTAAATAATCATTCATAAGAAGGTTTTTAATTTCTTGACTTTTTTTGGTGGTTTTATATCTAGAATAGCCTTAATGGTGTATTCATCTGGTTTCAAACCTTTTTTAGAAAATATATATCCCATATATTTGACTTCATTCAACCCAATTTTACATTTATTTAAATTAAACATTCTTTCTCTGGCTCTTCCCAGTACTTCTTTAACCTTAAATCATGTTCCTTTTTTATCTTTCCCTGAAACTAATAAGTCATTTATATGTATTTGAACTCCTGTATGACTAAAAATTTCAGAAAAACTTCTGGTGATGAATGCAGTCCATATGGCAGTCTTAAAAAACAGTATATGTCTAATGGAGTATTAAATGTAGTAAGTTCGCAACATGAATCTAAGACTTTAATTTGCCAAAATGCTTTGTTTGCATCTAAAATACTAAACACCTTTGTGTTTTGCGTTTTGGAGGAAATTTCCTCAAGGGTTGTTATGTGATAATGCTCTCTCAGTATATTTTGGTTAAGGTACTGTGGATTTAAGCACACTTTTAAATTATCATTCTTTTTTCATATGATAGGTATAACTAGATAAATTCCCTATTTCTTTAAATAAGTCTTGATATCTATTTAAAGATTGTAGTAACTTTTCATTAGCTTCAGTATTTACTGTACATACCCTTTATACTAGATTTATCCTTTTAAAGTACGTAAACCTAAAATAGCTAGAACAGTTTTCTTACAAGCTACAACTTGAGATTATATTTATCTTTATCACCTTTAGATGTCTCACATAACGTATATTTTCCAATTACATCAGTTTAGAGTTCTGCTAATTCAGCAGCTTTGCACATTTTAATACACTTCTCCAATGTTAACTGCTTTTGCCTTAATGGTTCCTTTAAGATTTTTATTTAAAATTCTACTAATTATTCTATCTCTGTTTAAACTATCTTTTAATTTTTCAAATCTGCAGTTGACATCTACTTAATTCCTTTATTAAAATGTCATCAAATGATTCACCTATGTGTTGTGTTCGAGAGAAAAATATATGCCTCTCAACACTTTTGTTTGCTTTCGGTGAACAGTAATTTTTGAAAGCTTTGATTACTTTTTCTACATATTTCTTCTTCACTTAAATTAAGAGTGTTAAACTTTTCAAGTGCTTCTTCACCAATAATATGCAATAAAATAGCTACTTTAGTTTCATGCAGTTTAGTATTACCACCGGTTGCTAACACGTAAATCTGAAATTGCACTTTCCACTTCTTCCAATTTTCACGTGTATTGCATTCGAAACTTATATTGTTTGGTGGCTTTAATTCATCCATATTTAATTTAAGACTTCAAATAGTCTATATATATATGTGTGTGTATATTTTTAAACACTTCAAATGAAAATAAATAAGACACTTCCCAATGATAAAAAATTTTGATTTCATTCTAAATGGCTTCCTGTCTTGTATCAGTGTTGAGAATATCTTTAAGGTTACTGTCAAAGGGACGTTTTTTGGTTCTTAAAAAAAGTTTATTGTCTGCACCATTTGATTAATAAGTGAAGAGTAACATAATTTATATGTTATAACTAAACTCGTTGATGCAACAGTCCTTAGAGAGCCATGGTCGGCAGTGCCCTGATATCTGCTTTCTTGACCATGGGCCCCAGGATGCATGAATATATGCCCTGGACAAGTGGTCAGCTTGTTGCAGAATTCCCTGGTGTTTAGACCACAAGAGAACTTGGTATTCATTTTATCGACCCACACAACGGATGAAAAGCTGAGTCAACCTTGCCCAGCCCAACTATCACACCATGGGCCTGTGGTGCTGCTTCACAACACACTAGCCACAGCGTCTAATTTTTATGTTATAGGTAAGTGCAAATAATGACTACGAGATCAGCTAAGAATCGTTTATTCTACAGTATTAGTTATATTTTATATTGCACTTATCAATATCATGTATTATGTACAGTTACAGCTACCTATGTGACAGTGGCCCCATTCAAAATAGTATTTGGCTGTAAATTGTAGCACTCCCATACATGAATTTTAAGAGGCCACTGTGATTAACTAACTACCTTTGTGGTAACTTTCTATGTGCTTTGTGATATGGCTTCTGCCCACTGAACATTGGTATGTGGAGAACCATGCTTTTTTGCTGCCTTATTTCTGCAGTAACCTTTGGCTGGATTCCATCATCACAGAGGCTGCAGAATGAGGCCACTAACTCAAGATGAATCTCATGTGAACTTGAATACAGAACTAAATGCTTAGGCATCTGCAGCATTTTTTCCCCAATAAACTCCCTAAATGCATCTGCATTGTGGTGGTCGTTCTGCGAAATAACACAAGAACTCATATTATTTAAACAATCCCCAAAAACTGCTTGGCTAGGAAGTTTTTCCTTACGCATTAGCCAAAAGTTATCAATGCTAGATTTAGCAAACATGGATTTCTGGTTTTTTCCAAAATAAGTATTTATGGTATGCTCCTGAGGTGATCTGTACTTACCCAGCTATTCAATAAATACTTTAGGTTTTTTAAGTTCTTTGTTTAAGTACTTGATTGGCAAGATAAATCAAAAAGTTTTTCCAGGAAACACAAAATAATTTTAATTATTCAGAATTAGGTTATCTGAGCGTGCACTCTAAGTTCTTTTTTAATACATCACAAGTACTGTCCTTTTTTAGCCAAAGCTGAGATGTATGTAATTTACATTAGGATAAGTGAAAGAGAAACTGGTTTTAAAACTATTGAGATAAAATGTGGTTTTCCTTTAAAATTTAAAAAAAAAATGTTTCAAGGCGATTTTAAATTTCAGCGAGTCTTCATTTATTGAATGTACATGATACTAAAATTTCAAAAGTATCATCCTATTCATTCTAAATAAAAGTTATTTAATTAGGTGAGAAAATATATTTTATATAATTTTTGTTTCACATCACGGTATGTATTGTTGCCTTAAATGTCCAGTTGATTATTTTACCAAAAGTAGATAGGGGTACTGATAGGTAGGTAGGTTACGGAGGACTGGAACGCCTGGTGTCTAACAGAGGTAAACAGGCATGTGTTCCAAACCCTCCTCTAACTACGACAAAAGCTTCCTGGAACCACACGAGGCTGCACCAGGAGATTATTGAGGTTGTCAAAGGGAAGTACATGGCCTTACAAGGGCATTAGTAGGATTGTATTACAGTTTGAAGAGGAAAGCTGTGGTGTTACAGATAGTAGGTAGTTAAACTAAAAATACTTGAATAATAAGACGCATTTAAAAAAAAAAAAAAAAAAAAACATAAAAATGCATAGGCAACAATACACAAAGCACAATGCGTAAAATGCATAAACAGAGAGCACAAAAAAACAGGTACATACACATAGTCACTTAAAACACAAAAAGATAAATGGAGTACATGAAGTCACTTGAAAGCTGGAGCACAATGTTAGTGTAAGGCAGTTCTGTTGGATATAAATACAAGTACATCTTGAATGATGAATGATGAGTTCATGAATACTCATGTGTGCAGAAGAAGAGTGCGGTTAGATTGCTAAGGCGTTGATTATTGTAGCATCGCTAAGAACATAGATAAAAACACTGATAAAAGGCACGAGGATGTTGTAGCACTAATTATTGGGCAGTGCCCCAGCAATGTGTGCACCGTGAGTCACACAAGCGTTCACTAACACTGCGTAAGAAGATGTTGTTCACATGCTGTTGAAGGGATTACACACGTATCATTATGGAGGCATAACACATCTCTCTAAGGAGATGCCACATATTTGCGAATTGTTAGTATTGCCACTTTAGATTGTGGGCAGGGATGCTTAAACACACAGTTGTGGTGAAGCCCAGATATTGTAAAATTCACTGGACTAGTCTTAGAGCTTATCGTCAGTACACCATAGCGTCATTTTAGCACGGTAGGCAAAGGTCTGTGCCCAATGCCGCGATGGTATTCATGATGCTGGAGATTGAATTAACCGCTCCTTTATGCGTTATAAGGAACCGGTGATAGGCATTCCTATTATTTGTAGGTAGCGGAAGATGGTGTGCAGCCGTCAAGGGACATTCAAATATGTAATGGTCTGGTGACCCTTCTGATCCACAGACACAGATATCTGTATTTGAGATGCCGTGGCGATTGTAATAGCTGGGAAACGGGCCGTGACCCGTGATGAAGTAGGTGAGAGGTGCTACGGCAAAGAGTCGATCGGCGGAAACTTTCGGGAGGTAGGTGAAAGTCCGTCTGCCTGTCTCGCATTCGGTCCACTCACGTTGCCATTGGTGCATTCCTTGCTCTCGTAGGAGGCCCTTTAGATAAGAGCAGGGCGCAGGTACGGTGATGGGTTGGGCTGTCGGGTTAGAAATTGCATCTTTGGCCAACGTGTCAGCAGCCTCGTTGCCCTCATTATTCGCATGGGCTTTAACCCAGACTAGATTGAAATGGTAATGAGGGTGTTGCATAAGGAGATGTTGGAGACTTCGTGCGATCTGGCAATCTATGAGATGTTGCACTGCTGCCGTAATTCCCAGTACTTCCGCCTGGAAGATGCTATTGTGAGTGCGAAGTTGTCCTTGCCAGTCGTGTACAGTTTTGCCATTCTCATAGTGCACAAAAGCACTGCCTACACCATTCTCCTGCTTTGAACCGTCTGTGTAGATCTGGTTCCCATTCCGTGGTGCGTGTGTCGAGGTGTGAGTCTGTTGCTTGTCAATTTTGATGTGGGTTCCACTTCCTCTGAGAACTGGATGAGTATGGGTAGAAGTGGAGGGACGTTCGAACTGGACTGGACTGTAGCTGGTATTTGCGAAAGTTGCATCTTTGCGTAGGTGGATCAATTTAGTAAAAGTTGCCTCCATCTCTGCTTTTATATGGAGTGGTAATATGCCAGCTAGAACTGTTGCTGCACTGGTGGCGGTTGTGCGGTAGGCTTTGCTTAATTGCAGGGCGAAGGGGCGTTGTAGCGTTGTAAGTTGCCTGATCTTGCGAGTACCCATTGGCTGCGCCCAGATCACTGCAGCGTATAAAGCTATTTTTTCTACAACTGTGAGGTATAGCACTTTTTGGATGTCGGGGTTTTGGCCCCAGTTGCGACCTTGAAATTGTCTTGCTATGCGGGCGATAATTGACATCTTGTTTCTGGTTTCCATGATATGCGGAATCCAAGTGAGACCTTGGTCCCATACTACCCCTAAATACTTGAGATTCCGCGCAATTTTGATGTTTCGGCCTAGAAGTTTTATGCATGGACGACGAGTTGGATTGGTACCTCGTCTGGGAATTATTATTGCTGACGATTTTTCTATGGAGGTCGTGAGCTTTAATTTGTTGCATGCGGTGGTAAATAAGGTGCAGGTCTCTGTGCTGTTGCGTTCCAGTTCTTTCCTGGTGCGTCCTCTTACGAGCAGGGCTACGTCGTCTGCATAAGCAGTGATGTTTGTATGCTGTGGCCAGTTGGTTTCAAGGACTGAATTGAAGGTGAGGTTCCAGAGTGTACTGATATTGAATTGAAGGTGAGGTTCCAGGGGTACTGATATTAAAAAAAAAGAGAAGAAGGCTGTTTTGGAATTCAAAACACAGGTTTGGTATTTGAAACCCTGGTTCCTGCCAAACAACCGCAGGCCGTCAGGGCTAACATAATAATATGTTTCGTGCAATTTTAGCCTCTGGTTTATTTCTTAGAGATGAATGCATAGCTTCTGTAAATGTGTTTTGAGTAAAAAAGTCTATAATTATGTGCATTTCAAGTGAAATCACGAGGCCAAATTCATTATTTTCCTTGTGAACTTAACAGAGGTCCTCCAGCTATGGTATCACTCTAATGATACCATAGCTGTACTCTTGAAGTAGTTCCATTAATCAGATGTATTCTGCATCAGAACAAAATGTATAAAGCATTCTTTTAGTGAATTTGTTAAGATGGTTCCTTTTGTCACTGTTCTAAATTTCAACTCAAATTATCCATGATTCATATCTCAAAGAAATCATTAATCTTCTTTTTCGTGTGTGCTATATAAGAACTGGAAATCAGGAAAAATAGATTAACTTTTTAATAGAATTTGAAATTTGGAAGTGCACATTGTTTTCAGTAAGTGGGAACAGTAAGTGGGGGATTGTGTTCAGTAAGTATTTGGAAGTCCATTCATTTTGGGAATATGTATAAATCAACTAAAATGTAATATAATTTGATTCACCAAATTTTCATGCAATAATTCTTACAAACAGAAAATGTTTATGAATTTGGATTTCATATCATGTATCTGTATCTTGTTGTATGTTTTTTTCCCATCCTGTAGACTTTAGGGTATAGTAGTGCTGGGGAACGACTAACTATGCGTTTAAGACAGCAGGCTTTCAGTAATATTTTAAGGCAAGACATTAGTTGGTTTGATGATGATCGACATGCAACTGGAAAAATTGCTACCAGGCTGGCTACTGATGTTCCTATGGTTAAAAGTGTGGGTATCTATTAACATTCTAAATTTTCTAAATAGTTGCCTTAATTTTTTTTTTCTTGAAATAAGTATCTATCTCATTTTAGGCTTCTGGACTTCGTATTGGCACTGTGATTTCAGCTTTTGTGACATTAGCTGCTAGTCTAGCAATAGCTTTTATATTTGGGTGGAAGCTTGCTGTAGCACTTTTGATTGTTGTTCCTATTCTGTTAGCATCTGGTACTGTGCAAATGAAAATCCTTAAAGGAAATCAGAAAAGAGATGCGGAACTTATGTCTGATGCTGGAGAAGTAATTTTTAATTTTATATAATTATTAAATATAATAATAATATATTTGTAAAATTGTAAGCTGTGATAGTGTAAGATCTGCTAAGAGTAAAAGTGCATATTTGAAAGATTGTAAAGCTATTACTAACAAGGATAAGCTATTATGAATAAGTTCAATAGTTGCAAGTAATTTTGTAGCATCTCCAGTCCACGTATTTAATTTCAGTCTGTTTAATATGCTAAAATTAATGTAAGTGCAAATGTTTAATTCCCAGTTTGTAGCGTTTTCTTCTCTTTCTTGTCTGATACTCCTCCTCCTAATATTTTCACAGTTATCTATTAATACCTCTTTTCTACTTTGTAAAATATTGCATAAGCATGGACCCATATTTACTAATTCGGTATCAGTGGTTTTGTTTATACAGTGTAGCAGGGAATGCCCCCCTGTAAGTTTTGAAATGCAAGCATATAAAATAGACAAAATATGGAAGTTCTAACATGTCCATTGATGTTTACTAATGTATATGCAGGTTTGTTTAGGGCTGATATGACTAAATATGTCAAATGGAAGCAGTCATTGGCAAACATCATATATAGTTAAAGCTTCTGGTTTATTTTCTTCAGAATTTTTTTATTTATTTTTTTTTTTTATAAATACCTTAATTTCAAATAAATTTTCGTATGTAATCGCTATACCTTTCTAATAAAAATTTGCTGTTTTCTCTTATTATTATAATATACTAAATGCACATTTGAAATTTACTATTTTTCTTTTTTTTTCTTGAAGGTTGCATGTGAAGCTCTTGAAAATATCAGAACTGTTCAGAGCCTTACTCTAGAAGAAGTGTTTTTCACAAGATATGTGAGTCACCTCCTCCTTCCTTATATGTAAGTGTTAGAGCAGTTTCTATATACTGAATCTAGATCGTTGTATTTAAAGTTAAGATTACAGACCAGATTTCTTTTAACACTCTTAGCATTATGGACGTAGAATTCCGTATAGAAAGGGGCTTATTTATTCATTACACTGCAAGCTTTTAATGTATGTGATTTTGGGTAGGGTTGAACTGCAGACATCGTGCACTTTATGTTTTAATAGTCCTCTATACTTAACTTGAAAGCAGTAAAACAGGGATCAGTTTATACATACTTGATGAGTTCTATACCATGATTTTGAAAGCATAGACAAGAGATAAGTACTGTTATTTTACTTCATTACAGCATTTCCATATGATAATGGCTTACTGGCCAACTTATTTACACTTTGTTAACTGGAATTAAATTTTTTCAGTTAAATATATAAAATCTTCAAATGAGACAATATCAGTTTTTGATAGAATTACTATATTTAGGTCTGCGCTTGTGTATCTTTTCTGGCCAGTATACAATGAAATATATGCACTGCTTTGTGGTCATTTACTTTGTGGTAGTTCACATATTGTGGTAGTTCAGCATGAATACTTTGCATAAATATTATTGAAAAAGGTGTCAGGTTTTTAGGGGGAGTTTAAAATTGTACCACTTTTATATTAATGGCTTTACCAAACTGAATATAAATTGCAAATTAAACTACAGAAGTTTTGAATTATGTGAGTTAAAACTGTTTTTTAATAAAAAGCATGAAGATAAAAAAGCATAAGAAATAGGTTCCCTATAGCTTGTTAATTTATGTGTAACAAAATTTAATGTAGTTGCATATCAATGGCAGGTTTCATTCATAAATTTAATACTGAAATTTAGTAATCAATAAAGTATGAGCAAATTTAGCATATGGTGTAAATCACCTTAAATAGTTACAGTTTTAATCAATTCCCTCCTCTTCCTCCCTCCCATTTTCATATTAATTCTGACCTTCAAAATTAAGCAAAACTGAACCTTAGATTGTATTTAATTTTAATTATACAGTGAAGAAAGTATAAACACATGTCCTGAAGACATTATTGAGAATTTCATTTTTCATGTTCTGAAGTAGGAGAATTAATCTGCTTTTGCTAAATTTCTTTAAAAGCTAGTGCACTTCTTTTTTTCCAAAGTGATAATTGTCACAGACAATGATTAGCTATGGGAAATGTTCTTGTGTTTGCTGATGGCATGCGATATTGTATATATATTTTTTATATATATATATATTTTTTTTTTTTTTTTTTAAGGAAATAAGCTTTCCTAAAGCTGCACTTTTAAAATGCTTATTTTAAACGATGTGTAATATATTTATATATCATTTAAAAATATTTTTGAAACAACCAACCAACCAGAACTAGACCCCCACTGTGCAAAATTACTTGTTAATTAGGGATTAAAGGTGTAGTCTAGAAGAAATTCTACTTACCATTGCGAGTGCGCAGCTGAAGGGCCGGGGACTCGAAAATACCTTAGAACCAGCGAACCAGTTAAGAAAACAAGCCAAATTACCCTCCTTTCCTGGAAAAGGTGGAGGCCTAACTCCGTAAGTGGACTTGCTACTACTAATGTAGCATTCCACCAATTCAACGTGAGCCACAAGTGAAACTCACATCCGCTCAGACACGCACAAACAGAAATAGTCTTCATTAGATTAAGCAAGTCCTTTGAAAAACGTTATGTGGCAGTTTCTAAGGTTTGATATCTTTGGCAGTAAATTTGAGTCATGAATAATAAAAGGTAGGAGCATCGAGCACCTGAGCTGCTGAAATCTGCCAGTATGTTTTGACTTACTTGGAATTTGATTTCAGCATTACTCGCCTGTTGTTGATCCGATGCCTTAGTGATTGCATAAACTATCAATTGATGTGTATTTTCTATCTGTGATAAATACTTCATTCTTATAACATATTAAGCTGAAAAAGAATATATTTGCATTATTTTAATGTATTTGTAAATACCCGAGTTATATCTTTTGTTTATAAGTGAATAATATGTCTTTCAGTTTGTACATCAAAATTCCCGTGCATGTTTTCAAAAGGTGTAAACAAGGGGTTTTCAAAGTTGAGCAATTTCATAGTTTCAGGGAAATGCAGTCACGTTTCATTTAGCCAAGTTTTAGTTCATGAATATAAAAACCTACTTTTATTCAAGTTTTGATATTTTTCAACATTTTCTATACAGTTTATTGTTTAATTTATAAAACATTTTAATAACTAATCTAAATCTAAGTGAATGTATGTATATATTTTTCAAGTTTTGGAAGGAAGGGGTGAGTTATCTTCTAGTAGTGATGAAAGGGGTGCATAGGGCAAAAAAGGTCGAGAACCACTGGTGTAGATTTTACATGTACCAGTAATACCTGACTCTAAAAATTAACGTTTTAGTCTATTTTATTGCAATAAATGATTAAACAGATTATACTCTAATATCCATTTCGGGTACTTAATGTTCTTAACATTTCTTAATAATTTTAAAGTTTCTGGAGTGTAAAATTCACATGAAATTATTTGAAGTTTTCACAAATATTCTCCTGTAAATTTATTGCAGGGATCTGCAAAATTCATATTTGCATTGGTCAAGGATCAATAGTATGATCATTATGTTTCTGCACCATGTACATTCCTAAACTGTATAGCAATCAGCAGTTCAATGTAGCCTTGATTTTTTGTGCTATAGATCAATAAATATTGTGGTTAGAAAATCATGTTAATTTGAATTTTTATGTGTATACCTTATTATTTTTCATTTCTGTTTTTACTGTCTTCTTTGTATAGGGAAAGTAAAAGAAATGCCAAAGTTTATGCTGTAGCGTATGCCTTTTCTCAAGCAATAATGTTTTTTACATATGCTGCTGCTTTTCGAATGGGTGCTTATTTAGTGGCTCGAAATGAAATGATTCCAGTCAATGTTTACAGGTATTTTCCCCCCATTTGTTTTACAAATTTTCTATGTTACTTGAATCGTCCTTTTGGTATTTTATAGCGTTTATCTGTTATGCGTCAGTGTGTTTTTAGTTTTGTATCTATTCCGAAAAAAATGTCGTGTTGTTCATGTAAAAGGAAAATAAAACTGTGAATTTGAGTATTCAGACACTTCCCTTTTTACAAATGAGTCCTCGCTTTATGTTCGGAATGACCATTGTGCCACGAAATTGTTCATGAAATCTTTTGAGGTTTGCTATGCTTATCTCCAAACTATGTTTTTGAGATAAGTGTCACAAATACTGTTAAAGAAATAATTAAAAATAATAATCAAATAAATAATACATTTTAAATGCAGTACATTATAAGTAAGTAAATAATTACTTTATTGTACAATGCATACCTTGAACTGTCATATTTGCTTTGAGGCATGTGTTGATAAGATGAGACTAGTAGATCTTTATATGGGTAGGGGTGAATCAGTGTCTGACTTATTCTTTGCAAACTGATTGATAAATAAAAGAAACATTTGTGATGATTTGGCCATGTGATAGGTGTAGCTGGTTTTTTAGATGAGCCAAGAATACTAATTTCTGAATTCTTTCTAAGAAAATGAGTGTCTAAATGTGTCTGAATAGGTTTTCTGTCTCTTTCATCATAAATGAGACAGTAACATTGCATGGCATCATATTCATCCTTTTCTTTAGCAACCCTCTCAGAATGTTTTTTTTTCCACTTCAAACAAATTTCACTCTTTGAGAGCAGGTATGTATGTATATGCAAAATTTCTTAAGCTGGAAAATGCCAGTATTTTTATTTTAATATAACCCACTTCCTTCATTTTCTATAATTTAGGTGCAAAAATTTTATAAAACCTATACATTTTAGTCAAAAAAATGTATTTGAGCACAGCAAACTTTCAAACATTTTTTTGAAAAAATGATTAAGTATTTGATGCTTTTCATACAAGTCATATCTTAGAGCTAAGTAAAATCAAAATAACATATAGTTAATGTATAATAATGCTAAATAAATATCAAATTAAACATTCCCTGTGTAGAAATGAAAGAGTAACAAAAAATTTTGACATGCAAATGTACATTTTTCAGAAAACTCCAAAGCATATTTTAATAATGTCGTAGTTTTCTTTTCTTCACTGAGCCTTTTAGGTATTAATTTCATATGTTTTTTTTTCTGGTTATTTTTTTCCTTCTATTCTGTGGTGAGTTTTGTGTCATTTCTGGTAGAAATTTTAAACTTAGGACTCTGTCTTGCAAATTAACCCAAAAATGCTTAGTAGGAGGGAGGTCTGGACTGTACATAGATATTTTTATTTAATGTAGATAATTGTATAAAATCAGCATCTTGCAAATAAGAATATTATGTTTGGGATCCTTGTCTTTATGCAATCTGTGCTATAAAAATATGCCCAATTTTTAGCACTACAATTCAAATTTTATTTTTAAATATTTAATTGCATTTAGCCTGCTGTCACTAAAATATAGATCTCCAAAGCCCCAAGCACTCATACGGCCTCAGAACTGGCTGAGATTCTTTGTTTGAAGGTCAAAATTATGTTTCTGCCCTATAATTTACTTTCATTCACTCCCAGAAATTTTGAATTTCCTTTCATCTACATTTATAAATAAGTTTCAAAAATCTTGAGGCCTTTTTAATATAGGACTTAGCAAACTGTAACTGTACCCTTCGATTCGCTTTTCTAGAAATTGTTTTCTTCTAATTATTCAGCCATGAATGTTACATTTTCTAAAAATATTCCTAACAATTTCTCCATTAGCAGACATGCTAATAAACATTGTTAGTCTTATAAAGTCAGTTTCACTACACTGATTTTGGGAATACAAGAAAATTTCCAATAGTCCATTTTTCTTAATGATCAGCTGAATGCCTTGGATGCAATGTTTATATTTTGTTTTCAATCAGATTTATTTCATGATATATTATAATTATATTATGAATAGATTTACTTACATTTAATAATTCTGTTTTCCTCAAAAATTTCCAATGTTTCTAATGAAAAATTATAAATTTTTTCATGTCAATAGAAATCTCAGAACTTTTCTGACTCATATTAACCAAATAGCTCCTCAACATTAAACTTCGCCTTTTCCAAATTTAAAAATACTTCTTACAGGTATTTTACAAGAAAAGTCTCAGATAAATGGGGTTTTTATTATCACAGTTCCAGAATACCTTTTTTTAACCTAAATTTCATATTGAAGGACACGATATTTAAAATATATTATTTATTTATTAGTGTTATTTAATATATTCATCATAACATGTTTAACATTCTATTCAGACAAAGAAAACAAAAGAAAAATATTCAATTTTGGAATAATAGCTGAGTATTTGCTATTGAATAATTGAATATTTCCTGTGTCCCAATACTATTCTGAGTCAGTGTTGCAATAAAAGTTTATCATTGATAAGTGTAATAGATTAAGCATTACAGTGTGTCATTGTATTTGGGGCTGTGCTTAGATATATTTTAGGATCTCCTAACAATGAAATGCATCTCAGATTCTAAAGGGTAGAATTAAACTAATACTACCACTTTTGTCACAATGACCTTTATCAAAATAAACACAGATGAGTATATAAAACTTGAACCTTTAAACTTAATTTTTGAATTGTAGCAAATAAATTGTTTTTAATGCAAAATTTGAAGATTATCAGAAATATGCTCATATAACTTAATGGAAACTGTTGCAAAAAATGTAATTTATATATTGCATATAACTGGCAATTGTCATTCAGAAGTTGTCGTCAAAATTTCCAAAGGAAATTTAAAGAATGTTACAGCTTTAATCTTTTTTTCTTTGTTATTTAATCATTTGTAACTGCATTCAGAACTAAGTTTATTTATATGGGAAAAGCTGTTCTCCTCCTTACCCAAAAGGACTCATTTTATACTGCTTCCTCTTTGCTTTGCCTGCACTCACATGTGACTACCAGTTTGTATAATAGAAAAGGCTTCAAAGTCACATTGTTTGTTTCTAGACTATAGTTAAAAAACTTGTTGTGAATGGCATATCCTGTGTGCCGCTTGGCTCTTTTTGAGGTTAATTATAGGTAGTGGATTTCAGTCAAATACTGTTAGTAACTGAAATTCTTAGATGGAATTGCTTAACAAGACAGCATCCTTTTAAAACTGAAATCTGTTGTCTAATTTTTTATTATTATTATTATTGTGAACGATAGAATTTCACAATAAAAATTGTAGGGTATATTCTTGCACATGAATACTATGATGTTTTTTGTATGGATTTGATAGTCCCTTGTGCAAATGCGTAGATATAAAGGGCTTTAAAATGTATGCCACATATATAACAATAAAACATGCATGTGTATGTGTGTGCGATGCAAACGAAAGCCATTGTTGGTTGCATGTCATTTGCAAATAAGATACTGCTCTTCCAATTTCCACTCACTTCATTTCTTTCTTACTATGTTAAGAATATACAAAAAACTAGAGCCTCTTATAGAATTTTTGATTTTTTTCCCAAGAAGTAATAAATATAATAGGAGCTTGAGTTTTGAAGCCATCAAAATATTTTCTTCATTGTTTTAAAAGCATAAATAATATAAAAAGTTTCATCAGTTCTGAGAACAATAAACTGCTATTTTGCTGCTGCTGTTGTCATCTGGCTAATAGATATGAAATCTGGTAACAAAAATTACTCCCAGGCTTAAGGATACATTTATTATATTGGAGGATAATTGTTTCTTGAGTGAAGACAAAAATGTGTCAAAGGAGCCCTGATTTACCGATTTATTTGTTTTATTTCCTGATTCACTGGGAAACAAGAAGGATAAATAGAAATTATATGTGTAGTCCATAATTCATTACATGACTTTTAGCCAAAAACACTGGTGTCTGTGATATATAAGATCTATTGTTTAACACTTTCACGACCAATCCGCCTCACACGGGCTTCATTGAGATAACCGAAAAGTCCGACTTTGCAATCTTGTTTTCTTCCCTCCCCTTAAGGTATGCCGTAGCAGCTGCAGTTTCCCAAAATGCATTGTATCAGTTTACTGCAAACTTCTTGTCCTAAGAGGTTTCTTACCTTTTGGTTGCTTGTGGCAGTTCGTTTTTGATTCTTTTTTGGTACAGTGTGCTTTTAAGCTTTAACAGCAATAAAAGTGCAGTTTAAAAATTTAAGGATTATATTTATTTTTAATCAATTTATTCCTT
This sequence comes from Stegodyphus dumicola, assembly GCF_044657685.1. Classification (NCBI taxonomy): domain Eukaryota; kingdom Metazoa; phylum Arthropoda; class Arachnida; order Araneae; family Eresidae; genus Stegodyphus; species Stegodyphus dumicola. Next base: position 113,962,188 of record NC_140781.1, read on the forward strand.
CGTATAAAAATAACGGAAGTAAACAAAATCTCAGTCGTGATCATAACAAAGCCATAAAGGCTAATGGAAACTTTGCTAGAAAGGCTTGTTGGTCTGACCTTCAGAATGGGTTTATAAAGAACGGGGTTAAAGACTAATGGAAACTTTGCTAGAAAATACAAAGGATGTCATTTGAAATCTTCACACCTATTTTCTGTGTTAATGGACGGGGAGGGAAGGGAATTGCTGTGAAACTGGAAAAGTATTTCGGGCGGTTCGGGGTTTTGAGGATACAGGTTAGTGAAGGGTCTGGATTTCAAAGAGTTAAAACTGTTCTGTTAACTTTTTATATTTATACCCTGACTACCTGTTGAATTTACTTCATTAAATGAGGTAAAGTAACTAAATTCTTGGTAATTTCCTGTGGTACTGCAATCTCTGTCAAATTTGATCATGAAGTCAATAAAGGAGTATTTCATCTGTTTTATGAAAAAGGTAGGTCTTCCAACCTCGAAGTCTCAATTTTTCTTTAAAAAATTTTAAGAATGTACTTATCTAGAAATATATAATTATAAAAAAAAGCTGCTGATATTATACAGATAATAAAAAACTGTTAAATATAGAGTTTTTGATCACCAGTGATGAACTTTCTGAACATTTTCGCAAAAGTTTAGGATTTCATAAAGTCTCCTCAGTAGCTACAGTACCACTAAATAAATTTAAATTTGTAAATTTTTAATTTCTTATTTACTTCAGTTCAGGAGTTTATTATTTTAACAGTCTATTCTTCTAGATGAGCAAACGAAGTTTCAATTTTCAATATATTACCAATAATTCCAATATTTTACAAAAAAAAAAAAAAAAAAATCATAAGTTTTCAGCAAAATTGCCCTCTGCACTTATTTGAAAATTAAATAGTTTGAGGAGGGGGGAAAATGCAGTAAATTCTCTTCACTCAAAAAAAGTAGGCCCTTACTGATGCAGTAATTCTTCCAGATAAAATAATAAAATGAAATAAATAAATATGGATTTTACCTACAAAATTTCAACTTTCTGTCAGGGTATGCTGCACATAAAGAATTCTCTTCTTTCAGTAGCCCAAAATCTAAAAAATATTTATGTGAGTTTCTTGCTGCAAAACATTGTAGTCTGTCCTTTGAAGTTAATTATAATCAGATTCTCTACACTTTAAATTACCTGATTTGGAATTAATAGACTTTATGCAAAAGGCTATTAAATTAAAAATTTTGATTTCTGAGATTGTAGAAGAATATGAAAAATCTAGACAGCATTATAGTTGGCGAAGAAGTAGAAATATCTGCTTCGTAAACTGAAGAAACTGGTTCAAAAAATGAATCAGTTACCACATCTGAATGTAAAACATGTTTCACCAAATAATGATACACAGGTTAAGAATTTGGGGATTATTAAAAAAGGAAAAGAACTTTTTTGAGAAAAATGTCTCATTTACATTTCCCATGAGGGAAAAAACTCGTTCTACCGTGTTGTTGGAATTTGAACCCCTATGGCATTATTTGCATTCAACAGTTTTACCACTCTGCAGATGCTTGGCTTGTATTGTAAACAAATTACATCTTTGATATTTTTTACAGCTTTATTTGTTCTATACGTTCAATCTAGAGCCAGTACATTTATCTTCACATAAAAGTCTACTACTCAGTACTTCTCTGAAATGACTACAATATGAGGTAGCGTTTTATAGTAAGATACATTATTTCCAAAATTCTTTTATTCTGCCTTAGTTTTTTTAAAAGTTAAATTTCATTACTTTTTTCAACCTTTCATTTTAAGTTGTTGTGTATTGATAGCAAAAATATCTTTTGCTTTTGATCTTTTCATTTATCATTTTATATTTTCGTAGCATGAACTGATCATCTTGACAATTTTCCGAATTTTTTGAAAATTTGCAAAACTGCCACAAGTACTATATCGCTAAATCTTTCTGTCTCAAAATCCCCATTTTTAACTGCCTATTGATAGAATATTAGCGGCTAAATGTTTCACAGTGATGTATTTTAAAATGAGTGGATTCACACACACACGCACGCACACACACACACACACACACATATATATATGAAATGAGAGTAAGATTTGAAGACCTTACTTGTAAATTGGCCCTAATTAGCGAGGTAAGAAGAGATATTTAAAATGAATTATTATTTCATGCCCTAAATATATACAAAAAATTTTGAAATAGCCATTTTTTCCAAGGGAGAAATCTGTATCATTTCCCGAATTAATTGTCATGGAGTATCATCGTTATGTTACTCGTGCATACAATACTCATTCAGATGCAGCATATTGACTGAATATGAGCCTCTAATATCTGATTTTGTTGATGGATTGGGGAAATGGTGTCTAAGCATATATTGCACATTCAATGAAGGAGGCTTAGAGCTAAGACTTCGGTACAAGAAATCAATACATGTGATTAACTTCTAAACAGACTAGAGTGTAAAGGGACTTTACTACAGTCCATTCTAATAGAAATTGGAAGTATTTTATGAGCTTTTACTAGCTGTAGCAAATTCATGCCAAAGCTTTGTGCATTTTTCAATGATGAGTGTGCATATTCGCAGTAAAATATTACTGGACGGGCAGAAATCTCTCATTTAACACAGTTAGTTGATCTGTGTGGAATGCTCTCTAAAATAAATTTGCATTGTTTAAGTATGCAAATGTATAAAATACTATACTTTATCTCACTATTTCTCTCATCTTACATATATATGCGTATTTTCTGTTTAACTGTTTATATAAAATTAAAAGAAGTAATATGTAAAATTTCATATATGTATATATATATATGTATGTGTGTACATATTGACAAAAAATCTAAATTAGTTTGAACCCTTTTGTTTTCTTTTTTCTTTATACTTTTCATTATTGCTACTCAGTGTATTGTCAATCATGTGGTAAATTTGAATACGTCTTTTCAGATTTGGTTTCAAGTCTGTAATTTGTCTTTTGAATTCTTCAGTTGTATAAAATATTTTCTACAACCAACTTCTTTCACCTCTGGTTATAATTTTCTTTCATCGGGTGGCATTAGCAAAGTCATATGCTCACTGTTGATTGGTATCAGTGAGATTCCTATTGCCCAACTTTTCTTGATGTGAATTCATCAGTTCATGCACATTTGCCAAATCTACTTCAATGAGACCTAATTCATGGTGAGGAGCCAAAATTTCATTACCATGTGTGACCATTTATTGACTACATACAACAAAATTAGTTATGCAATAAAGCAGAATTTTCTTCCATACTGCTTTTATTTTCACTGATGTTACTCGCTTCCACGAGACTGAAATCTTTTCAGTTGCATTTTTCATGCTTATATAATCAAGTCTATGTTTATTTTGCTTATTTTTATGTGGTTTTAAAGTTACATGATATGATACATATTCCAGTCCCCTGGTGTTGTAGTCATTTAACATGTATGCTGCCAAAGCTGATTTGCTGCATCTATTTACAAGCACCAGGATACTATCTACATGTTTATGCTTTTAAATTATTTTATGCTGTTTTATATTTAAATATCAGTATAACATATTACTTTTAGTACTAAATAAATTCACACAGGTGTACTTGTCGTTGGCATTTGAAATAGTGCTTTTGCTGTGTCAACTATGAGAAAACCTGGAACTAAATAAGCAATATTCACCCATTTGCATATCCACACAAAACTCCTGCATGTGCAATAGGTTATTTTCCATTAGTCTTACACAAGTCAGTAAACAAGAAATTTGAGCAGGCAGTTTATAATATTTCCCAAGTGAATAAAAGAAAGAAAAAAATAGGATTTTGTTTTCCAAACGTTTAGTTATTATATCTACATTTTAAAAAATAAATTATAAATTTCAGTACACCAGGTGCACTTTTAGTCCCTTTCTGTACTTCAAACACCTAAACATTGCATGCACTTTTTAAAGCAGCACTCATACTCGGTGATTTAGATAAGGCAATTAATAACACATTATCTCTTAGTTGGCAAGTAAGCTCAGTTTGCCAACTGCAAGTATTCTCATAGATGGCAGCGAATGTGTTTTAGAAGAATGCATCAGCGCAGTTTTATTTGAAGACTGGTTCACCAACTGTTTTAGCCTTACAATAGACTTTTATTGCAAATAAAATGGATATTTTAAGAATTTTCTTGGTTTTAGATAATCCCTCTGGTAATTCACTTGGTGTGTGTGAGTTGAATGAAAATGTACAGATAACATTTCTTTCATCATATATGACTTTATGGTTAACCCAAGGGATTAAAATGTCATCACATGATTTAAGGCCTATATTTGCACTGACGTTTTCCCAAGCTATAACAGGAGAAAATGTGCCTGCTTTAACAGAATTTTGGAAGTATTACAATATTGAAAATGTTACTTAAAATAGATGAAGCATGGCATGAGTAAATGGTAAGCCTTTTGATGGCCGTATAGAAACATATGGCTCCACATCGTACATAAGATTTCATTTGTTTTGGAGCTAATTTTGCTGATGTCATTAATAGTACAACGGAAATTGGACAGTAACTTTGTTTCAGTACATTACATTTCATCAATGTTATAGAGTGCATTAAATCAAACTCCAGTTCACTAGCTAATGCCACACTTATTAATGTAGTTGAATAATGGACTTAACGAAGAATGGGAAAACAACTCGGATAATAATGACTGAATTGAGGTGCCAACATGAGAATTAACAGCTGAATAATTAGCCAAAATTAATGAAATGGTTAGAATCTTGACAGAGCATATTGTGGAAGTTAATCCTAATATTAAATGTAACCTTACAATTTGATAAACAATAAATAATGCAATTTGTTGTTATAAGAAATACATGATAAGAAAAGGCCAAAGAAGAAAAATGTGCAGACATCAATCAATATTGCAATTTTTACAGAATAAATAATCAATTATGAAAAACATGCATTTTTAAAAATTATTTTAAATAAAGACATTTGAATTTATTAGTGATGTTTGGTATACTGAAAAACTGGGAGAGAAAATTTTTTTAAAACCAGTTACCATTCTTTTTGAACATATTTAGTTCCTCAATTAGTCCTGTTTGAAGCACTCTGAAATATTGGAGAATCGAGTACCTGAACTACCTAAAGTATTGCTAAAGTCTGCTCAATTAGTCCTGTTTGAAGCACTCTGAAATATTGGAGAATCGAGTACCTGAACTATCTAAAGTATTGCTATACATGTACTATGCTATTGTCTCATGAAAAGTTGCAAATCTGTGTAATCAGTGCCATTCTCACTGTAAAGAAAGGAATCGATGACAACACATTTTATTAAGCATTTGTGTGTTTGTGAAGATAGAATGAAGTCATTACAACATTGATTTGAAAGCTGTAGCTGTGCTTCAAATTGTTAATAGTGACATTGAAAAGCTTCACGTAACTGCATCCTGTTGCCTACTTTTGATTTGCAATAGCTTGAAATAATTTATTTTACAATGTCTGTTTTATTTTGTGATCATCCGAAGTACAATAATGTTTCATACCGTTTGCCAAATCTGAAATACTTTATTTATTATCATTTCTAGCTATCCTCCCCTTGTCCATCAATGATGACTCACTCTGAAAAAAAGACTGAATAGTTTACTCCACTAATTGCTTCCAAGAAAGTGAGGTTCTAGTCCCATTTCCATACAAGTACTTTTGGCTGTCTGTGCTTTTCTTTTGTTGTGTGTGATCTTTTCTTATGAAGGTGTACAAGCAGATCCTTGAGGTCAAGCATATTAGAGTTAAAATATATGTATTCATTTGTAATTATTACTGGAACAAATGGTCAGAAGTGTCGAGTACTCTGTGGTCAGAAGTGTAGAGTATGTCCTGGATCTTTATTGGTATCTCTGCACAGACCTGGAAAGATGTTTCACCTAGACAGAAATCAATTAGTGAAACAACAGTGTAAAAGGGGACCATTGTGTGCATTTATTTGATCAATTTAATTTCTGAACATAAAGTCTGATTGTTCATATGTAAGACATTGCAGAAGAACGTGTTACTGTTCTTCAGCTGCCAGTCAGTCACACTGAAAAACTCTTACCCTTTAATGAAGTCTTTGTCAGTAACTTGTGCTGAATTGAATGGCATCTTCAAAATACAGAACATTATTGTAAAAGGTAATCACACTCCCTATTCAGATACTGAATAGGGATTATTGCATTTTCGTACCTTATTTTTGGAGAAGCTTTTAAGCTAATTTTTTGATGAAAAATATTCTTCTATTAAATATTTTTTCTTAGGGGAGTATCATTTTATAATTGATAATGTAATTTATATTTTCTTCAAATTCCATCAAAGTTAATCTTGTAGTTTTTTTTCCACTTCCTTTCAGTTTTTTTAACTGTTCCATAATTAATGGCAACTTGGATAAATGATTGATAAGTTACAACAGCAGCAATACTTAAGAGCCTCTTAAGGTTAATTTTTTACCTTTACAGTGTGAAAAATAATTTGATTATTATTGTTCAACAGTCTTGTTTTGAAAACTTTTATGCTAATTACGATTTCATTTTATTATCATGGCCTTTTTGGGGGGAAGTTGCTTGTTTTCTTAAAAATTTATCGATTTTTAATATTTTCATTTTTGCTCTAAAAATTTTTGAATTCTGATTTCTGAATTGAAATTTTGGAAAAGAAACTGATGCAAATTAGCATGTTGATTAGATTAACTGTTCAAAGTTTTTAGCCCCACCAAGCGTTTAAGGCCACTGAATGCTGGGAGTTTGATCTCCCAGCATTTGATTTGCTGGGAGCAAACGGGCTGGTTTTCATAATTTTACCCATCTGCAAAGTGAATATGATAGAGTTTCCTTTGAAAAATCATCCACAAAGGCATCCCTTCTGCTAGGCAAATATCACTCATGCTCTTTCCCATATTGTACTAACCTAACATGTTCAAAATTTTATGCCTATTTTCAGTTGTTATTTGTTTTGTAAAACAGTTTCATTTACTTATAGCAGCACAGTAAAATGCAGATAGTATGCTTGGCTTTAAAATGTTCTTTATTTTATTAGAGTATTTTTTGCCATGGCATTCAGTGCTGTCTCTGCAGGACAGTGGACATCATATCTTCCTGATTACACCAAAGCAAAACTGTCAGCTGGACTTGTTTTTCATCTTATTGGAATTGTTCCAAAAATTGACATTACTAGCAAAGGAGGCTTCAAACCAGTAAGTGTTTTTCATAATTTACTGTATTTTGCAGTAACATTTTGCATAATATATCTGAATTTAGTTTTTCTCATTGGCACATACTAAAAGATGCAAATGTTAAACCTGCTTGCTATAGCAGCCGAGCATTTGCTGTGCACTGGCAGTTAAACTAGGGTTCAAATCCTGGCATGGGCGTTTTCACGGTTTTCACCATGTTCAACGTGGATATGAGCCATTTTCCCCTAGAAGGACCTCCATGAAGGCATTCACCCCTTTGCATAATGTTTAGTTTGCTTTGCCATAGTGTAAGTGAACAACAACAGACCAAGCAAATGCTAAACCAAATCCATTCTTTTCTATTCATCTGTAATATTAATCTCTTTTATATTTATTTTGAAGCATCTGTGACGTGATCAGGAAATATATGTCACTGCCAAGATCATTTTTTTACTTAATGCTAGAATTATTGTCAAGTATACATATTATATCAACTTATAATTTTTAGGACATTAATTTCTTTTTTAATTATCAAGCTATTTTAGTTTCTGTATATATGCTTGATACAGAAAGTAACTTCTAACTTTATAACAAATATGAGATGCAGATAGAGAATAGGAACAAGGTATTATAAATTTACCACGAAACAAATGGTGCATGCTACTAGTTAGTGAGTATTGTGAAAATTAGTTGCCATCTGCTGTCAAAATTAAGTGTGCTGAGTATCAAGCATGGCACGTCAAACTGAATTTTGTATCAAAAGTGAATTGTATTCTAATTCTGGCCATAGAAAACTTAAACCATTGAGATTCATCAATGGATATTCGTCCTATTCAAAAATGTCCACTTCTGACAAAACTATGCTAAGTCTTATACAGCAGATAGCATTATCAGAATATTGCAGAACATCAAGATTGCTATGAATATAAGTTTCTGCTGCTCTCTTATTCCTTACTATCGATGTTGTTGTAATTTTCATGTTTTGGTGGCAACAAAAGAATCTGCTGAGCTATAAATTATATTAGCGGGACCGGAAAGTAATGTCGCTTTCTTACATTAAATTCAAACAAATAAATCTGTAACAAGTTTTTATTTTTAATCGATAGTATAATCAACCTTGTTATCAGCAACCTTTTGCCGTCTAGTCTGCCGATTTCAATCCCAGACCGATAAAAATCAATTGGCTTTTGAGTAAAATATCTCAAGATGGCATTTTGGTCATCATCCAAATTTTCAAATTTTTTGTCACTAAGAAAATTTTGTAGGGATCGGAATAAATGGAAATCCGAGAGTGCGATATCGGGCAAATATGGCGTGTGAGGCAGAACCTCCCATCCCAATTCATTATATTTTTCCAGTGTTCGTCTTGCATAGTGCGGTCTTGTATTGTCGTGTTCCAGAATGATGCCTTTTCCGTTGACAATCGCCAGATATTTTTCGATTAAAGATTGGTTCACTAGATCCAATTGTTCACAATAAAGATCTACATTAACAATTTTTCCAGGTTTCAGCAATTCAAAATGAACAATTCCGCGAATACTCCATCAAACACCCAGAAGCGCCTTTTCGGGATGTAAACCCTATGTAACCCCTATTAAAACTGCCTTTTGAGTTTTCGATTATCATATAGGACTTACTTTTTGGCTCCACTAATCAAACGATCAAAAAACGGTTCTGTATAGTGCGTTGAAGCAATACGTGGCATGTGATGGATAGGTTGGCTTTGTTCTTTTCGAACAGATTATGGGGGGCTCAAACACCTGCTTTGCTAATTTTTCCATTATACTTTAAATGTTCTTGGATGGTCGACAAAGGTTGGTTAAGAGTGTTTGACATGGATTTGCTTTCACTTGTAGAGTTGCGCGCCTCCAACTTGCACGCAACCAAGAGGTGACTGTTGAAACTGGATAAATGACAGAGTCTTGCTAAGGGTTTAAGTCCCTTTTTATTCAACGTAATAAATTACAAGTGCGTGCTCTTGACGCTCACAAACTACGCCAACTCGGCGGTAAAATAAAAATAAGAACCTGAAAAGAAACTAATAACAAGACTCTAACTACGAGGCTTTCTAAAAGTAACTAACCTCACCGCGTTTTACAATACCGCTGCTAATTCAGCTAACTTTGAATATCCCTATGAATGATTAACAATTCTCCAAGGCAAGCACACAGGCCGAAACGCGGGGTTCTTCAATTTCTGGCTAACTACCTCCGCGCTCGTGAAGTACGAACAGCACACCTTGAACTCGTTTCCTTTCTATTTAACTCAGAATACTTCCGCTGATAATTTGAATCCTTGCGCGTTCTACTAAAATTTACATACTCTGGCATTGGCAGTTCCAGGCGAAAGTAAGGCTTGACAGGAAAGATAGTTTAAACTTAAAATAAATGTTAGTTAAAATAAATATAAACCCTACATTTGCCGCTGCCAGAATTTGGAAAACTTGGAAGCAGGTCCTACAAACGACCTGTTGAAAGTTTCTATAATTCTGAACTAACTCCCGAGAGCCTCGTTCACACAAAAAAAATCTTATGTAACAACTTGTATACTAAATTTCTGTTGATACTTATAAATCTCTCTTCTTACAGCAACGTTTCCTGGACTTCATCAATCAATCTTGTTCTTTTCCTTCCAGCATCTGGAAGGAATAAGTATCAGTATCTTTCTAAATACATTATAAATTACACTTTCTTGACACTAAATAAATTTTTGTTTTTAAACGATTCGTTTTCCTTAGTTATTGCTTAATTCACATTCATTCAATTTTTCAAGCATTAATTTAACTTTACCCTGGCTCTTCACCATGTGTGGTGTCAAACGGGAATATTCGTGTTTTAGTCTTACAACACTTCCCCTAACCACCATGATTTGTTAGAATTCAACGACCAAATAGACACACCTTACTCCACATTCTACAACTCGATGAGCTACTTTAACATTCTTAGAAATTCAAGTGTAGGTGGAGAACCCTACAAAACACATTCATTCTAACTTCCCCCTCATTCATCTTTAAACATGCAGGCTTTCGCTCTAAAGCATGACTTTATCTACAGTTTAATACTTAAATTTTGAATTCATTGCTTTTGAGCATTTTACTTTTAGCATCTAAAATTTTATGCTTCTAGACTAAATTCTGCTTTTACATAACATTCAAGTATTTACGTACATTTACAAAATTTTAATACATATGATTTTTACAATTTACCATAAAATGAATAAGAGAAAATAAATTTTTACTTTACTCATTCTTCGCCAAGCTGGCGGCACTGAAACTAAAATTCTTATTAATACAAGAATACGAAGTTATTTTTATCTTCGGCCAAATTTTGGCTTTAACATAACAGAATTAGTCTTTTGACCAACAGAAAATGCTTGTTCTTAGCTTTTATACTTAAAGAAAATAATACTTTTGCCTTAGCTAAAATAAAGTAAAACAAAACTAAGTCTCAACCGAGACATATTGACTTTCGTCAAAACATAGAACTTCGTACTTATGCATAACATTTCGGAACAAAAGAAAAAAAAATTTATAGAGATTTTAACTTATCTTTGAGTTTTCGAAGATTGAAACTCCGTCATTCTTTTCTGGCAATATTGTTCCCAAGTTATAGGTTTCATGGACGTCAATCTTCTCCTTACTGACCTCCGAGTGTCGTCCACATTAGTTTTTCTTTTGCGTCCTCTGCATGCTGGCCTCTTGGCGGAGTAATCGTCGGGTTGTTGTCGTTTCCGTTTTTCCATTGGACGGCTGGTCTTGACGTCCTCCGGTCTGGAGTACTTCTTGAATTTCTTCTGTTGTTCCCGGTATTTTCGTTCCTCCTGTTGCCGTTTCAGTTTCCGGAACGGCGACCTTGCTGGCACCTGACTCTCTGGCCCTGGGAGCGTTCTCCTTGATGTATAATTTCTCCTGCGATACGTTTTAGGTGGTGTTTTCCTCTTTACCACGGTTTCTTTACGCGGTGCATCTGCACTCTTGTTTTTCTTAAATGCTGGAGTTTGAAAGTTTTTATTTTTTCTTTTTGGTACCGTCGTCCGGGTTGTAGAAGGGCTCCGTTTCTTGGGTTGTGGAATAGTTGTTGCAGTCTCTGGACCTTCTACTTCGTTTAGACTTGAGTCCTGCAAGAAACTTTTAAGGATTTCAAAATCATTTGGATTATAGTATTTTTTCACCTGGTCGGGACTTGCTTTACAGATCTCCCCTCTCTCGTTCTTAAGGTATAATACGACTCCTTTGATTTCCTGAATTACATAGGGGCCTTCAAATTTTGGAGCTAGCTTTGCCGTAAAATTGTCTGGGGCACTTGATAAAGAAAATTTCCGCTTCAATACTTTATCCCCAACTTTAAAATCTGCTTCACGGCGTTTTCTATCATAATACGCTTTTTGCTTATTTCTTGCTCTGCTTTCTTTTAAGCGCCTGATCAATAAGTTTTTGCACATCTTTCTGTTTAAACTATTGCTCTCTTTGTTGCACAAAGAATAATTTATCTAAAGGCGTAATTAACTTTCGGCCTAAAAATAATTCTGCTGGGGTTTTTCCCGTAGTATCGTGATTTGCCGTTCTTAAAGCATAAGCTAATTCATTTATGTAGCCATCCCAGCGCTTGTGATGTGTGCTCACGTAACTGCGAATTATTTTTACTATGTTTTTATTCACTCTTTCTGCTATGTTTGCCTGTGGTCTATACGGAACCATTTTGATATGGCGTATGCCAAGTCCATTGCATATGCTTTCAAATATTTGACTAATGAATTGTTTTCCGTTATCGCTAATGACTTTTATCGGTGCACCGTATTTTAAAATGTATCTGTGTAAGAATGCATCTGCGACTGTTTTTTCTGACGCGCGTTTAAGTGGAACAATTTCTGTCCATTTTGAAAAATGATCTACTATTACTAAAAGAAAACGATTTTTATTTAACTCGCTCTGGGGGAAGGGACTAAGAAGATCTATGCCTAAAATTTCATTCGCAAATGTAGCGCGAATGCTATTTAAGTACCCGGCCGGGCTGTAATTAATATCATTTATTAACTGACATTGATTGCAGGACCTGACATACGCCGTTACTATTTTGTATAATTGCGGGAAATATACCGCCTCGCGTACCCTTTTTAAAGTCTTTCTGACCCCTAAATGACCCGCTGTTTTCGCGTCGTGTAATTCCTTCAAAATGCTTAATCGAAGCGAGGCTGGGATGACTGGTTTGTACTCGAGATTTTCGTTTGTTGTTTTCGTATAAAATAATAAATTATCTATTATTTCATAGTTTTCTGCTCTATTTCTTATCGCATCGATATCTGTGTGCTCAAAGCTTTCGGGGTCTTTCAAATATGCATAGATATTTCCAAATTCAGGATCAGCTTTCAGTTCAGTGATAATCGTATCTCTAGAATCTAAAATTTTTGAAGTCAACACAGCGCATTTGAGTTCATTTCCTTCATCGTCCAGTTTTATACGAGAAAGTGCGTCAGCTACATTGTTTTCCTTACCCGGTTTATATTTTATTCTGAGATTATATTCTTGGAGTTTTAAAGCCCATCTTATTAACCTGGGCGATAGGTTTTTCCCCGAGTAAAGTCTACCAACAGCCGCATGATTCGAAAAGACTGTTACTGGCGCTTTGCCGAAATAAACTCGAAATTTGTGTACGGCCATTAATATGGCTAATGTTTCTCTCTCTGTAGCTGTATAATTCCTTTGTGTCTGATTCAACGTTTTACTAAAAAATGCCAGAGGATGGCTATTTTGCATAAGAACCGCACCCACCGCATAGTCTGACGCATCTGCTGCAATTTCCAGGTTTTCGTCCCCCTCCGGGAATTTTAAAACAGGGGCACTGATGAGCGCTTCTTTTAATCTTTCAAATGCTGTGTTTGCTTCTGCTGTCCACGTAAATTTACCTCTCTTTCTTTTGATTACTAAGAGTGGTTCAACAATATCAGCGAAATCTTTTATGAAAGACCGATAGTAAGAACATAACCCAAGGAAAGAAGAAAGTTTCTTGGCGGTGTTGGGCGGTGGGAAATTCTTGATGGCTTTTATTTTTGAATCTTGCGTTTCTATACCCTTTTGCGAAATTTTATAACCGAGATATTTAAGTTCTTTAGTTGCGAACTTGCATTTTGAGGCGTTAATTGTAAGACCGGCCTCTTTTAATAATTTAAAAACTTCTTCTAAATCATTAATGTGTTGTTCCAACGTACTACTCGTTATAATTATATCATCTAGATAAATTAAAGTTGATTTTCATAGGACAGGCTTTAGAACAATGTCCATAGCTCTCTGGAATGTTGATGGGGCCCCACACAACCCAAAGGGTATGCGTAAAAATGCATAAGTGCCCGATTTTGTTATAAACGCGGTTTTATGTATGTCTTCGGGTCTCATAGCTTTCTGATAGTAGCCAGATGTTAAGTCCAAAGTAGACATGTATCTTGTCGATTTGATCTGTCTAATAATTTCCTCTATAACCGGCAAAGGGTAAACTTGGAATTTAGTAATACTATTTAGTTTTCTGTAATCGATAGCAAACCTCCAAGCCCTTTTATCCGAAGGACGAAACTCGTTCTCTTTCCTACATAGTACGACTGGACTCGCGTACTCACTATTTATGGGCGTTATTATTTTATTCTTTAACATCTCCTGAATATGTTCTTCGATGATTACGTCTTTTTGTTTGTCGTAATGATAAGGTTTAGTCCTACAAGGTTTTTCGGCAGTTAATTGTATCTTATGCGTAACTATTTGACAACTACCCGGCTTTTCTGAAAACAAGTTAGAAAAATTACTTACCACTTGCTGGATGGCTTGCCTTTCATGGTCATTCAGATGGCTAAGGTCCACTTGCGGTTTCTCCACAGGTTCCACCACCCTCTGGTCCATCTCCAGCACCACGGAACTGTCTTGAAAATTCAGGTTGGCCCTTGCGGCCCTTAAAAAGTCCATACCTAAAATAAGAGGATTTTGCAGATTCTTCACTACAAAAATTAATACTTTGATGCTTTCCTCTTTTACCTGTATGTTTAATGATAATTTCCCGATGCAGTGACATGTTTTTCCTTGCGCCGCTATAATTTCCGTATTTTTGGTTTTAAATAATCGTACCCTATAAAAATTCTTTTTGAAGAAATTTTCGCTCATAAAATTTCCTTCTGCTCCTGTATCGATGAGGGCTTCTACTGGTACATCGCCAACCAGGACTTGTATAATTGGTAGATGTGAGTTTTTTACGATGACCCTATTTAAATGTCTTTCTGAGGGTTTTTTTTTAAACTTCCGGGGTCTGGACCCTCCCTTTCACAGGCCCCTCTACTCATTTAAAGCTTTCCTTTCAATCTGTGCCTTCTGGGTACGCGGATGTTTATTATCAAATTTTTTTTTTTTGGGCCTTGACCTTCGAGTTTCGATGAGTTAGTTTGATAGCTCTTTCCCCCATAAGAGCGATTTGCATTTCTGGTTTCCTCATTTGAAGATTTCCTTCGGGTACTTTGAGAATACGTTGCCCCTCTAGCTTTTTCCGCTATTCTGCGATTTTGAAACTTCACCGCCAATTCGAAGAGCTCCTGCAATGTGCTTGGGTTTCTAATTTCGAAGTAGTCTTGAACAGCGGGTAACAATCTTGGTAAGATTATTTCAATAATCTCCGCATCGGGTTTCTTCCCATTCAGCATATCCTTCAGCTTAATTTTTCGTAGAATAAAGTCCGTCAACTCTTCTATATCCCGTTGATAGAAACTATATAGTTCGGCTTCCAGCCTTGCTCGATCTTTCACTATGGGGAAGGCCTTTATTAACGATTTTTTGAAATTTTCAAATGTATATGTCTGGCTTCCAAATTCCCCTAATAAAAATTTGCCTATATTCTTCCACCATAGCGCGGCCTGTCCTCTTAGTGCGGATGTGGCGATGGCAACTTTTTGTCTTTCAGGCACAGGGTAGAGCTGAAAGTGATTTTCTAGGCCTTCTAGAAATATCGCCACCGAATTTTTTCCGTCGAAATTGACGTTTGGCTTGATTGACGCTCTCAAAGTCTGGACCAGGTATCCAAATCCTTCCAATTGGCTTGCCATTTGTTGGTGTTGTCCAGCGGCTTCCATCCGATTTTCGGCCATTTCAGTTCAATAAGTGCTCGGGCGCCAATGTAGAGTTGCGCGCCTCCAACTTGCACGCAACCAAGAGGTGACTGTTGAAAGTGGATAAATGACAGAGTCTTGCTAAGGGTTTGAGTCCCTTTTTATTCAACGTAATAAATTACAAGTGTGTGCTCTTGACGCTCACAAACTACGCCAACTCGGCGGTAAAATAAAAATAAGAACCTGAAAAGAAACTAATAACAAGACTCTAACTACGAGGCTCTCTAAAAGTAACTAACCTCACCGCGTTTTACAATACCGCTGCTAATTCAGCTAACTTTGAATATCCCTATGAACGATTAACAATTCTCCAAGGCAAGCACACAGGCCGAAACGCGGGGTTCTTCAATTTCTGGCTAACTACCTCCGCGCTCGTGAAGTACGAACAGCACACCTCGAACTCGTTTCCTTTCTATTTAACTCAAAATACTTCCCCTGATAATTTGAATCCTTGCGCGTTCTACTAAAATTTACATACTCTGGCATTGGCAGTTCCATTGGAAAGTAAGGCTTGACAGGAAAGATAGTTTAAACTTAAAATAAATGTTAGTTAAAATAAATATAAACCCTACACACTTCTGCCTTTAGCATTTTGTTGCGACATGCGCAGAAACGACATTACTTTCTGGTCCCCCTATTATCTTATGATAATGTTGATGTTCAGTCTATGATACATGAGTGGTTCAGAGCTGTCTAAATGAATTGTTTTGCTATCCATCTTCTGTTTTCCCTTTGGCACAAATTCACTGAATTACAGGGAAAAATTATGTTGAATTTTAGTTATGTCCTTTTTTTTAGCAAACTGCAATACAGTAATTTTTCCAGTTTTCTGACTGTGCATTGTAAATTTATACAAATTTTTGTGTCAATATTAACATTAATAAAATACTATGATAATTAATTTGAGCTGTAAATTTTGTTTCGTTATAAAACATTTTATAAATAATGTCTCTATTTCTGTCCCAGTTTATGAAAATCATTCCATCTTTCAATAGTTTTTTTTATAAAATCATATGCATGAGAAATCCAAATTTGTGTAACCTTTGCTGATAGCTATTTTTCAGTTTGTATTAGAGTTAGCACTGCTTAACAGGACTGCAGTTAATGTTATCTCGATATTATTATCATATTGCTGAAATCCCACCCATATATATGAAAACATGGGAATATATTGCTCATTGTGATCAAGTCAGCTAATACATGGTTAATACACTCAAAATACTATAGAATGAGCTTTACAAAGGGAAGTAAATTGTCCAAAAAAGGTCAAAATAGGGTATAGAAATTCTCAAGTGTCAAAGCAGAGTTGCCAAGCAAGGGTTGAATTGCTAAAAGCTTTGTTTTTGATTAAAGTACATTATGTACAATGACACTCGTTTTTCAATTTTTACAACAGTCTGCTGGACTAACTAGTTTAACAAAGCTGGAATTCTAGATAACCTTGCTTTTACATGCCGAAAACGTTCGGCAACGTTCGTTCTTGTGTTTTCAGCTTTACATTTTTATGCATCAGGAATCAACCCCCCCTTTTTTTTATCTTGCTCAGCCACTTTTATCATTTGTAATCACTTTTACTCTTATCTGAACATTTTATAATTATGGGGACTAGTAAGAGGCATAATGATTTAAGGGATAAAATGGATTTATTAAATCACTATAACCAGCAGTAAAAATGTTCAAAGGAAGGCTGCTGTTCAGTTTAATTATTCTCATCCCTTCTTTTGCGAGATCTCATAGAATCGTAAAGATGTTATTTGGAAACCAAAGCAAAATCAAAATGAAAACATTAAGATAGATTACAATGAAGATAGATTACATGTAGCAAGATGCATTACAATGTTGGGAAATCATGTAAAGTCTCATTTACAAGTATTTTAAAATAATGTGGCATTCATTGGTCCATTAATATGGCAGAAAGCTGAAGAATTAACCGCAAAATAGCAAAAGATGTTTTTGTACCCACAAATGGCTGGTTTAGCTGATGGAAGAAAAGGAAAAAAACTGTGAGTCCAGTAATTGAAAATAAGATGCTAATGTCCCTGCTGCAGAAATGTTGTTGTCAGATGAATGGCCTATTGTCTGCAAAGTACTGCTCTGAAAACATTTATAATTCAGATGAATCAGTCCTGCACTTCATGAAACATGTCATATATATTTATTTAAAACATTGAAAGATCATGTAACTGCTGTATCAGTGTATGTATGGAGGGGGGAGAAAAAGTAAGAAAACTTTCAAACTTTTAGTAACTGGAGTGGAAAAAAAATCTTTAATGCTTTTAAGAAATAAAGAAATGATTAACAGAAATATAGGGTATAATTCAGAGAAGTGGATTATGTCAATAATTTTTAATTAATTTAATTAAGGCATGCTGAAGAACAAAATACTTCTTACTGGCAATTGCACAGTACGTAGTTTAAATGTCTCTGTCAAGAATATTGGAATTGTACTGTTACCAGCAAGTACCACAATCATTAACCATGTGATTAGTGGATTATTAGAGCGATAAAGAATATCACCATGTCAGACACCTTTATAACATGATAATACTTGTATGGACATAACGGCAAGTGAATTAGCAAGCAAAACTACCCTTGATGTGCTACATTTGCTGAACATGTCATTCCAATGATATTTTGAAGGCCATTTTTTCTGACCATTTAATTTTATCAAAACAACCATGTATATACAAGATCACATTAAGGAGTGTATACTGCATTTGTAACTCATTAACCCTTTCATGACGCCATGTTGTTGAAATGAAAACCCTCTGCAGATGGGTGTGTCATACATGCATCAGTCCCAAATGTCAATATCAGCCTGGTAACGCACTGGTCATCATTGCTTGCATTGATCTTCCAGGCAGGTGTGTCATATATGCACTTTCAAACATACATGTTTTTTGGAATTTTTTAAAATCGCTAGATGGCACTCTGTGTCCACTACAGCTAGCTTACTTGAACATATGGCATTGTTGACCTTGTGTCCATCAAGTACTTTCTTATTCTGATGATTCGTTTAGATCAGGATTTCTTAAACTTTTTGGTGTGGCGACTTCATAATATTTATGAAACTTTTGTGGGATCCTCATAAGCGTTGCATAAATCCAACACACGCTTGAGTGAATCAGTCAGTTTCTTCACTTGTACTGTAATATACTATTGCAGTTTTAGGCCATTACTTTTAATTTTTAAAGCAAAATGAATGTTTCTATTATGAAAAAAATATGCGTTGGAACTTTTTTTTTTTAATTTGTCTGTGTTGTCTTATCTTTATCTATTTTCAGATACATTATGTAAAAGTATTTGGTAGCTGCAAAATTATTATACAGTAGAAGTCCAGAAATCCGCAAAGCCTGGGACCAGAGGTTGTGCGGATTTTAGGATTTTGCGGATTTCAGGACAGAAAAGATATATCATAATATTCAAACTAAAAGTGCAAAATAAATAAGGCGTATTAGATACATTTAATTAAATTATTATATACATTATTGCAATAACTTATTATATGCATTAAATTATTATTACATATATAAATTGACTATATTATTCATTGTATTATATGTACACAGCATCGAGGTTTGCCTATTTCGCCTTGTGCACCTTGATTCCTTGTTTCGGATTCCGATGTTAGAATCACTGTTGCTGTAAAATTTCAACAGCTTTTCTTTATTTTTCTGTGCATCATACACAATCGTGTCGCAATTCCGTACGATTCTGCTATAAACCGAGGAGTAGCAACTGCCTCCATCTTTTGCAGAATTTGCACTTTTTGCATTACCGTCAATGCAACGTGTTTACGTTTTTCAACGTTACATGTAGCAAAATCATGAGTGCGTTTCTTATCTGTAATTGTATTAAAAAGTCCTGAAATTAAAAATATTCTTAATTTATCCACAAAATATCCAGATTAAAAAAATGGCTGCACTAAATAATCTCGTGAAATAACAAAGTTCAGAAAATACAACAATCGTGAACTTGAAGGAAGAGTTGGGTCAATCGTCTGCTTTTTTACCTCGATGCAGATTAGAAAGGAAAAAACTTTTATCTTGATGTCAATAATTTGTATTTCCGTTATGGCTTATTATTATTCGGTAATTATGACATAATTATTCGCTAAGTATTCTTTCTTCTATATTTCGTACTCAATGTTGCGGTTTCCGGAACCTATAAACTGAATGTTTATATTTTGAGAGGCAACGTGGATTTCAAGAGTTGGCGAATTTCAGGTCGGCGGATTTTCAGTATTTGACTGTAATAAGTTAAGGAAATATCAAAATTGCTAAAATTTTTGGCGACTCCAAGCGGGGTCATGACCCACAGTTTAAGAAACTCTGGTTTAGATGTGAGAGCAGATGATATAAAGTAAACAAAACCTAGCTAATGCACAGTTGAGGCTTCGCATGACATAAACATTCAACAGTTTTTCTGATGCACCAATTTTTTTTAAATCCTTCCGAGAAGATTCAGAGTGAAGCCATGGTTTTAGGAACTCAGGTTTACACCGAAGGGCCATTACATTGTGATCACTCTGTTAATAACATGTAGGTCCACCTTTAGCCCTCAAAACTGCCAGCACTGAGCCTATCATTGACTCCACAAGGTGTTGATATGTATTCTGAGGTATCTGGTACACCATGCGCTCACCAGTTGGTCCTGCAGTTCCTGCACATTGCTAGGGAGTAGCGTAGCAGCACGAATTTGTTTTTCCGGCTGGGACCACAGATGCTGTATTAGATTAATGTCAAGTGAATTTGGAGGCCAAGACATGACTTGAATGTCACAGGAATATTCCTTGAACCACTCCCTGATGATTCGACCCTTATGTCATAGTGCATTATCTTGTTTCCAAACACCATTCTCCACTGGAAATACTGTTGTCATGAATGGGTGAACCTGATCTGTAACGATGTTCACATAGTGCACAGATGTCAGAGATCATTTTGGGGGGATTATCGGTTCTAATGTGCTCCATAAAAACATTGTCCACACCATAATACCCCCGTCACTGGCTTGTCTCCATCCACCTGTGCATCTGGGACCCATGGTTTCGTTTAGAAATCAGCGTTTTAGCACGCGTCCGTCGATGTCATGGACCAGAAAACATGATTCGTTGGACCATAAAACTTTCTTTCATTCTTCTAGTGTCCGATTCTGATGTTTCTTGGCTCATTGCAGATGCAGCTGGGGATGACGTGCTGTCAGTGCAGGGACATGTTTTGACTTCTGGCTGCATAGGCTCATACGCAGCAATGTACGCTACACAATGTGTTGAGAAACACTGTCTGGATTGCCACTGTTGTAGCTGATGATGATTTCGGCTGTTGTAGCTCTTCGGTCACGGTGAACAACCTCGATGCAGATTAGAAGCGATTTCTGCGCTTCTCTGGAATCAGTGTGCCGTCAATGACACACTGCTGACTAGCGACTTGTCATTACGCTATCCATACACCACTTTCGATATGTGCTCACAACAACTAAATAGCCCACTAAACATGCCATTTCTGATGTTAATGTTTCCAGTCGCTGAGCCATACCAGTTTGATCTTTATTTGAAGTCTAATAAATCAGCTGCTTTTCCAATTATGTTGCTAATTGCACTATATTTGGAAAGAAAATGCATAGCTGCTTTATATACACCAACATCAGCCATGCACGCATAGTGTTTTTCTTCCTGGGCGAGCCCATAGTTATTGATGGAAGGTAGTCATAACGTAATGGCTCTTCGGTGTAGATTCAGTTTGCATCTTCTTTAGACAGCAGACATAAGTGTGATGTCTAAGAGAAAGATGTTTTTAGCGGAAGAAGAGTATATTCAAATTGCAAAGCCCATGAGTGACTGTTTTGTTAGACTCTAGATTTCAGTTAGAATAGCAGTTTTTATACCAAAATTTTGCCATATACTGAACTGAAAGTTTGTTTTGTTTTCACCTCACAATCCAGGTGGCTACTACTTTATTATGAACTCCATCTGTTAAGTAATTGAAGCCTTATGAATTTACGGGAATTCCAGAAGTAAACTTAACACAAAGTTATGTGAATGGAACTGATTTTTTCACCATTTCACCATTTTCTTTTCGATAATCTAATGAACATAACAGTTGAAGGAACTAATAGTTTCTATGAACAAAAGATGAGTGAAAATCTAACGTCATCCAAAATCAACATACTCCCGTAGATGTGCCAAAAATGAGGGAATGCCTAAGATTAATTATTCTGCTGGGAATAATTAAAAAGTTCGACTTGAAAAAATATTTCATAACTAATGAAATGATCGCGACTAGATTATCACACTCTGTCTCCTTTCTGAGTCATTTATGCTATAATTATTTAATCATATATTTTATTATTTTTACATATGTTTAGGTATATATTTAAGTAAGGGTTTTTTTGTTTCCAACATTTCATCAATATGAGTCAAATATTTTATTTTGCATTTAGATTTTAATTAAATTTTTTTCAGAATCTCTTGATATTCTGCATTTATGATTATATTACTGTTATCTACCATTACAGAAAAAATCAAAACAATTAATAAAAATAGTTTTAATGAATTTTTTTGAAGCTATGCAAAATACTTCCGAGATCGTACTACTGCAACAACACGCTGTCTCCAAGGCGAGTTGCGCTAAGCGGCGTGCCATCACGTATGAGCATTAAGTACCGATGCATATATGATACACCCGTCGTGAAGGGGTTAATATGGATAAGTATTGCTACTTTATGAGTGAAAGCTTCATACCTAAATCCTCATTCCAAATTCTTTTCTTATGGTAAACTTCATTTCTGTGTTATTTTTGTTTTCTGTCTTAGGTAACATCTGTAGAATTAATGTGGCATGTACAAAAAAACTTACTCTTAGATTATCAGATCATATGACCCTTAATAATTATGCTATTATTAAAAGGGTGGAAGTCATAACAGTTTATACCAACCATGATAATCGCAAACCAAAATTTAAACCACAAATTTTGCACAGCTAGTTTTTATCTAATTTCTTTGATACACTTAGTGCATCAGTTTTCTTAATACGTTTTAAAGTTTTAAAATAGATTTGAATTTTTGCCAGCATTTTTTTAATGTTAAACCATAATTTTGAGAAAATGTTCTCATTTCCTAGCTATTATTCTGAATGTGGAAAATATATTGTTTATTGAGACAAGTGTTTTGCATGATTGGATTTTTCAAATTTGTCATATTTAAATGTTTTAATATTTTTTGCATGTATTACTTTAATTTAAAAAATAAAAGTTCATCCACCTATTTTTTTTATTCATTATTCACAGGAAATTAAAGGAAGTATAAACTTTTCTGATGTTCAATTCCGTTACCCAAATCGCAAAAATGTGCTTGTTCTGCAAGGAATTGACCTTGCCATTGAATCTGGCCAAACTCTTGCGCTAGTTGGACCTAGTGGCTGTGGTAAAAGTACATTGCTTTCTCTTATTCAGAGATTTTATGATCCAGACTTGGGACAAGTGGTAAGTTAGTATTATAGTTAAGGGGGCATTTATAACTTATCACATAATCATATCCTGAGTTAATTTTCTTTTTGAATTTTATGTTTATATTTTCTATAAAAGTATTTTGATTTGCAACGTTTTCTCCTCTAACATGTTTTTGGCATACTAAATACTCTTTCATAAATGTCTGCATGGTGAGGGCGGAGAGGTTTTTGATTACCCACACAAACATTAAGAAGGTTTAGAAAATTTTAAAATTTTCTTGGTCTCTTGATGTTTTTTTTTTTTTTTTTTTGACCGTCTGTATTTCATTGCATTTCAAAATGCTTCCAGTTTAAAAAATGTTCCCTTATCTTACATTAACAGTGTACTCATTCTTTGGATGGAAAAAGATTCCAGAATACTATACTTTCTTTACTGGAAAAGAAAAAGAAAAGAATTTTCAGCCAGTTACTAGTATTAAAGACTTATTTGATTAATTATTAAAATGCTACAAATGTATATAAAAATTATGAACTGAATGTATGATAATTGAAATATATATTATGGATAATTCAAAAAATAAAGTTGCAGACTCATCATGTGTCACTGCTGGAAATTCACTAGTTCTCCTAAGAACTGATTTCAAATGTTTGAAAATATCTCCTTGTGCTGTGATAACATTTATAGCTCATGTAGATGATGACTGGCTTAGTAGCTAAATGCAGTAGTCGCCAAATTTGAAAAGTCTCTAAGAACATCAGAATCGACTCAGCATAGCAAAGAATTAGGTGATATCATGCTGTTTCTGACTGGAATCTTGTGTGTAGTAAAAGAATGCAACACATTCATAAAATTCATAAAATCCTAATGTGATGTGCTTTAAAACATTGTAGAAGGTCACCTACTTAAAACGCTTTTAAAGGTTTTCTTTCAAAAAATAAGCAAAGGTTGTTTTTATAATCTGCAATAATTCCCAAGATTTTAGGGGTGCAATAGATTCTGCCCTAAATAAATTACATTAGGGATTCCAAATATATATCATTTGGAAGGTAATCTGCCAAACTATCCACTGCAAGATTAAATTCTGCTATGATTAAACAAAGTTATGTGTGAAAAATCCTAGGGCAAGAGAAACAAAAGGAGAATTTTAAAAAGTTATTCTAATTTTTAGAAAATTGCATTGAGGTTTGCTTGAAATTACTCCCCTTCTTTTCAAATAATCTATGACCCATATTCACCATGGCCTTTCTGTTTCTGCAGTATGCAGCACACACGCTGCTTAAATCTTTCTTTCCTTTTTATATCAATAAAGAAAATTGTTTTATGTATTCAGCCCTGGATTAAAGTGCAGTTAAATTTTGAGCTTAATATACATCTTGTCCACAGAAGCCCTTACTTAGCTTTTAATTCTGCAACCATTCATCATAGACGTATACTTGCAGCTACTAAAATGTTTTAAATAATGCGAATACTCGTGTTTTGGCATTTTTAAGTTTTAAAATATCAGTTTTATAAAATTTATGAAATCTAATTTTTTATGTTTGCTTGGACTCTACACTTATATTTAAAAAATATTTGTACTCATAAAAATAAAGAACAAGAGAGTTTGACTCTCCTACAAGAAAAGTGACATAAATTTTTAGCTTAAAAATTTTGGATGTTTAATATCGTTTTCAACCTACTTTATTCTGTCAGTTAATAAATAAATTAGAAGGATTAAAGGCTCATCTTTTCCCCTTATGTGACATTCAATGAAAATCTTTTGCGGTTTACTAGTATATAACATTCTTGAATTTATTTGATTACCATTGGTATGCCAAAAGTATTTTAACACTAAGAATTTGAGTTTCCAAATGCATTATTTAATATTTCCACGAAGTTTCTTACAGTAGAAACACTATCTAATGGTCATACAAAAAATTTGTTAAACTTGAAACATTTTTTATTTTTGTGAAATGTTAAAAGTTGGCTCTATGCCAGTACTGAAGCCTGCCATTGTTTTCCTGAAAGAAAATTCTGTTACGATTCTGTGAATAAATTATCCTTTTTGAAACAAATTATATCGATCAATAATTTTCATCACAATCTACGTAGAAATGCATGTAACTTAATTAGCATCAGAAACTTTTTTTAAACAGGTATTTTATTTTTAGTTGTGCATAAATGTTGTGCACTTTGCTGTTCAGTTGGTGTACGGCACCTGAATCTGACTTCAAAATAAAATAGTTTTGTTAAATAATGGGTATAAAACTTTCCTAATTTTAAAAAATTGGGTGTGTTAAATTAAAGTATATCATTAAACAAATTTTTTAAAAAAAGAAAATCGGAAAGGTTTCAGATTTTATATTACGTCCAAAGGGGCATTTTTTTAACATTTTGTGTGTTACCTTTATTTATTAAATATCATGTTCTTCGAACTTAAGCCATAAAATTCAGTTCAAGAGCAATATTGCAAAGTAATTTTAAATTGAGAATTGTTAATCAAAAATTCATTAAATTTTTACAAAATATGAATTTGATAATAACACAAATTTTAAATTTGGGCTTCCAGATGGCCATATTCTCAGGAGGATTATGTCATTCAAAATTTGATGGCTCTAGGTACCATAGTTTCATCACTATGAGAGAAACATACATACATTTATGCAGGTTCTTCATTATTTAATTTATTCAAATATAATACAGTGCGATAATATTTGGTGGCAACAGTTTGAAAAGTGAAACGGACATTCAGAGTGATTCGATGCAAAAACGCAAAATGAAAACAATAGCCTCTCAGGGACAAAGCCCCTTTGGACGAAAAATAGAAATATTTCCATCATTTGAAACATTTTGTAACTGGAGGTGTATGTCTATGACCAGTGTTGTGAAACTAAAGGTCATTTAAAGCCTTTCTGGACACAGTGAATCATTTTGTGTATCACAAGTTATTTTATGCATTCCAATAATCCGGTTTTTAAAATTTCAGATGATTGATGGGTTTGATGTTAAGTGTCTGAATCTCAAGTTTTTAAGAAGTCTAATAGCTATTGTCAGCCAAGAACCTGTTTTATTCAATTGTTCTATAAAAGAAAATATAATGTATGCAATAGAAGACAGTGTCAGCCAAACAGATATTGAAAATGCTGCACAGGCTGCTAATATTCATGACTTTATAATGCAGTTACCTCAAGCAAGTATAAATAAGATACATAATTTTAAAATTTTAATTGCTCTTATTATTAAAGCAAAGTATTTCTATGCTATTTGTAATCATGGATTTAATTTATTTGTGGTTCATTTTAATATCTAGGGCTACAACACCATTGTGGGTGAAAGAGGAACTCAACTTTCTGGTGGTCAAAAACAAAGAGTTGCTATTGCTCGTGCATTAATCAGGAACCCTCAAATACTTTTACTGGATGAAGCAACATCAGCTCTTGATACTGAAAGTGAAAAAGTATGTTCCAAATTTTAGGATATAAAGATATGGTAGTTGAAAAAAATGGAAGCAGTTAAACATTTTAATTTTTTAAATAAATGCAGTTTTACTTAATTTTATGCTCAAAGTTGTAAAAATTTATTTCTGCTGTTCAAAACATTTCATCGTAATGTGTGTATGGTAATCTGTGTTACCTATGTTATTACTTTATAGCTAAAAAATGAGTTTGTTTAGCTGTACCTAATGTTTATAGTCATTCTTCCTTTCTTTGGTGGTGTTTCTGAATTATTCAAAATTAGTAACTGCTTAAAAAATTTGTTTAATGCATTTTAAAAATTTTCTTAATCGGTTTAAAATTTTGTTAAATATCTAATTTTAGAAATTGAATTAAATGGGCCTAGAAAGGAAGCTTTGTATTATAAAGCTGAATTATTAGATCTTTAAGCTGTACTGTGTTTGTCACTGATGTTGCTTTATATACCAAGTTTTGCAAAAAAATAATAGTACCTCTAAGACCAAAAACAAAAGAGGGGGAGAAAATAAATTTTTCAAGAAAAAAGAAAATGTGCAGGAAAACATGGTATATTGCAGTGATTATTTTGCTGGAATATTATATCACTGTTTCCTTTTTTAATTTATAGTATTATTACATTAACGTAATCAAGGTCATATGTGTCAAAACTGTAAAGTGGCTGATTAAAGTAAACAGTAGCTGATATGAGTCAAGCTTTCTATAATAAAAGCTGTATTATTTTTACATTCATAATATCTTCTAATTGTAACCTTTACTTTCATACAGATATGTAATATTTTTAGTATTTTTCTCAGTTTTGTTGACTTTCCAGTTTGAGTGAGCATACTGTAACTCTTTAAAATTGATAGCATGTTAGGGAAAAATTAAGAACTTTACATTATGTAAATTTTGCTAACAAGTCTCTGATATTGCATTTGTTATTTTGTCTCAAATCCAGAGCAATATTGTAGAATGCAAGAATTGAAGCCAGAAATCTAGGATCTTTTAATAGACATTGTCCTAAAATACAGTGTCAGATGAAAGATTCTTGAATATAATTAACAGAAACAAATTTCCACTCTTGAAAATAGTATCATACAAGACAAATCGTTGGTTCCACATACTTATGTGAATCATTGTTTTCATTAATGAATATCACAGAATCAAAGTAAAAATCTAGACACAAATGAACATCTTGATGGTTGCTTACGAGCAGGAATAGCACCATACTCTCCTAATTATGAAGCATTTGGCAGTGACATGGAATACCAGATATCATACGGATTTTAAGAATTGCATTTTTTCTCCCCAAAAGAACTTTTGTATCAACAGTTGTAAAAGCAAAGAATTCATACTTTTTTGCATTATTTAGTAATTATTAATCTTATATCAGAATGCAAATCAGTATTTTTTGGTATATTATGTGTATCAACCTATAAATTTACCTTTAAAAATAAATGTGCCCGTCGGTATCCTAGAATCTGCTCCCCTAAGGTACAAAAAGTTTGGGGATCACTGGTGTACAATGTACTTTATTTATTAATATTATTGTCATATTTATTAATAATGTTGTTACCATGCCAAATTGCTGAAACTGTACTGAATTATGTAGGTGGCATGAATTTATTGTTCTATATCATTTTCACTCTTGCTCATAGTTTCACATATCCACAGTCTGGTATAAATTTCCTGCAGATAATAGGGGCACTTCTGTAAAGTGATGAAATTGAGTCATATTATGTCCATTGGCAGTGGCTAGAGGAAAAAGTCAATCTTAAAGCTTTACAGATATATATAGGCTATAAATCTTCAGGCTGTTATTTTCTATTTTCATTTCTTCTCTGCTTATTTCTTAATAATTGGCAATGTCAGTAATCAGGAAAGACCAAGTATCTATTTAATGTGGTGGCATAGCCATTTTTAATGCATTAACATAACTAGAAGCTGCATGCTACACTAATTAGTGCTAATTTAAGTTTTAAATTTGTCCAAAATATGTATTAAAATTTAAAAGGGCAAAAAATATATTTTTAATACTCCTTACTCTAGAGCAGCTTTTCCCAAAATGTGGGTTGCGACTCGGCACCGGGTCGCAGAAAAATTCAGCTGGTCCGTGGCAAAAATTGTAAAAACACAAAAAAATCTGTAACATTTTGCTCTAAATTTCATATTTTTCGAAACTTTTTCAAGTATTGCAGATGGCAACCCTTTACCACTATTTCCTACCAGACGGTTTAAATTCGGATGCTCTGATTGGCTGATTTCGATTCGTCATTCAGTGCCTTCTCGGGAAATGCACCGCAAACTCACGTGTATCAAAACAAGGTTATGTTTAAATTTTTGTTACCTATTTTATTTGACAATAGTTATTATTACCTATTATTAATAGCAACTTCATTGGTAAGTAATAAAAATACTTTTTCTTTTAAATCATTAATAAACAAATTCTTTTTATTAAAGCTTTCAACCTTTTTTAAAATGGATAAATGGTTAATCAAGAAAACAACATATTTAAATGATGATGATCAACCAAGCACAAACCAAGCAAAACATCATGATCGTGAAGAAACTGTGCCTGAAGCACCTAAAGCAGATATACAGCGCCAAAATAACAAGCGTAAAGCTACTTGGACTCGCAACTATTGTGACGAATATTTACGCTTTGGGTTCATTGACGGCGGCAGTCAAAATAATTTGCCGCTATGTCTTATTTGCAATGAGCAACTTTCAAATGAAAGTATGAAACGGTCAAAGTTGAAACGGCATTTAAATACACTCCATTCTGAGTATTCTGATAAGCCAATTAACTCTTTTACTGATAAGAAAAATGAATTAATTGCTGCTAAAAAATTAAAAATACACTCTTACCTCACCAGTCAAATAAAAACATCACTTTGACATCTTTTTGAAATTTCCAAATTAATAGCTGAAACTGGGTATCCTCATAGTGCTGGAGAAAAATTAATACTTCCCGCTTTGAAAATTGTTGCAAATAATTTATGCGGAATAAAGGAAAAATGTTTATTTTCGGCGATACCATTATCAAGTAATACAATTAAACGGAGAATTGATGATTGCGCGAAACATTTAGAAGAAGAACTACCGTATTTGACGGCACATAAGACGCACCCTTATTTAGAAGGCCACACACAAGGAAACAAAGTTTGAATATTCCGCGCGAGAACGTTGTACCACAACAACTTAAAATGTGGTTTCTTTTAGTTCTCACGTTTTATAAAAGCCAAATAAACAATCATTGAATGCAACGGCATTTTCAAGTTCAGGCCAAGATGGAGCTGGGCATCGAAGTTTATGTTTTTTGTTTTTTAGCAGTTTTCAGTTGATCTTCCTGCAGTCGCCAAGTACGTATAATTTTTCTACTGAAATGCCTTGCTGCTGCTCTGTTTCCATGCACTTTGGCGTAGTTTAACACTCCTAGTTTATACTGAATTGTATAGCTTAATCTCTTGTTTCCTGTAGTCATATTTTCCAGGGTATTTAAAAAAAAATAGTTTTAAGCACCGATACCGACATATGTGCCGGCTGAGTCAAAAAAAGTCTATGTAAAGAAGGAAAGGCTCCATAGACGTAATGTGACCATCGAACCTGTTCGAACTTCGACATCAACTTCGAGCTTTGGCGCTTTGTAGCGACAGATATTTCACGCATGCGCAAAATAATTATGGCAGATGTAGAAAACGTTATGTGTGTCTAGACCTTTATCCGGGCTAAAAATAGCATTCAGTATTGAAAGTTAACCATCCTTCACGTATAAGACGCAGGTAACTTTTTTGAGACCAAATTTAGGAAAAAAAGTGCGTCTTATATGCCGTCAAATACGTTAGTTGCTCAAGTAAAATAGAGCAAGTTTTTTTTGGGGGGGTGAGGTCTTGCAAATAGATAAAAGCACAGATATCGAGGATAATGCAAATCTAATGTGTTTTATCAGATATATTGGTGAAAACACCATACAAGAAAATTTTTTGTTTTGTAAAAGGCTGCCGATAAGAACGACCTCAGATGAAATTTTTAAGGCTACCAATGATTTTGTCACGGTATTGATTGGATGAAGTGTGTTGGGCTAAGTAGCGACGGAGCACGTGCAATGACAGGCTTTCATAAAGGTTTGTTTAAACAAATTCAGGAATTAGCAATTAATTGTGTATGGGTGCGCTGTAGTATCCATAAACAAGCGTTGGCAGTAAAACGAATGCCTTGAAATTTAAACGCGAAGTTAAAAGAATGTTTCAAGTTTGTAAACTACATAAAGTCTCGTCCATTAACTAGCAGACTTTTTATCGAATTATGCAAGAAAATGGGGAGTGAGCATAAACACTTCTTTTTGTATTGTAATTCATGATGGCTTTCAAAAGAAAACGTTTTGAAACGTCTGTTTGAGCTAAAAGACGAAGCCTTGGTATTTCTGAATGAACACCCACCATTTAAAGAAGATGCTATTTTTCCATTTAAGGATAGATTCTACGATTTCGAGTGGTTGATAAAAGTAGCTTATTTGTGCAACATATTTGCTAGGTTCAATGAATTGAATTTAAATTTGCAAGGCTTTGGTTTAAATATTTTCAAAGTATCGGAAAAAGTCGCTGCAATCATTTAAAAAATGACTCTGTGGAAACGACAACTTTCAAAAAGAAATTTTAAATCTTTTGAAACATTACATAAATTTATTGAAACCCATTCAAACTACGATGAAGAAGATTTACATCTTGAAACACTATCAGTTTCAATTTAAGAACATCTTTCAGAGCTAATAAATAGTTTTAAAAACTACTTTCCGGATATTCCTTCAAATAATATGTGGATTAAAGATCCTTTTTCTGTCGATATTGAAAAGGAAGAAATGCTTAATCTTAGTGAATAAGAAGCTGATAATTTAATTGAATTTTATGCTACACCGATCTTAAAAAAGTGTTTGAAACTGTACCATTAATTAATTTTTGGTTGCGCTGTCAAAAGGAATATCCAAGCGTAAGCGAAAAAGCGATGCAATTTTTTATGCCTTTTGTCACCACTTATATGTGTGAAACTGCGTTCTCAGCCCTGGTGTACTTAAAAAATAAGTATCGAAACAGATTGGATGTCAAACCTAATTTAAAATTACTATGTGATGAAAAACATCATCCTTCTCGCTAAGGTATGTAAAACAAAATTTACTTTAAATTTTGAATGAAGATAATGGATTGTCTTTAATTAATTATGTTTTTGTTATATAATTATTTTACAATTTTTGTGTATGAAATAAACAAACAAATAACTTTAATTTTGATTTTTATTAAAAAATAAAATTTGTTTTGCAAATAAATGTTTTTTTACAAGGTTGGTCACGAAAGATTTTTAAATCTCGTACCGGGCTACGGTCAAAAAAGTTTGGGAAACGCTGCTCTAGAGCATAAAAATTATATTATGATTTAATTTATGTTCGCAAATATACACCATGTCCACAACCCGGCCTTTATTTCCAAAATCATCGGTCAAGACATAGACTTCCACTTACAGAACTGTTTAAATGATGTAACCATTCATGTTTGGATGTAACTATTCATGTTCTTTCAAATTTAAAATATTTAAAGTTATAAAAATTCCAAAATCTAAATTTTTATACTTTCTTCCAGTCTCTATACTAACATTTAAAAATTTGTGTACTTTTACAAAAAAATAAATAAAATAAAATACAAAAAGTGCAATTTCTGTACAACAAAAATTGATCAACATATTTAATACTGAAGTTGCAAATAATAATCAAAGGTTGTACACAAATCAAAGGGTAAAATGCTTGCATGTGTGCATAACTAAAAGTAAAAATGAAATATATGTTAAGAGGAAAGGTTTCTCGTGACATATATTTATAGAATAGAAGAGAAACACGCCAATGTGACAATCAAAATTGCAATAACAACCTTGTATTTAGTGTACATATATTAAAACACTCAATCGATTTTGAGGGCAGATAAAGGTCCCTCCTCATCAGGAGAATGAAATTACTAGAAAGGAGGACAAAGAAGAAAAATAAAATATTAGCAAAGGAGTCTCAGAAACACGTGGTCGTAACTGGATTTTGAATCAGAGTTACACTGGCCGCCTACTTTTACTGAGCCAGGCTATCTGATCAAACATAAAACATATAGACTAAAATGCAAAAAAAAATCAGAGAAGACAAAAATAGGGAGCAAGGGGCAACTGTACCTTCATGCACCAAGTCTGAACCTCGAATAAAGGGAAAGCATGCCATGAAATGAAGTATCGATGAGTATATAGTCCTGGGGACTTTGACTCAGAAGTTATTTACCCTACGGGGTACGCCTTAGTGATGAAATAAATCCACTTTAGTAATTTAAAGCGGAAAATTTCTTATAGTAACATCGTCGCTTGGGTGTCACCATCTGTTGGAGAGTCAGGAAATAACAAGAAATAAAATTCAAAACTTAGCTTTCCTCTTCTGCGAAATCAAGAACAATCTTCACTGCTAAGAAAGCGATAGAAAGTTTTTCTGTACTGCGTTTTGCGGATTTGATCTTAACTGCAACGTCGTTCATATCTTGAATGAATTTAAACACTTTAGGATTTGAAAAAACTTGGGATATTGGATTATCATCTTCTACCGGGATCTTCTGTTGTTTAATGATGGCACTGAATGGGATGTTTCTTTGAATTTCTTTAATTTCGGTTTCAGATTTAGATGCGAGTGCTGGGAAATCTTTAAGATTATAAACGGAAAGCACTGACTGACTGACTGATAACTTATAGCCAGAATACCACTGAGATCAGTAGTTTATCTGGCTCGATCAAATTTAGGCCAGATGTTCACAATAACATAGAACTATCTTCACATAATGTCCGCCGTAATGAGGAGCAAAGACGGATAAAGAATAGGAAGACCAGCAACGCAAGAGCTCACTAGCAAGTAACCGGCCCGATAAAGGCGTGACTAAGTGGGAGCCATAAAATGAGTGTAGAATGTGAATAAAACTAGTGAATTTAAGTAATACACAGTACAATAAATGAATAAGATACAAAATTAAGAATACTAATAAACACATTAGGTACACTGCTCAAAAAAAAAAAAAAAAAAAATGGGACAGTGCTCTTGTCTTCTGTTCTGTTCTTCTAAAAAATGGGATCTTCTGTTCTACTGGGCCGATTGACAAAATTCAAACTCGAATACGCGACTTAGGATATATATAGCACTATTCTAACATAGGTATTTTGACACAAAATCGGACTTTTTCTGAAATAACATACCAATTTTTTTCCATATTTCGATTCTACGACTCAAATTATGCCAGAATACCAAGTTTTGTAAAAATCGTACGAGTAGTTTTTAAAATATTAGCTCCTCAATGTTAATTGAATTTGGCAAATAGTTATTAATATCTCTTTTTTTATTAAACTTTGTTGGTTTTTTCTCTCACATTTCGAAATTTAGGTTCATTCCAAATAAAATTTACCCATTTTTTGTGTTTTAGTTTTTAAATTTCTATTTTTAAATAATTTTTATAAATTTTTCGAAAAAAACTTTGAATTATAACCTATAAAATTTTTACCATCATTTTAAAGTAGGTGTATTTTTAAGCATATCTGCAAAAAATTAGACTTTTTTATTCAAAATTTTCTAAGATATACACGAATTTACATATTTTCGAGTTTTGAAATTTGGCATCTTTTTTTGAGCGATAACGCTAAATGTGGTCTATGGATTTTTTTTAAAGTGAATTGCCACAGCTATTTTTAACCTTAAATTTCAAGTAAAATTTTACGGAGAATTAATCATATGACATTTTTTCCCTCAATAATGCATAATAAATATTTATTAGTACTGTATGAAAAGCTATTTTTTTTTATAGATGATATTATTCATATTTTTAACTATTTTTTTTAATTTCTCTCTATCTTCCTTTTTTTTAAAAAAAAAATAAGAGTAAATTTTTGTAAGAGTAAATTTTTACCTTCGGCGTTTTATCGTCTTTATTTGGGCCAAAGAAATTCCTCATGTTATCTATCTAGTTCCATTGCATTCTCCTATTGCATTCGATTGCATAGCAGTCATTCCACACCGTTTAGTGTTGAATGACAGCTAGTTTTATAACTGAACCATTTTTCTCTGAAGAGCAGTCGACAGCTGGACCACTGTGATTGCAGCTCACTTAGAGTCAGTGTTAAAATGTTTCGTGATACATGAACTGCAGTAACGTGGCATTTTAGATACTACGATTTTTATGCAGGACTGGGCCCCACCTCACGTGTGTCGCACAGTTACTTAGGCAACATTTCATGAATGAACGTCATATAGGCCAACACTTCCCCTCTTCCCCACCAGAACTCAACCTCTGTGACTTTTGGCTATGGGGTTATCTCAAAAGCACTGTTTATGGTGATAATCTAAACAATTTGGCAGAAATGAAAAATGTGATACACTGACATGTCCGTAACATTCCTCCTGATATGCTAAGAGCTGCTGTTGACAATGCAGTAACAGGATTTAACTTACTTTCGGAAAATGCTGGACGATGCATTGAACATGCTTTGTAACACGTTTCGGAAAATATTAAACTCATTTTAAACAGATGTTTTCGTCTCTTATTTCATTTAACAATATTGTATACAGCGCCATGTTTGCCCTGGTGGTGAGTTTTTGAACTCTTTTTTTTTTCCGCGGAAAATAAATTCCCATAACCTCCTTTACACAATTCTCAAGTTTGATAACATTTGGTCCGGTAGTTTTCCTTTTATGACCATTTCAAACTGGAACTTTAATTATAACCACCATGTAAATTAAACTTTAAAAGTTTGACAGTTTGGTTCAAGTCCCAGCTTTAAAAATATATATAAAAATACAATCTTTTATATTAATTCTCTTAGAAAGAATATTTTAAGAAGCTAATTTTTCTCTCGCGTTATAGATTGTATAAAAAAAGTGATCTTTAATATGATTTAGATTGTTTCAGCCGATATAAGAATCGGGTAACTCGGTGGTACAGAATAAACCCCGCAGGACTGTTTTATTTCATTGTCATTTAGCAAAAATCCGTTAATTAAAATATTTATCCTTTGGACTTCACTTTAAATTTTATTTATAGTAAAAATGACTAGAAAATGAAAAGCTGTCTTCAGCTGAAACGCAATTCATGTAATTGATATTTTAAAAAATTGACAAGAATGCAAAATTTATGGAAGTCTAGCAATCTAAAAATCTTAATTTTCTTGTGTGAGCACTGAAAATAACTGTAGAAGGAGAGAAGAAAATTAGGGAGAAAAGTAAGCAAAAATTTGCAGGGAAAATTTGGCTGTCAGACATACCAAGATGTTTCAAAAAATTGGACGCTTTTGAATATACTTTCAGGATACTTCAAAGAATTTAGACGTTCAAAGAGAAAACACTTGGACGTGTACACCAGCAAATACCATCAATTGAGCTTTTGTTAACAGAAAAGACAAAAACGATATCATTGCAGATTAAAGTGTAGAGCGACTGGTTTTGGACTATATGGTTGTATAAATTTAAATTACGTTATAGAACATATCGTATCATAAATGGAGAATCCCATGATTTTCTCAGTCGAATTATTTGAAGATTCAGGAGTTTATCCAGTATTGTATGTGGATGTCACCTATAGGCGTTTTTTTCCCTCCTGGTGAAACAGCGATGGAGCGGTAAAGTCGCCGAACACTGGTAGTTCGGCCCGAGATTCGAATCCCGCGAACGGGCTTGCTGCATGGGCTTTTTCGTAGTTTTCCCCATGTGTAATGTGTATGCGAGCCAGTTTCCCTTAGAAAGTCCTCCACGAAAGCATCCCTCGACTTAGGCGGATAGTAATTTGTGCTTTGTCATAATTAAATAAACCAAAACCTCTTGATGAGACCAGTCTTTCCTTTCATCTCATACCTTCAAAATGTTTAGCCTCTAAAGACTGATAAAGGCTCTCACCAAATACTTCGTGAAAAACTTTCTAAGGGAAACCAGCTGTCATACACGGTACTCATGAGAAAATTCACTAAAACGCCCATGCAACCAGCCCGTTTAGCAGGATTCGAACCCCGGAGTAAACTACCAGTGTTCAGCGACTTCACCGCTCTGCCGTTTGTGGGCTTTTATGAAATGGAAAGAGATAACTTTATTCAAAATGATTGTCAGAAATATCAAGATATTTCGAAAAGTTGGATGCTTTTTTATATACTTGCAGAATGCCTAAAGAAAAAGACCAAGAATAAAGTAGAATGCCTGAAGAAAAAGAGAAGAAAAAATAAATTTTTTGCGTAAAATTTAGTATTAGTATTTTTTTTAATTCAAAACCTTTTAATCTTATGATATTTGATTCTTGCGATTTCAAAAATAAAATATTTGACTAAAATATGAATAACATTTTAAGAAACCAAATGTCGGATAAAATTGTGTAAAGCAATGGGCACAATGATAAAACAGTTTAAAGCAGTGTATGCAAGTCATCCTAAGTTAAAATGTCGGTTATACATCTCTCTTATTTATATATATCTTTTCTCAACGGAACATTGAAAGGCGTGTTAACTGTGCTTTACTGTATTTTCTCTTTTAATATATGCAGTTTTCAAACGCATCGTAGTCTGGGTTACAAAGTATTCTTCTGAAAGAAACGCAATTCAAATAAATAAAATCATATTCTGGAAAATTTATATTAATAAATATATTTAAAATGAATGTTCGAAGGAATAAATAGAAAGTTTTAAAACAATTATCTGAAGAGACAATGCAACACAAACAACTAAAATAAAAGTATAAAAATTTAAAAATTACCTAAAATAACAACTATGACAAAAAATATAAATAAAGAAAACTATTTGATAAAAAATAAACGCTGTACCTTTATTTACGCAGTTCGAATAGGTAAATAGAAATTTTTAAAACAGTTATTCGAAAAAAAAAAAAAAAACATGCAACTTAAACAATTAAAATGAAATTCGAAAAAGAAAAAATTACTTAAAATAATAAGTTATAATTAAAAATATAATATAAAGAATATTATTTGGAAAAAAGGAACGATGGTGACTTTTTTTCCTCTCACGGGAAAGGAAACTAGGTTGCTATATATTAAGAAGTTCACCAAGTGAACTATTCTTGGCGCAACCTAGAAAAAAAAGTGCCAACATAAATTTGTGAATTTCTCCGTAAATTTCGCTCCAAATTTTACAAAATTTCATATTTAGGCGTAATTTGAGTTGTAGAATCGAAATATGTAAAAAAATTGGTATGTTATTTCAGAAAAAGTCCGATTTTGTGTCAAAATAATCCTAATATATATCCTAAGTCGCGCTTTCGAGACATGAAGAACGCAATTTGAATTTTTGTCAATCGTCCCAGTAGAACGGGAGATATAGCACTGTCCCATTTTTTTTTAGCAGTGTACATTATTTACAGGTGGGCACTAGGTGGGAAAGTTCTAGTCCCTGATAAGGTGGGCCGCAAGTGGGTGCAGTTTGGCGTCCTCATTCAATATTTCGTAGGTAAAGATATCAAAATTTCTCATATGGTCACAGTTCAGAGCTTTCATGAAAAATTTCCTGTTGATCTTATTGAGGTGCTGTTCTAGAGTGTCCAGTTTTAAGTCACAGTGCAGTGTAGCATTGCTCACAAAAAGTGAGCATGGGTGATAAGCTTTAAGCATGGGTGGCTTTAAGCATGGGTGATAAGCTTTAAGCATGAGCATGGGTGATAAGCTTTTGTTTTGCATGATTTGAAGTCTTTTTGATCCTCCTTGGTAGCCGTGCACCAGGCCGGCGACGCATAGTTCATCAATGACCTAATTGCCGTGATATATACTAGCCTCTTTATCCTGAGGTTTAAGCTAGAATAATTACCCAATATAGGGATGAGACTATTTACAACAGTGAAAATTTTTCTTCTCACCTCTGTTATATGATCTCCCCAGTTTAATCTTTCATTTAGCATTACTCCTAAATATTTCGCCTTACTAACTCTAGGTATCTCTTCAGAGAATAAGAAGAGCTTGCTATTAATAGTCAACTGTGTATTTTTCCTCCTTATCATTAATAATTGCGACTTGCTGGCATTAATAGCAATCCTCCAAGTCGTACACCACTTTTCTACTACTGGTAGAAGCTTCTGTAACTTCTTGATTGCATGGTGTGCGTTTGCGGACTTAACGGCTAATGCCGTATCGTCCGCATAGCACCCAAGAAAGTGATTTCTGCCAATGTGAGCCCTAGGGAAGTCATGAACATAAAATAAATACAGGACGGGCACTAAAATGGACCCCTGTGGGACGCCTGCATTCTTAGTGCGTAAACTGGAGATGTCCTTTCCAATAGCCACAGTGAATTTCCTATTAGTGATGAAAGACATAATTAACTGAATCAGCTCTCTATCCATAGGGAGATTTATAAGTTTATAAATAAGCCCCTCATGCCAGACGCGGTCGAATGCCTTCGCCACGTCTAGCATGAGTAAGGCGACATTTTGTATCTTGTGGAGCGCATCCCCACAAAACTCAACGAGCCGAACCAGCTGCTTCGTTGTTGAAAGCTTTCTCCGGAAACCAAATTATTCCGGAGGCAGTAATTCAATATAGTTTTTCAATCTGCTATAAATTATTCTCTCAAAGACCTTTCCTAGTCCCGGAAGCAAGCTAATGGGCCTGTACCCATCTGGCTTAGTGTTATCCTTGCGGGGCTTAGGCAATAAAATAACTTTTGCGATTTTCCATTTTGTGGGAAAATAGCATTGACTAAGACACGCATTGATAATACTCGTGAATTTTGTCACAACATTGCAGGGCAGATTTCTAAGTGCATGATTATCAATACCGTCTATGCCAGGGGCCTTTTTGACTTTAAGCTTCTTTGTGATTTCTTTAATCTCACTGGGGGTAGCAGTGGCCATGTAGCTCTTAGCAGTGTGGGCATTAAGCCAATCCCTAACAAAGTAGCATGCCTCATTGACAAAATTAATGTCCATGGGCGTCATGTTAGGTCTGAACTGCTCTTCTAAATGGTCCGCAAGGACCGTCGATTTGTCTTTATTATTGAGAGCAACAGAGTTTTCAGTATAAATCTGCTTATTGCATGTACGCTGCCTTTTCAAGTTACGCATGAACGTCCAGAGAGTGCCATCATTCGGACTAAGATTCTGAATTTTTTTCCTCCCATACATCTCTCTTATGCTCATCTATTTTCTTTTCAATTAATTTATTTAATTTGTTCATATCTCTTTTAACGTGAGGGCTCCATGTAAGGTGCCACGCTTTCCTCATCCTATTCCGGTCCTTAATCATCTCTCTAATTTC
Source organism: Stegodyphus dumicola (assembly GCF_044657685.1). Taxonomy (NCBI): domain Eukaryota; kingdom Metazoa; phylum Arthropoda; class Arachnida; order Araneae; family Eresidae; genus Stegodyphus; species Stegodyphus dumicola. Next base: position 114,001,658 of record NC_140781.1, read on the forward strand.
CTGTGGCAGAATGCCAGCGTTATTATTTCTTCTCACGTGTCTAGATGCATTTTAATAGCATTATTGATTGAATCAGTGAGGGTATCAACTGCATCATCTATATCTTTCCGCGAGTTCAGAGTATCAAAGATGGGCGGATTCTGACTTAGAAACTTATTCCAGTCAGTCGTGCGGATCATTTCATTTTCTGCCTCTTTAGTAGTGCCTAGGTAAGCAATGACCGGAATATGGTCAGAGCTCAATTCGTGCTTTACTTCAGTATAAATAGGGATTGAAGTATTTGTCAGAAGAATACCAAGAAGGTCTGCATTTCTTCGGTTCTGTGGTCTGTACGTATACTCCTCAGTAACATGCAGGTCAACTGGTGATTATTTATAAATTCATTGAGGACCTTACCATTTTGGTTAGTTTTACGGCACCCCCACTCGGAGTGCTTTGCGTTTGAGATGAAATTACTTGATAAACTATCTTTTCGTCTCTGGATTCGGTATGTAGACGACACTTTCGCGCTTTTCGATGGTAATAAAGAAGATTTATCTGAGATTTTTATCTGTTATAAATTCAATTGATCCAGCCATCCAATTCACTCTTGAAATTGAATCCAACAATTCCCTCTCCTTCCTTCATATTCTTATAATCCGCAATAAAACTGATTTTAGCACTACTGTGTACCAAACACCCTTTGTAGTTTGTTTACCACCCCATGCTAAGTCATGCCACCCTGTTAAGCAAAAAATGGCTTCTTTTTTTATTATGTATTTCGCGCACTCACAGTTTGTTCCTCAGAATCTTTGCTTGCTATTGACCGAGGATTTTCTCCAGTGATCATTAATAAAGCCATTAAAAAATTTTCAAATTCCCATCAAAAAAGATATTCCACTGTTAGAAATAATATTAATAACCTTGTCGTGCTTTCATTTTATCCCTCTGTTAGTTATAAAGTTGCACGGATTCTCCAGAAATTCAATTTTCAAGTCAGTTTCTCCCCTATCAATAAAATTCATGGTTCGATTCTAAAAGATTGCGTTTCTAACTTCAATTCTTGGGGAATTTATAGTATATCGTGTCAGTGTGGCTTGAGATACATTGACCAAACAAAAAGAGCATTAAAGCTTCGTATCAAGGAACATGAATCTTAAATCCCAAAAGGCAAAATTAACAAGTCTTCAATAGCGTATCATAGTTGGAAATTTAATCATAATTTTGACTTCATTATTTCTAAAGCTGATTATCCAAAAGGCTTCTTCCATTGGTGAATTGGATTTTCTAGAGGCTTTTCATATTCACAAGGATTTAGCATGTTTAGTGAATGATTTTAAGTCCAATCCAGTAAATCCTAACGCCTTTAAAATTCTATTAACATAATTCTTGGTTATTATTTTTGCCGATAGATGGCGTTGCCTCCTAGCGTTTGGTACTACCGGATGATATAAAAAGTCGTTACAGAGGTTGCTTTCCCTTTAATCTGTTCGCATAGAATCACATCTCCTGCAGATTTTTATAATCTGCCTATGAATATTTTCAACGCGTTCATATTTATTATTTGCACTATCCTACACAAGCCACATGCCAATGAGCCTATTAATCTTAAAATCTTTCCTCTCCGCTTTCTGCTTTAGTGTTGTATTGTGTATAAAAATTTATAAAAACCAAAAAAAGTATAAAATATAAAATACAAAAAAATTATAAAACCTAAAAACTTATAAAAAATATTATGATTCTTAAGTTTTTATTATCTCATCTCTATCCCTAAACTTTCTTGAGCCAGTGGCTCCCTCTAGTGTGCATCAAGTAATTCACTTATGCAAAATCTTTCTCATTTCTGCTCGCTTTTAGTAATTATGATGAGGAGGTAAATTGTTTTGAACCATAGGAACTCCGTAATTTTCAAATCATTGGCATCATTGGCTTTCCCTTTATTCGAGGTTCAGACTTGGTGTGTGAAGGTGCAGTTGCCCCTTGTTTCCTTTTTTTTTTTTTTTTGTCTTCGCTGATTTTTTTGCATTTTAGTCTATGTATTTTATGTTTGGTCAGATAGCCTGGCTCAGTACAAGTAGGCGGCCAGTGTAACTCTGATTCAAAATCCGGTTACGACCACGTGCGTTGCTGATAACGACCACATGTTTCTGAGACGCCTTTGCCAATGTTTTATTTTTCCTCTTCTTTCCCCTTTCTAGTAATTTCGTTCTCCTGATGAGGAGGGACCTTTAGCTGCCCTCGAAATCGATTGAGTGTTTTAATATACGTATGCTAAATACAAGGTTGATATTGCGATTTTGATATATTTATATATTATATAACTATTGCATATTGAGTGATGAGCATTTTTGTGCAGAATTGATCGAGAAAATAATTTATTAATATAGTTTTTTCAAAATGGTGCTCTTATTGACAGAATATTTTAGAAAACACTGGCAAGCTTGTGTATTTGGCATGTAGCCAGCAAATAACATTATTTACATTAATTAAAAGTGAAAATGTATCTAGTTTAAAGATTTTTTTGCTTGATTTATAGGGTTCAGATTCTGAAGTAGTAAAACTGCATGAGAATACTAATATACTTTTATTGTTTGGAAACTTTTAAAATTTTTCTGTAAAAATTGTATCAGCACACTAAATGTAACATATTATGCTAAAAATATATTTACATGTGGCCCGTGGCAAAATTTTGCCATTTTTGGCGGTACGTAGATACCGAGTTTGTGCAGCTCTTTGACTTGTTATTATGGCTTTGTGTAGCCGCCGTCAAAAATCGCCGCTAAACGAAGACAAAATAACAAGTCAAAGAATTGCACAAACTCAGTATCCATGTACACATCGACCTATTTTCACTTCAAAAACATCAGAGAATTGCACAAACTTGGCATTGCACACTCCCTTGACTTTGTCCATGTACACATCGATTTATTTCCACTTAAAAATGTCAAAGCACCCAATTCTACAGTAGAGCCAAACAAAAAGTACATAATCTCAGTAAACTACATTTAAAATCAAACAATAAAATAACATAGAACAGGAAATTCATCTTATGCATCTAAGCACTACACAAAGCAAATATTCACTTACCTTATTTAAAAATTTCTGAGTCCGGATCGATTTTCGTTCCAGATCGTACAGAAATTCAAATTAATCTTACAACATTCAGCAATTCTACCGTCTAAACCACAAAACAAGCAATATACTTCCTAACCAACAAACACCAAAAGCCCTTACAAATCTTTTTCCCGTCATTCAAATTTACGGCAACTGTGGCACACAAAATTCCTTAACAGCATCCAAAAACTTCCTAAAATTATCTGAACTAGAATCTGTATATCGGCATCGCCGCATAAATTCACAAAAATAAGTGTCAAACGTATCCTCCGTAGAGCCGATATCCTCCGACGTCAACCATACTCATTTCCTTCCTACAAACAGGACACTTATAATGGCTGCTAAATAAACCTTCATTTATATTTCACCTGTCAATTAATGCACTTCCCCCCATTTCGTTCCAGATCGTACAGAAATTCAAATTAATCTTACAACATTCAGCAATTCTACCGTCTAAACCACAAAACAAGCAATATACTTCTTAACCAACAAACACCACAAGCCCTCACAAATCTTTTTCCCGTCATTCAAAATTTACGGCAACACGCAATCAGTTACGTCATAAAGGGGTTTCCATAGCATTCAACTACTCAGGTTATCATAAATACTAGCGTCTACATCCCAAAACGGCAGCCTATGAGAGAGGCGATTCTATTATTTTCATCGGGGAGTAGGGGAGTTAGAATGGTTTTCTGAGGAATGCAACGACAGTGGACTATATGTTTGCTTACATTTGGAAGTCCAAAAAATTGCTAAGGTGGATTGCCTTAGTTTCTACGGTTACTTACAAGGAAATATTAGGCAGTTTTTTCGGTTTGCTGATAGAGGGCAAATAGACAGTTTACATTTATAATCCGCGTTTATCTATTTAAACTTCAGAAGATTTAAGATGAAGCGAATATATTTAACACAACAGAACACAATCTTAAGACTTGGAAATCTTTTAAAAGACAACAGCAAATTTTTAAACATTACTGTAAAAAATATCTTCTCTTCTAATTATAATAATGAGATAATGCATGGATGAATTGTTAATTATATGATAACTATACATTTATAAAAAGTTTTTAATAATGAACTATAAATAATATTTTTAGTTATCGATGTATTGTTTTTTTATAAAGGTAAATTATCTATTTGCCCTCTATCAGCAAACCAAAAAAACTGCCTAATATTTCTCTGAAAGTAACCGCAGAAACTAGGGCAATCCACCTTGGCAATTTTCTGAACTTCCTAATGTAAGCAAACATCGTGCACTGCCATTGGCGTTCCTCAGAAAACCATTCTAACTTCCCTACTCCCCGATGAAAATAATAGAATCGCCTGTCTCATAGGGCTGCCGTTCTGAGATGTAGACGCTAGTATCATAAATGAAACAACAACTTCGCTATAATACAAAGGGCACCCTTCAATCTACTCTAACCCATATTATAAAAAAAAAGGTACTTGTAAATCACAAAAGAGTATCATTATGAATAGCATTTAAAAGGAAAAATCAGCCTCAAGGTATTCTAATTTATTTAGTAACTGAGCCCTCGATCGATGCAAGTTCAAAATGATATCAAAAATCACAAATTTTGAATTAACTCAGCCATTTCTTGTCAGAAGTCAAACTTTGTTTTATTTTTATAGTGAGTAAAACATTTCCTAAATATAAGGACTGGGCAAATGTATAAACAGTTAGATTTCATATTTTATAATTTTCTTTTAATTTAATTATTTTTGTTACTGGAATGTATGTCTGAGCTACAGTTGTGATAATAGAGGCTGAGTAAGGACTTTTGTACACACGATGCGTATTAAAAAATTTCAATTGAATATATATTTTGTTTAAAAAAATAGCAAGTATGTGTTTTGAATTCAATATTGTTTTATCTAACCTTAATTAATATAAAACTTAATGCTCTCTTTATTTAACAGTTATTGCATTTTTAAATGTTTAGTTTAATATGTGTATTTTTAATATGCCTTCTTAATGCATTTTCAGTTAGTTCAAGATGCCCTAGATAGAGCTAAACTTGGCAGGACCTGCATTATTGTTGCCCACAGACTTTCCACCATTCAAGGTGCAGACTGCATAGCAGTCATTGATCATGGAAGAGTTGTTGAAAAGGGAACTCATGATGAACTTATGAGCAAAAAGGGGTCTTATTATAAACTAATCAAAAAGCAGTGTATGTAACTTGCTAATGAAAAACTTCATATTATTTTATACACTTATTTATTATTATGTCCATTTATCTGCTAATAAAATATCTGTAATGAATTAGCTAACAACTATTTCAACATATATTACTTTTTCATTTATATATAATGTGAATTGAGTGTGAAAACCAAAATAGAGATCACATTCTTCTTAGCCATTCAGATTCCGCACTTAGTTGTAGAAGCCATTTATAAAATTTGGATATTTTGATGGTGATTACCTTAAATTACCCCAACTAATAGAGACAGGGGAAAAAGAGAATTCAAATACAACAGACCACACATGAATGAGCAGCCACTATCTGATTCAAACCAATAAACATAATACAGTACAAAGTCCGTAATCCGGACGTCCATTATCCGGAATGATCTATAATCTGGACCAGTGGCGTAACTAGAATTCTAGGGCCCTTATGCAAAAAAAAAAAAAAAAAAAAAAACTTCCTCCCCCAAAAAAATTCATTTTCCAGGAGCCAACATTTTGATAATGATTTTTATCAGATCAGGTTTAATAAGTTAAAAATCTGATATGGGGACACATGACTTCCTTGTATCGTCTATTAAATTGCACACTTTTTTTGGCTGCATTTCATTTAAAGTTATTTCCTCGAATAATTTTAACTTAATTACCCGATCCTTCAAAGCAAGTTGAAAATGACATCAAAAATTGCATTTTTAATAAAATATCCTGGCCGTACAAAACCTATAATATAATATAGGAACCTATAATCGTACGGAAGTCAAATTTCTTCTAATTTATTTTTTCATAACGAGTATAAAACTTTCCTAAGTTTTGGAACCGGTAGACCGAATGAAAAGTTAAATTTCGTTATTTGTCGAAAATTATGTTTTTTTAAATTTGACATAGCGTCATCTGGCATTTTTCGCGTCAGAGACGCTAACCACTATACTGGTCGGACGGCGAAAGCTCTTCTCTAGGGGGATTCAAAATAAAAGCATATCTTTTCTGTTTTGTATTCAGTTGAAATTTTGGTGTATGTATCACTGAATTCAGCTGTTTTTAATCTGCTTCGAAGAGCCCCCTAACTATGTCATATGACGCAGAGGGTCCCTGGAAATTTAAAATAAGACGGATTCTATATAGTAATTTCTTTTACAAAGTTTGAAATTTTGTTATTCATGATTTAAATTTAAGTCCCCGTAAAACTTTTTTTCATAATTTATATTCAAGTTACTTAAAACACAATTTTCGGAATTAAACTTCCTACATATGGGTTCCCTCTTTCTTGATACTTCTACTAAATTTATATTAGGAGTTAATAGAATCAATATTTCTTTAGTAAATAAATTATATATAGTAGTATTTATAAAAGAATCCATAGTCTTTTAATTTTAAACATATAAATGCAGTTTAGCAGGACATTCAAGGTCCATCTAAGCCTTCGGGCCCTATGCGATGGCATTCTTTGCATACCCTTATCTATGCCACTGATCCGGACCTCAAATCCACAAACTTATGCATGCGCGTCTAATGCGCGCTTCAGATAGTGAAGAAAGTGACACAGAGGTTATTGAAAACGAAAAAAATTTAGATTGACAAGTTAGTCGGTATTCTCGACACGGCAATTACAGAACTTGAATGGTGGAAGTTTGTAACTGAACAAGAAATTATGTCTGTTTATAGAATTAAAGAGAAAGTATTAGCACAAAAAACGAAGCAACTTAAACAACTTGCATTGAAAGAAATGTTTAATAAAGTAAACAAATAAATATTAAGCTTTTTTTTGTAAATTTTGGTACCCTTTACATCATAATTGCTGTTTATTTCATAAATTACGGTTTAATATTTTTAATTGTATAATTTCTGCATGCCATCTTACCAGATTTAAGTTGATGATCTATAATCCGAAAAAACCGTTAATCCGGAATCGCCGAAGTCTCAAAGAGTCCGGATTATGGACTTTGTACTGTACAGTAAAAGCTAAATTGTCCCCAAAGCTCAAGAAATGCTTTATATGTGAAAATTCTGATTATTTGAGCACATAAAATATCCAATTCACAATAGAAAAACTACATGACTAGAAAAAAAAATTTCAGTGTCTAGGCTTTTAAAAACATTCATCATATTTGTTTTCAGCTTGAATGTCAAACGCGTACATTTAATATTATATAAGACTTCTAAAAATTTCCATTTCACTTATTAAAGGTGACTCTTATTCATAGGCCTTAAACATAGGAAAGTAAAACGTCTTATCTGATAATGAAATCCCGTCAACCATGAAAGTTAATAGGAATCTGGCCAGACTTGGACCAATCATTCCAGCAGAATTTTGCTAGAACTGATAGCTCTTTAGATAATCAAGACATGAAAATTACATATGTAACATTAAAAGAACTTGCCATAATTTTTCATGTTTCGTCAACATTGTTTATCTATTTTAAAAAAAAAGTTGTGTATTGTCTTTATTAACCCACACTTTTCTTGATGCTAGGAACACGTATTTTTTTAATGTTCCAATACATGCTGGTCTGTCAAGGGCAGATCCCAAATTTTAATATTTTTTTCAAAATGGGCAGGGTAATAAACAGATAAATGACAGTTAACTAATATAATGCTTCACAAAAACTCAACTAGATTATTAAAAATTAATTGATTTGCATAAAACCTAGGCAAAAATCTTACATTTGCATTGCAGTGTTCATGCTTATCCAGTATTGGCACTGTTTGGTGGCAGTTTCTGTTTGTTTTGAATGGTAGTCCTATACCTGATATATGATGGTTAAAAGTTTTCATTTATAAAATGTTTCTACTATTTTAAAATATTCCGATTAGTTGTATGCTGGATAGTCAGGCATTTAGTATACTATATTTTTTTCTTCGTAAAGCATTGAAGCTTTGTTATGATTTCTCTTGTGGATGCTTCTAATGCAACAGACCAGCATTTTCTTGTACTCAGGGCTTAATTTCTAAGATTAGAAGTGCCGGAGCCCTATGGAAGACCGTCGGCAAAGAGGAACACGAGTAAAGATATAAATAAAATGACCATTAAACTCATTAATAATTTTAAAATTAAATAGTTAATTATTATAAAGTTAATTAATAGGTATTTAATTAATGTTTATAAATTGTTATTTAATCAATAATTATTATATAATTAATTGTAATTTAATTGATAATTATTATAATTATGATTTATTACAAAAACTAAGAAGCACCGGCGCCGATTTTAGCTCTGATCGTAGAGGGGGGAGTTCTTTTATCATCACAAAAATTTAATATACTTAAAGTATAGCTGATAAAAATTCCAGGGCGAAACAGAATGAGGGTATGAGTGGGTGGAAACAAAAATGAGGAGAATCTTGTGAGAGAGAACGTTTTCTTTGACCGCGGCTCTCTGCTGATATACTTATAGCCATCAAGCAGATGTGTGTCAGGGGTGAATTGAGTCCTGAATCTGACTCCTAAGGATGAAAGTAAAGTTGCTGGTTGCGCTTCCCCCCCCATAGTGGATACTGTGGGAAGACGAAGTATAGGACGTGCGTGAGCAGTTTATATCAGTATTTCACTCTTATTGTACTCGCTGTCACTTAACGCACATTTAAGAACACAAATTTTCCTTCCTGCAAGGATAACTAACAGCAAGCATAGATAACAATACACTAGATACGATGGCATGGCGAGAAATTTACGTGTTCCTAAACAAACTTCCCCAAATTTATTGCCCTTCTTAAAGGGAAAGGTTTCGCATGTGAGTGAGGGGACTTTACTTGAACGTCTCATGTTCTCATGAGTTCGTATTTCTAGGGAGAGTATTGCTAGGTCTGCTTATTGTTAAACTAAAACGTTAGGAATTCTAAAATTTTTTCCCTTTAAATTGTGGTTCAGTTTTATAAAAAGAAGTACCGGAGCTCATATTATTTAGTGCTGCGGCTAAAATTGTGATTTATCTTAATAATTGAGAAGTACCGGAGCCGGGCTCCGGCGCAATTTAAGCACTGCTTATACTGAGTAGCAGAAAAAATAATATAGCTGTCAGCACTGTGATACTGACACAGATGCAGTACAATTGTAACAAAGCAGCAAATAAAAAGTTCTAAAGAACATTTTTAAGAAAGATAAAAAAAAATAGTGTGACAATCTATTTATATTAAAAAGTTAGGTATAAAAATGAAAATTTTCATTTTTCAAACTGCTGTGCATTTTAAATGTTGTATTACAGAAATAAGTGGGAAAATGTGTATTCATTTGTGCTGAAATAATATTGGATTTACAAAGAAACAAGTGATGTAAATGTTATATTTTACCATATTATATAATTTTTTCGATCCATACATTTTTCATCTGAAGTATTCGCTTCCCTCTTTTTCTTCAGGGTTTTCAGTTATTTAAAGTGACATTATATCTCATATTATCTCAGATAATCTGGATTTCATTGTAATCATAATGATTCCAGTAGCCAATTCAGTTTTTTTTTAAGGTAGGTCCAGGAGAAAATATATATATCATATCATAGCACAGGAGAAAACATGTATCATAAATCACTATATTTGTTTACAGTTGTGTATGAAATTTAATATTAGAATTGCAGGTATATGCCCAAAGCAAGATGAAGGTTATAAATTTGTTAAAATAAAATGTGAGACTTCACTGGCACTGTTTCTCGACATAGTTTTACTCAAATCATTTTGAGAAATCACAGCACAAATGGTAGCTCTACTCATGGTAATGGAGTTAAACTCCATTTTCATGAGTAGGGAATACACTGGGAGCTAATACACTGCTCAAAACAATTAGGGATATTGTGAGTTCGGTATGAAATAACCATATAATTGACAACTTTTTTAATAGAATTGATATAGAATTGGTTAAAAGGAGAAATTATAATGTTTACAAAGTTGGGAATATGCAAGTTTTGTCTGTGACATCGAAAACTATGAGCTTTAGGTAAGGAGTGAAAAGCGACCTGCAGCATTTTTTCTATAGGAGGAGATTTTAAAAAATGACATGCACTGAATGTTTTGCAACAGTAAATGCGATGTCTCAGCAAGATGTCTTAGTTGAATCGGTAGCCTGGAGGGTATCTGTCATTTAGAAGCAGGTCAAATGCATTCCATTGTAACAGAAGCATTAAAAGTTTCTTAGTGTTATAGAATCAGTTTAGGGAAATTAGGAAATGTTTTTAACGATCCGGACAAGGTCGTACTCCTGCAGTAACACAAAGTGAGGTTTGGCATTTAACACTAATGGCCAGACGAAACCACTGTGAACACCACTTTCTTGCAACAGCATCTTCAAAGGGCTACTGGTACCAGAGTTTCGACTCAAACTGTTCAAAACCAACTCCATCCTGTGGGTTCGTATGCTTGTAGACATGGTTTGTGTTGTTGACACAGGACCACTATGGTGCCCACAGAAGGTGGGCAGAGAAACATCTCAGATGGAGACTATATGAATGAAGCAAATTACTCTTCACAAATGAGTCCTGCGTTAGAGTACAATCTAACAGTTAGCAGATTCTTATCTTGAGAGAATCTGGTATATGGAATACTCCTGCATATTAGTATGAGGTGTCTGATTTGGCAGAGATGGGGTAATGGTTCTAGGCCGGTATTTCTATCAGTTGCTTGCAACGACTTGCACGTTTTAGGAATGCAGCAGTAATGACTCAGCAATATAGGAACGAGATCCCCAGACCTATTGTGGTTCTTTACGCCGCACAAATCTGAGCTGAATTCATTCTCATGGATGGTAACGCCATTCACAGTGTGCTCAGCTAGTGGACAGAAGAGTTGCTAGTCACCTAAGACCCTCAAAAATAATTCAGCAGTTTGAAAGCTGTCTTCTACAGAAGTGGGAGAGAATACCCCGGTCCCTCAATGATAGCTTCTTGATTTATGCCTCATAGGAGTGTGACATTGCCTTCGGTCAGAGGAAAACATACCCCTTATTGAAACTTATTTGTATCCAAAAAATTAGACTTTTGGTTGCTTGTATAATATGCACAAATTGCGCGATTTTTGTTTACTGACAAATATCACTAATAAATTTTAATTACTGCTTGCTCATTGCTTCTTTTTCTTTTCTCATATCTTTCAATCCCTATGCATCATATATCAGTCTCCAAAACATTTCCTCATCTCCGCAGTTTATATCCAAAATCATAATATTCCGTAATTGGTTTGAGCAGTGTACGTACATGCAGTTTAAGGTAACAAGCTTTCAGTGTTTTAAGTAATTAACTTCTAAAGAAATTTTGCAAACAAATGAGAGTTTGGGCTTTTCCCCATCTCTCAAAGAAATATGCGAATGAGTCCATTCATTCATATGTAAGTAATGAAAAATTATGAATTATGATATAAGTAAAATGTATTTGAATTTACGATATGTAAAATCTGTTGTCTTCATCTTGAATCACGTAAAAATATTGGCAAAGAACCATAAACAAGAACTATTGTTATTCAATATTTCACCACTAAATTTCAACATATAGTTCAGACCTGTAAATAAATATATAAGTAAGACCTGTAATTCAACCTGCTTGAAATTTAATGCAGAAACCAGCTGTACTTAACCTTTTCCAGTGGTTTGGAACATAAATGCTACTTTAAAAGCATTTCAAGAAATTTCAGTAAATTATGGAGATTTAAAATTTATTTTTTAATATGGAGTAGGAAGTGTAAAACTGTTTTGATTTGTTTTTCTGCTCCTTCCTCTAAAAATAGCTGATTAAATAGCCCTAATACTAAAAACAAATTGGTCCTTATAGCCCATGGGAAAAGGTTTAAGAGTAATCAGCTACGAAAAGATGAAAATCTTCCTGAATTAGAAGGAAAAGAATCAACAATTTTCAAAGCAAAAACAGTAATAATACATTTACATATGTGAGAATCAAATGCAAGGTGCTGATATTCTCAAGAAAATATCATGTGTAAAGAAAACAGAAAAAATTGTAAATTAACATACATTCCAATTTCTGCAGAAGTCAAAGCAAACTGTTATGTGTCCCTCTTTTAATTGATATAGGACCCAAACATCAAATTGAAAGTAATAACTTTCATATTCATGAGTGCTAAGCATGATGCTTACATCAGTTTAATCAGATCATATATTCATAACCAGGAACTGTAGAAGACTATAATTTTTTTTTCAACAGGTAACATAAAGGAAAAATTTTTGCCAACTAAGCAATACTTACACTACTAAGTTACTAAGTTCCACTCATCAAGTCCTGTAACTGTTGTACAAAATTAAAATTCTTTCAATGCATGGTTTCAAAGAAAGCCGTTTATTAGGCACATGTCTACGAAATTCCCATAATTCTGTTTTTACAAATAAATGCCTTAAGTTTCACGTCTCTTTGTCGACAGTGAAAAAGGGCCATAGATTTTTAGGACAGTATACTGCCTGTCCAAATTCAAGTTTCCCATAGCATATTTGCTATATTAGATACAACGTGAGCATCGCAATTAGCTTTACCAACACCTTCATTTAATGTTAGTATATAAGAAAAGCCTTATTCCAAAGCTACAATTTGCTTTATCTGTCGTCTAACAAGAAATTCTTGTTCATTCTAATTGCAAATTTTTCATACAGTAATTCTATCTACACGTTTATCTAGATTCTCAAAAACGTCAATTACGTAATTCTCCGCACCAAATTCCATATTAAAATATTGAACACATGCATATTTTAATTTTTTTCACCAATTTGAAGCATCAGTATAAAGACAAAACTATAGAGGTGGGTCATGAATTTTTAATTTATTTAAAATTACTCCTCTAATGACTTTTTAAAACTTTTTTTAACATATTTTTTTTATCTGCATTAGACTGTGTTCTACCACATGACATTTTTGAAGCTGCTTTGAAATCTTGTCAATTTTTTAATTTAATTTCAAACTGTAATCAAGTGACTTTTAGGGATGATTGTGTTTTAACTGCATGGTATATTTGCGCTATTTTTGAAGCAAATACTAGATCTTCTTTAGAATTTCCTTTTACAACAAACATATCAATTAACAAAAAGGTTGGGCTTGGTTTATTTGATTATGGTAAAGCAGACGAGGGCTATCTGCGTAAGGGGAGCGATGCCTTTGTAGAGGACTTTATTCGCATTATTCATAAGGGAAATCATGGAAAGACCCATGCAGTAGCCCATTTGTCTGAAATGCAACCCAAGTATTTAGCAACTTTACTTACTCAACTACTGGTGAGCCTCAGTTAAAGAACTGGATGATAACACACTGCTTTAATTTTTATGAAAGTCGGATTATTTATGCTATTTTATTTCTAAAATACCCAAATATTTCATTTTAAAACACTTATAATTCTTTTCCTAATTTTTGTTATACAAACATAACCTCTTGATCTTTTTCCTTGTTGCTTCCAGAATTTATTTGTGGGCATTTGATGAAATAAGATGTGATGACTACAAAAAAGTACTAAATTAGGAGAATTAATATTATATATAGCCAGGGCATTAAATACTTTAGATGATGCAACAGCGACTTTACTGCCCAGCAAATGGTGAAAGAACTACCAGATAAAGAATTGGATGATAACACATTGTATTTATTTTAATGAAAGTCTGTTTATGTTACCTTATTGGTAAAATACCAATAATCTTAATTTTAAATATTCTTATAATCCTTTTCCCAATTTTTGTTATACAGTCAAAAGTCTTTAATCCGGACTCGTCGGAACTTCGGCGATTCCGGATTATCGGTTTTTCCGGATTATAGATCATCACTTTAAATCTGGTAAGACGGCATGCAGAAATTATAAAATTAAAAATATGAAACCATAATTTATGAAATAAAGAGCAATTATGATCTAAAGGGCATCAAAATTTTCAAAAAAAAAGCTTAATATTTATTTGTTTACTTTATTAAACATTTCTTTCCACGCGCGCATGCGTAAAGCATACATTACGCATAGTCGAAATTAGAAAATTTCAACCAGAAAACTACTTGATGTGTATTCGTGATATGTATAATGACGAGGAATTTGTTTAAATCATATCAAAGATGGAGTACATCGAGATGAAATACTACATTTAGTAAGGAATTATAACCCGAATAAAATAAAAACATCTGCCCTGAAGACAGGGGTGTAGCTAGAGGGGAGGAAACTGTCGCCGGGCGCAGAATTCCAGGGCGTCAAACTGATGTTACGACATTTTAGAATTAAATGTTTTCTATCCTTGGCATGCAGTAGGCTGCGCGAAATCTTCAGTTGTCCATGGGCGCTGAAAACCCTAGCTACGACTCTGCCTGAAGATAAGGATAGTGCTGACAGATCAACTTCCAGTTCATTGCGCGCCGCGACGTCCCCCCCCCCGCCGAGCAGCGTGAAATTGATAAACAGATTTCGGAATGGTTAGAGAAACGAAGGCTATGCCTTTATCCAGTTTTTGCAGGAATTCCACTTTTTGTGTGATGGACATCGAAACATGCTTTCGCTTTGTAGATCCTTTGGCAACTCCAGAATCGGAAATTCTTTTTCACATAACCGAAAGTTCAAGCTTACTTTTATAAAATTGCTCTAACAGTCTGCAAAATATAATAAGCCAGATCCAGTTAGAGGATTAAGGAACAACGCAATCTGCAACATTAACTGAAATAGATAATTAGATAATTTTAGCTTAGCTTATACTGTCCGTTATACATTAAACGCGTATGCTTAAAGGTATTTTGCGCATACGTAAAGGTATTATGCGCATGCATTAACGCATTATGCGCAGAAAGTTTGTAGCTTTAAGGTCCGGATTAAAGACTTTTGACTGCACAAAGAAAATCTCTTGATCTTTTTCCTTGTCAGTTTCATAATTTATGTGCTGGCACTTAATAAAATTAGATGTAATGAGCACAAAAAAAGTGCCAGATTAAATGAGTTAATATTATATACAGCCTAGATATTAAATACTTTGGATGATACAAATGCAAATTAAGTACATTCACTCGCTACAGAATATAATTCTAAGCAGAAGGGTTAGGAATGGATGGAACACAAGCCCACCTTTACTGACAGATGTTTAATCTTAGTTTCATTTTCGGTAAAGAACCATTAAGACTGGTAACTCTCCTCTTCATTCCTTCACATCACCATGATAATACACTCTCTCAACATAATTGTATGTAAGTTACATTTAAATATGGTATGCTTTAAGGTATACGTATATGTTTCCTTCATTTGTGTACGTTTAATAAAAATGATTTTATAATGTTTGGACAATATGAGCATTACTTTCTCAGAAGGCAATAGCAAGAAGCATTCTACAGCAAGGTAATGAAGACATTTTCAAACTTACTGTTTAATACATTTCAGATTTTGATCGGAATACAGGCTTTCTGCATGCAACTCATTTTAAGATCAGTATTTTGATCAGAAAAAGCTGAAATTCAGGATGAAGGAAGAAGATACTTACCATCATCTAAGATTAAATTTTTATAAATCTAGCAAAGCAGATATAGTGGTAAATTTTCATTTTCTACCAAAAAAAAAAAAAAATCCACCAGTAACTGAACACCTGAATATGCTACAATGTATATAGTTGGAGGGCTTGCACGGAAATCTGAAAGTAGCCTCATATCATGCAGATAACTGGCAATCTATTACTATCGTCTGTTATTTTAAAATAGGAACTTCAGAATCATTGTCTACCGACCAACTTAACTTGGAACCATGGGAGCACCAGTGCTTAAATTGCCGGTACTTCTCAATTTTTGAAATAAATTACAATTCTAGCTGGAGCACACTCACGGAAAAAAAGTCAGAATTTTTTTTTAATAGGAAAAGAAAATAATGGGATAAATGAAGCTAAGAGAATTACAGATATGTTGTTCTCTATTGAAGACATATGTGTTATTTTGTTCCATTGGCTATATTCATTTTCACATTGGTCTTATAATTGAATTTTAATTTAAGAATGAATCTGTATACTATTTTTTTTTTCAGGGGAGGGAGGTATGCTTTTTAAAATTATAAGTACGCAATATTTACAATTAAACAGGAAATGAGAGCTGTATGAAAAAACTCCCACAAAAGGAAAATTTTTAATTTTTTGATTTAAAATGCTTATCAACATTTAAAGTCATGGTTAATAAAACTTTGGCTGAATATTAAATATATGTATCAAATTTATTGAGAATAAAAATTGAAGCTAACACAGTTAAAATAATAAATTAAAACATTTATTTACATGCATACAATTTTATGTTAAACATACAGAAAATTTTCATACAAGAATAAAGAATTGTTTTATTAAAGAGTCTTGAAGTAACTGTAGTTTTTTCTTTCCCTTTTAAATTCAGTAACTATTAAAATTACAGTGATTTTTATTAAAAGCAGGATAAAAATAATTTGATTAAACATTCCTTTTTACATATTAGGTTAACTATAATATTACATATTACAGCTCATGAAATGTTTCTGCTATGAAAAAAAAAAAAACTTCTCAAAAATTCTTCTTTATATATAACTATAAATGTATCAGTTCATTTTTTCTATAATTATATTTTGTAAAAATATTCTTAAACTATTGAAAAGAATGATATTTCGATCATTTTCAAATGATTATGAGATGGATTTTAATGTAATGCTGATAAAGAAGACAGTTTTATCATTAAAACAGAAAAATCTAAAATAGCTAAAACTTAGACACCTTGGAAAAAAATTGTGAGGGAAAAATTATAAATATTAAGGAAAATAAAATTTTCATAGCATATAATTTTAGCATTTTAGCAAAAAATTATAAAAATTCAATCCTTATACTTTGCATACCGCCACTTTACGCAGATATTTATTTTACTGTAAATATATAAATTTTATGTTTCATTTCCTATTTATCTTATTGTATCTTCTGATTTAACAAATTTTGTCTCAAATCTCAGATGA
Source organism: Stegodyphus dumicola (assembly GCF_044657685.1). Lineage (NCBI taxonomy): Eukaryota > Metazoa > Arthropoda > Arachnida > Araneae > Eresidae > Stegodyphus > Stegodyphus dumicola. The sequence goes on from NC_140781.1 coordinate 114,018,812, forward strand.
TGCATTAATCCTAGATTCAGAAGCAATTACTTTCACAGAACATGTATGAAACTAACAAGATGCTATTAATTTTGCATGAAGGCTTTCCATATAAAATTAACTTTTCAGATTTTCTACATTTATATAGTTCTATATAAAAAGAGCATACATTCTGAAACCTAATATGACCAGTATGAAGTAATAATACATAAGTTAGAATTTTAATAGTGACAGCATACTGACATATAACCATTTTGCTCATTCTAGGAACCATAGCCTTCATACTCAGCAATGAAATCATTACCATAGTCTTTTTATCCAATGATGCAATCATTTTGCTTATCATCTGATAAGCTTGCTTGAAACAGATTTCATTGAAGGATATGATACAGTACCTGTCATAGCTTTTCAGTTTATTGGCATCTAACTTTGTGACACTAAGCCGAGCAACTGAAAAATTCGTCGCAAGATTTGTGGCTTAATTGTCTGATTTTCCGAGATTTAGATATTAAGTTTTTATTTTGACTGACGTTCTTTTTTGGAATGTCATTGTGTTTGCTTAGTGCAGACACTTTCCCTGAAGATAATTAACTTGGCTGTTCACAGCTTAATGACACTGGAATGAAGCTTGCCGCAGGGTAGTGAATTTTGCTGCGTAACTAAGCAGATAGCTCCTTCATATTTACAAGTCTGCTGCTTCTGCAGAATCAGCTGGAAGTGATAAAAATTATAAATATATTATTATAAACATATAGGCATTATAACAACAAATTATAAACATATAGGCTGTACTCTTATATGCACCCTAATATCACCAAATGTGTTCTGATCTGGTTTTGGCACGATTGCGTGTTGTATGGCAACCCTGTTGATGTTAAAAAATCTTTTGCTGGAGTAGTTTAATTGCTCGTTGGTTCGTGTCGTGCGTGTTTTGAAATAGCCTATGTTGCAATGAGAGACGTGTTGGAAAGATTTCAGTCGCGTATTTTAGATTGTGTGCAAAGGAAATTTAGTATTAAAAGGTACGATGTTGGAGTTGTTAACGAGTCTGCTCTGTACAATGCTCTGTTTCTGAGAAGATAGGGGAAAACATAAAGTGGTGGTAGTTGAGGAATCGAAGTTTGGCAAAAGGAAATATCATCGTGGCCATCCTGTTGAGGGGCAGTGGGTATTTCGAGGTGTGGAAAGAGTGTCTGGGAGATTATTTTTAGTGGCTGTGCATGATAGAAGTAGGGAAACGTAGATGAAATGTATTAAAAAGTGGATTGAGCCTGGTACAACTATTTTTTTGGATGGATCGATTTAGGAAAAGAAGGTTTTGAAGATTTATTTGTGAACCATAGTATGAATTCTCTGGATAATGTGTCTGGCTGTCATGTAAATAGGATAGTGATTATGTGGCGGCATGTTAAAGGCGGTATGAAATTGGTATTTCTGCTGTTCGGAAAAGCATTCATTCATGGTAAGTGCATTTTATTTTATTCTTGTTCTTTTTTTTTTTTTTGTAGAATGTTATGTTCATTGTTTTTAGTACGAAATTCTGTCTTTATTGTTGCTTTTTTGAATAGTTTGAAATTTATTTTAGTTATTTTAGTTTATTTTGTTGATTAGTGCGTAGTGCCTAGATTGTGCAATTCGTAGATGTTTATTAAAGTTGAAACAGAACGCTGTGTACATGGTATTCTTTGAAATTTATTGTTCTTATGTTAATTTATTAAAGCGAGGTGTGCGTAGTTCGTAGATTCGTTCGTTTCCTAGAATGTGCAATTCGTAAATTTTTATTAAGTTTAAACATATCGCTGGATTCTTGTCAAATATTTTTGGTTAGAAACATTATGCTTTTGCTGTCTAAATTTTTTGTTTTTGTTTTTGGATTTTTAGCTTAAATTGTGTATTCGAAACGTGGTTTTTGCATGTGCGAAAACCGCGTTTTTGGAGACATTTTAGGCTTAAAGTTCGAAATGTAGACAAAAAATTTAGATAGTAATATGGCAGCATGGAGTTTCTTGCCAAAAATATTTGGCGAAAAATTTGGCGACCTTAGGGCGCATATAAGAGTAATTCCACATGAAGCAATTTGAGTAATAATTACAAAATCGATCCACAATAAATTTTATATTTTTAGTTCATTTATTTATTGAACCAAATAAATGTTAAAGTTATTAAAAGCAGCACTAAATTAAAATACACTACAAAGTCCGTAATCCAGACTCGTCGGGACTTCGGCGATTCCGAATCAGGGGTTTTTCCAGATTATAGATCATCAATTTAAATCTGATAAGATAGCATGCAGAAATTATACAATTAAATATATGAAACCGTAATTTATGAAATAAAGAGCAATTATGATCTAAAGAGTATCAAAATTTACCAAAAAAAGCTTAATATTTATTTGTTTACTTTATTAAACATTTCTTTCAACGCACGCATTCGTAAAGCATACTGTTGAAAATATGATCTATTGTAAACCTTTTTCTGCATCATCTCTCCTCCTTGAAATAATTCTAACTTTTACATAAGGTTTAGTTTTTATTTTAAAGGGATATAGCAATTACTTCTACTTCTTTTTCACTGCCACTGTTTGTATTAAGAACGGACTGTTCAGCCTAATTAAGATGCAAAAACGAAAGTTGAGGTTACTGGAAAGCTGAGTCGTGCTGACAGCTGATTGGCTGCCGTGAGATGACGTCATGCCTACTTCATGTATAAATATCTCGCATCGCTCTGGCTTAGACCCTCACACATTCTCAGTTGACATTCTCGATCGGAGAACATTCGATTCTGACCGCAGACGCTGTTAAAGTAAGACGTCTGTTTCTCCTGCTGCTTGGTGCTTCTTAGTTATTTCAGCTTTAAAATTTTTCAGACGCAGTCACGTAGGCCAATTTTTACGCTGAATCTTTATTGCTGCATTTTTGTAAAACTTCTCAGCTTAATTCCTGCTTACGAGATGGCTACTTTCATCCAGCAAATGGCTACCGAATATGGCAGATTATCTGATCTCAAGAAAAGGAATGAGACTCTCAATCCTGCTGACGAATTTGCTTTTCGTATCCTGACTAATATGATGAAGCTCATCTCTGCTGAAACACCCGTCCTGAATCCTAGAGACTTTCCACCCCTTACGGAGGAAACACCGAAAACGGAGGATATGGACTCTACTGACTTTATTTAGATGAGATACAATAGACACGCAGTCCCATCAGTGATAATTTAGAATGTCCTGAAAACCTGCATCATAATACGTTCTCGGCTCTAGAAGATGACGCGGAAGATTCCAACCGTCCCGCAGAAATTGACCCTCCAGCCAAGAAGAAAATTAGCAAATCCAAATAAAAAACGCCGAAATTACCAGAAAACGCTACAAAGGTTTTATCAATCGGAGCTGTCCAAACGCCTAAACCACAGGAATGCATCCCAGCACCAAATCCCCAACCAGCACCCAATCCGGTTACAACGCCGGCCAGTGCGGTACTCCCGACCAATGAGGAACCCCTGGAAAAAGCGCCCAGCATACCTGCAGACACCGAGGGATTCCAATGTCCTAGGAGAAGCTCAAAGATTCCCCGATCATCATACAAGATCCTGACTTCACCTGAAAGCAGCTAAACGATTTATTGGAAAATGCAAAGCTTGACTGCAAAGCCAAGATAAGAGGGGACTTCGATTTTGAAATCAAAGTCTTCGAATCTGAAATACATCGTCAGATCACAAGTCTACTCGACTCAAAGAAAATCAACTATTATACTCACATGCTACCAGATGAGAAGCATATCAAAGCGGTGTTTCGCAGCATCCCGACTTACTACGACCCTGTCGAAATCGGAGAAGCCTTAAAAGAGCTCGGCTACCAAGTGGTCCGGGTTTCCCAATTTACCCGGAAACGTCGAAATGACATCCAGCGTATGCCACTATTCCTGGTCACTCTGGCCAGAAACGAACATTCCAGATCAATCTTTCACCTGCACTACCTAATACAGCTGTACATTAAGGTTGAGAAATACAGAGACAGAAAGGGCTCCACACAATGCTACAAGTGCCAAAATTTCCACCACTCGGAAGCCAAATGTCACCTCCCTGCGCTGTGCGTAAAGTGTGGACAGGAGCCCGAGTCACGTACGTGCACTAAACTCCCCTCTGAGCCTGCTGCCTGTACAAACTGTAGACTTAATCACACAGCTTCATTTCGTGGATGCTCTTTCTATCCAAAAGAGAAAAATCCCACCACAGGCAAAAAGATATTTTCTGAACGTGTCATCATAAACTGTGCACAACCAGGCAAGGAGCACCGTTCCCAGGAAGTACAAGAACTGACTACTAAACTTGAGGAAGCTGAAGCCATGCCTCATGCCAACAATTATGAATAATTTACTAAAATCGTTTGTGCCTATCTCAGTAGCGTTATGGAACGCCCAAAATCTAACTACAAAGCTCCATGAGCTGCACGATATACAAATATGCATTATTACTGAAACTCACGCACTTGCAAAGCATAGCCTGAAACTGGCTAATTACCACTCGCAAAGCTCGTTCATACTTGATACTCAACGACGCTATCGGAGCTAACCGGCGCAGACTTTTACGGATAACTGAGACTCTGATACCGGAAGCTTACCGAAAATGTGTACTTTTCCCCATGATGCCTTTCGAAATCGCTATAGCAACTTAAGGTTACCAGAATAAATTTTAAAGCCAAGTGCATTGTTCAAAAGCATCCAAGGTTTTGATCCAGTTATGTGAATCATGGAATTCGGAAGTTAGTAGGATATTTGCGATCTCCCAAGGATCAAGCTGCAAAGAAGCCAAGGACGGATTTAGAACAGTCGGGCGAGGTTGAAGGTTTAACTCAACAAACCAGTGATGGGGCTTGGATTTCGCCGAAGAAAACGGCCAAAGTTGTGGAAAAAGAGGAAAGGCTGGAAATTTCGCAGTCTAACCGATATGAAACATTGGAGGTAGCCGAAAGCCCAGAAGTAGGAGGAGCCAATCAAGAAGAAACGCCCCCACCGATCGTTTTCCAGCAGCGAAGCGTTGATTGGATGCAGATTGATGAACTTTTGCAAAAGGAGTCTGCAGAGGAATTTGAGGCTAATGTCAAGTCAACAGCGATCTACGTGAATGTTAAAACTGTAAAAGACTATGGAAATGTTACGAAGTTGCTGCAGGCGAAGGGAATACCGTACCACACTTTCCAGTTGGGAAGTAAAAAAAACCATTAAGGAACATTTTAAAGGACATGCCGAACACCATCAAAGAGGTGGCTATATTTGCTGACTTAGAAAGGAGAAAATTTCCTGTTTTAAAGGTGAAACAATTCTGCCCAGGAAAGTCAAGGAGCTTTGAGAAGCTACCGATATTTCTCCTGGAATTGAAAAAGAATCAAGCTGGAAATAACATTCACCTGCTGAACAACATGTTCAGTTTTACTGTGAGAATCGAGAATAGGCAAGAAGAGGCCGGTCCAGTGCTACAGGTGACCAACAAGAAGAGGCCGGTCTAGTGCTACAGGTGTCAGGAGTGGGGTCACTCCCAGCACATGTGCACAAATCCTGAGAGGTGTTGTAAATGTGGTGAGCCCCATCGCAGCAAGGAATGCCCGCTCAAGTCAGATGACAAGCCAACCTGCATTTATTGCAAGTTAAATCATGTGAGCAGCTATCGTGGCTGAAGTCACTATCGAAAGAGATCACTATCGACCGGCGATGAAGCCAGCACCAAAACATGCAGAATTTAAGCCCCAAGATGAAGATTTTCCTGAGTTCCCAACTAGGAGTAATGCTACCCCCCCGAAAAAGTCTGAACACCCCTCAAGAGGAGCAAGTGCAAAAATTTATTCAATCCCCACCTGAGGACTTTAAGGAAGTCAATTGGTTGCAGGATGTAAAAGTAAACAACTTCTTACGAAGTATGATAGTGTGTAACGAAAGCATAAGAGCAACAAAAAGCGCAGCGGACAAGTTTCGAGAAGTATTTAGAGCAGTCACGATGCTCTTGAAATTTGGGGAATAATTTCAGCATACATCACTTGATCACCAGTTCGACGGCCTTTTCTGACCTTCTGGTATTGGAATGTTTACTAGCTTTAATTTCGTAAGTTAATTATTAGTTTTTCTCGTTTCAAAATTTTACTTAAATATCTTAACGTTTCTTTACTTAATGCTCCTTACAAATTATTTTCTGAACAGTTAATTCATGTTAGTTCAAGACTTATGACCAGGTTATTTGTTGCCACTTTTCGCAATAGCTTAACATGTTCTACAGGGGGTAGGGCCTTTGGCCCAGTTACCCCGGGTGTCCCGAAGCACAGCTCTACTGGAGGTTGAAATCCAATTATGTTTGTTCCGAGGTAGTGGTAGGGGAGTGTAATTCTTTCAATCTCTTAATTGAACAATATTTCATCATCAGATTTCAGCTGCAAAATGCAAATAAGCTATGTTGTTGATCATGGAAATTTTATAGCATCTGCAATTATTATTTTTGGTGGTTCGGCAGATGTAACTGAAAGTTCTAATATAAATGCTTACGTTGCGAAGAACACAGAAAATATATAAATCAAATATATTCAAAACAGTTCATTCAACTGCGGGCTGCCTCTACCCGAGGCTGGGTGCATTATGAATAAAGACAAAAAATTCTTAATAAGCCATTCTTTATTTTCATCAAAACCAGGGGCGTAGCTAGAGGACGGCAAGGGGGGACATCTGTCCCCGGGTGCAGAATCCCAGGGGCGCCAAATTGATGTTACGACATTTTAGAATTAAATGTTTTCCATCATTGGCAACCAGTAGGGGGCTTGAAATCTTCAGTTGCCCCTGGGCGCTGAAAACCCTAGCTACGACTCTAATCAAAACAGTCTTACTGTTTCGAGATCAGCTTTCGTTCTGTCTACAAGCAAACCATTCGAAACACTCAGCACGCAGGTTGACGTCAAGAACAGCAGCGCCTCGCGTTAGTTATTACTTCAGTTCATTTTACAACAGATTACTTCTATTCACTTATAGTAAGTATGTTTCACACAGATGCTCTTGAAGGAACTAATAGTTGTATGAAAGATACGAGGTATTAAAAGTAAGCATTTAAACATTTGTGAGGTTTGTAAGAGGTGTTATACTTCAAAGCAATCTATTTGTAATCATAAGAGTAAATGTAAAGCTTCATCTGGTTCAGTAGAAATATCGGGTACTGAACAGTCAGATGTTGGAACAATTAATAAATGTTCTAATTCAGAAGTCAAACAACAAAAATCAATGTAAATTTTCAAAATTTTTGCAGGACTAGTTTCGATGGTTTACCGAACCACCATCCTCAGCTGCAAAACCTTAAATGAACAAGATAGGAAATAATGATTTGATTAGATAAGATAAGAAAGCCTGGACAAGAATAAGCAAGTGGCGCCATTTCTTGGTGAAACCAGAACTAAAACATAATTTCTTTAAAGGCCAAAGGCAAAGATGGATTGGAATTAGTATCGTTAAATAGAACAAAAAGATTTTTTTGAATGTGAAATGCCTCTAGAAAATCCACTTCTACAATGGAAGAGATTTTTGAATAATTTTGGCAGCAGAAAAATTGAAAGTGTGATTTTCGGACCAACAATGTTGAGCAACAGAAGACTTTTGTGTTTCCTTTTTCCTAACATATGCCTCATAGTCCTTGACGCGAAATTTTAAGGCTCTCTTAGTTTGGCCAATGTAAATTAAACCACACTGGCAAGGAATCCTATAAACACCCCAAGAATTCATATCCAGAATGGGGTCCTTGAGTATGGAACTCGGAATTTTATTGATGGGAGAATAAACAACCCGAAAGTTAAATTTCTGCAAAATATGTGCAACTTTATAGCTAATTGATGGAAAGGAGGGAATGACAACAGACACAGACACAGACACACCGGGTGAAGGACCTCCCACCGAGGTCCTCATTATACGGGATCCATAAAGAGTTTGAAATGTCCAACACCCGTGGGACCTCGTTCTCGCGGGCGCAACCCCCGCAGTCCCCGTCCGGCTTTTACTAAGCATTGGCCAGAACGCTTCGTTGCTAATTTTAAAACGCTGTCACCTTGCCTCCGGGCACCACTCCATCGGCAAAACCACATTGTATTAAGGTGCTCTGTCCGCTTTGTCAGTCCCCGCCACGAAAACTAAATGGGGTCAAACCCCCGGGAACTCAGTCGACAAATGTACCATGTAGCTCCACCACAGCCGAAGGAACAGACACGACAGTACCAGTACGGTCCCTGCCAAGCCTGAACCAACCTGAGTACAATACTCGGGTTCTAGTCCTGTGAAGATAATTTGTATACCCCCGTGGTTGAGACTGCCTAGGTACAGATCCTAGCCAGTACTTCCCAGGCGTTCGCCTGAGTCAACCCCCGGGAGGAGGGAATGACAATGCAAACCTGAACGAAAAGTTTTCCACATACAATAATGTCATATGCAACTGGATGCTTTCTTTAACGTCAGAATATGACCTTATATAATAATAATATATTTAATGCTTAGCATTGCTATTTTTAATTCCTATTTTGTAAAACTTACAATTTTTTATTAGAATTTTTATAATCTCCTAAAACAAGAGTGTGCTTTTTAGTGTGTTGAGATGAAAATTTTTTAACTGCTTGATTAATAATGTTGGCTGAAAAGCCCCTGTCAATAGCTATTGCTTTTAAATAATTTAGTTCTTCATCAAGGGCTAGTTTGGAGGAGCAAACTTGAAGCGCACGGAAAACATAGGAATAAAATGAACCGTAGTACTGAAGTTGAATGTGTTACGTGTGACCAGAATGTCGAGAAACGGAAGAGAATTGCAAGTCTCAAGTTCAAAAGTGAACTGAATAGCAGGATCAATAGAATTCATTGTTGAAAGAACTTTACTTAAATCATCTTTATTACCTTCAAACAGGGTAAAAGTATTGTCTACGTAGCGGAACCATGTCGGGAAGTTTAAAGTTTCAAACAATTTTGATTCATAATAATGCATGTAGATATCAGCCAGGATGGGACTGAGGGGGCTTCCCATGGCTAATCCCTCAGTTTGCTTGTAATATTTATTTTGGAAAACAAAATGTGTTTGTTTCAAACAGAGTTGAGTGAGAGAAATTAGCTCATCAATTTCGATGCAAGAGAAATGAAATTCGCGAAGTCTGGTTTCCAGGCATCTTAATGCACCCTCCACTGGAACATTGGTGAATAATGATTTTACATCAAAAGAAACCATTAGTAAATTTCTAGGAGAAATGTTTTAACCTTTTTTACAAACTCTATTGAATTTTTTATGGTGCAAATGTTATTGTCTAATAGAGTTGAAAATCTAGAAATTAAATATTTAGCTAAGGGATACGAGGCAATACCTAAATTTGATACAATAGGGCGGAAAGGAATACCACTTTTATGAATTTTGGGAAGAGCATATAGTAATCTGGCACAATTCGCAACAGATGGGATAAGAGAATGTTTTAAGTTCCTTGAAATGATTTGTGAAGATTTGAATGCAGTTTTTATTTTTGACAAGTCCGAAGGTGAAGGATCTTTAGGGATCGGATTATATGGTCCTTCGTTTAAGAGTTTAGTGACACCATCGATGCAAGTGTTCTTATCCATGACGACTATCTGGCCACCTTTGTCGGCCTTTGAAATGATAATATCTGGGTTTGAATGAACTTCGCGCATTGTAGCTTTTTCTCTCACAGTTAGATTTGGTTTCAAAGGTTTATTATTGAATTTCACAATAATCAAGCAGTTAAAAAATTCTCATCTCAACACACTAAAAAGCACACTCTTGTTTAGGAGATTATAAAAATTCTGTTGTCATTCCCTTCTTTCCATTAATTAGCTATAAAGTTGCACATATTTTGCAGAAATTTAACTTTCGGGTTGTTTATTCTCCCATCAATAAAATTCCGAGTTCCATACTCAAGGATATGAATTCCGGATATGAATTCCTGGGGTATTTATAGGATTCCTTGCCAGTGTGGTTTAATTTACATTGGCCAAACTAAGAGAGCCTTAAAATTTCGCGTCAAGGACTATGAGGCATATGTTAGAAAAAAGGAAACACAGAAGTCTTCTGTTGCTCAACATTGTTGGTCCGAAAATCACACTTTCAATTTTTCTGCTGCCAAAATTATTCAAAAATCTCTTCCATTGTAGAAGTGGATTTTCTAGAGTCATTTCACATTCAAAAAAAATCTTTTTGTTCTATTTAACGATCCTAATTCCAATCCATCTTTGCCTTCGGCCTTTAAAGAAATTATGTTTTAGTTCTGGTTTCATCAACAGATGGCGCCACTAGCTTATTTTCTGTCCAGGCTTTCTTATCTTATATAATCATTATTTCCTATCTTGTTCATTTGCGGTTTTGCGGCTGAGGATGGTGGTTCGGTAAAACCATCGAAACTAGTCCTGTGAAAATTTTGAAAATTAGCTGATTTTTGTTGTTTGACTTCTGAATTAGTACTTATTCGGTGTGTTATTGTGTCTTAATTAATAAATGTGTTAATGTTGATGAGGTTGAACTTTCTAGCAGAGCTATTGGTAGTTCCCAAGTAAAGTATCCGAGAACATGTAAACTGTGTATGAAATCCTAAATTTCATTTGTAATAAATGTCACAAAAATTGTGAGATGTGGTAAGTTTTTTAATCATATAAAAGTTTGTAATGCCGAAAATAATTAAGATAAATATGTTCCATGTATCTTTCCTGATTGTCAGATGTCTTTTAGATTTATTAGTCAATTTAATAAACATTTAGTTCATGCCCATGGCATAAATGTACCTTTACAAGAGCACACTTTTAAAGCGTTATCAGACTTTCAGTTGTGGTTAGAAAGAGAAAGTGCTAATTCATTCAGTTCATTTAAAAAATGTTGTGGGAAGAAAATTAAGCCAGTAAAACCTATCATTATTACTGTTGTCAGTTTTACATAACAGACTAAACCAACAAGGCTGTCAAGAAAAAAATGTTAAAGGCACTATATACAGGGTGATTATAATTAAAGTTTAAGTTTCAAAACGCTATAAAAAAGAACCACTGATGGAAATGATGTGAAATTTGAAAGGAATGTTATTGAAGAAGGCGGAAAGCGTATGGCAGAAGAAAAAATTTAGTTTCAAAAGTTAGCAACAGATGGCGCTGTAAGCGGGAGAATCACGACGAGAAACGAGAAATGATTCGTAAAACAACTGGTTAAGGTGGAAGTTACACATTAAAACGCATTGACAAATTAGAATTGTTGAATAATTTTATTTGCATGACTGTACATATCACATCGAAAGGGACAAATCGGTTTCAAGAGTTTTGCGGCGACATACCGCATAAGAACCATTCATCAAAGCAGTTCGGAATGTGTTGCGAAAAGCGTGCCTTTAATTCCGCTAAATTTGCAGTTGGAGCACGGAACACAACATCCTTCAGATATCCCCTCAGCCAGAAATCACACGGAGTAAGATCAGGCGATCGGGACGGCCAGGCTGTAGGGAAATGACGGCTGATAATTCGAGCATTCCCGAAATGGCGCCTCAGCAGCTGCTTCACGGGATGTGCAATGTGCGGAGGAGCGCCATCTTGCATAAAACGATTTCATCCACACGTCTACGCTGTTGCAGAGCTGGAATCACGTGGTTGCGCAAAATCGATGCATACCTCTGACCAGTGACGGTTGCGATAACAGGACCGGAAGCACCCGTCTGCTCGAAAAAATATGGTTGTAGGATGAATGATGCCGTAAAGCCACACCATACCGTGACCTTTTCAGGATGAAGTGGTACGGGGTGCGTTGCCAGTGGATTTTCTGTTGCCCATATTCGACAATTCTGGGTATTCACGTATCCTATCAGATGGAAATGGGCTTCATCTGTCCACACAATTTTCCACGGCCATTCATTATCCACTTCCATGCGAGCCAGGAATTCTAACGCAAAAGTCTCCCTAGCTGTCAAGTCAGACGGAAGCAACTCCTGCACATGGCCAATTTTGTACGGATAGCATTGCAGGATGTTTCGTACAATCTTCAGCACCGCGCTCGTAGGCCTGTCCAATGTTCAGGCAATTTCTCGTGCACTGCACGGTTGCACACCACCGGCCGACCCCTCTTGTAATGCTGTGGCCACTTCTTCAACTACCGTCGAATGCACTCGTTTTCTCCCTCTACCAGATTGCACATCAAACGAACCTGTCGTTTCGAATTTTTGCATCATTTTCTTTAGACCTACGACACTCATTGGACCAACGCCTTCTTTTATACCCTTCAGTGTCCTGAATTTTTGCAGAGCTACTCTTGCACAATCATCATTCTTGTAATACAGCTTTACCAGCAGACGCGATCCTGCAGTGAAACACCCATGGCGAACGTCTGAGACGCGAAATGAGGAACAGCCTAATACCTGGCGGCTTTATAACACTGAAATTTAACTAAAATTTTAATTTACGTCTTCTTCCGCTTGCAGTGCCATCTGTTGCTAACTTTTGAAACTAAATTTTTTCTTCTGCCATACGCTTTCCGCCTTCTTCAATAACATTCCTTTCAAATTTGACGTCATTTCCATGAGGGGTTCTTTTTTTATAGCGTTTTGAAACTTAAACTTTGATTATAATCACCCTGTATGTAGCTATCAAATGTCCTTCAAGAATTTTAATGCGGAGCTAATCTCATTAACGTTTTTTTCATTCAAGTCATAATCACGATCTGTGCTTTGAAAATACAAAATTTCAGCATTTAAGTCAAAGTTGTCATGATCAGATTAAAGCATGTGTGCAGTTAGGTATCTGTGGTAAAAAGGATCCGTGGTTACAGGATTAGGATATTATTACAGATGGGCTGGGTTCTTGGGAAAATAGAGATAGCTAGGCTGTTATAATACAAAAGCGCATAAATTATTAATACAAAATCATTAGCATCATCATTGCATTTGCATAGTGATGTTATTTCAGTTGCCATTATGATTGAAAATTTTAAGAAAGAATCATACAATTTTGTACTTCTTTATAAACCTCAGAGAGGATGTATTTTGTATGGTGCTAAAAGTTTGGATGAATTGCCTTTTGCTCACGAATCCTTTGTATTTGGTTTGAAGACTGAAGAACAGAAAGTCATGATGATCCAAGGTAGTAATAGTAGAATTCTTTGCGTAGATTCAACTCATAAAACAAATCGGTATGATTTCTTTCTTACTAAATGTAATCGTTCCCAATGAATTTGGTACCGGTTATCCTGTAACTCATTTCATCACTAATCATTTAGATTATAATACAATGTATCATTTGTTTCTAAGCATCAAATGGGCAGTACCTGTACTAAATATAAATTGTGTCATGATGGATGATGATAAGTTTTACTGCTCTTAATCAACTTTTTTGTCTAGATGATAAGCATCTGTTAATAAATGGCACATATACCAAACTTGGCTGCATAAATTGCTTTCAGTGGTTCCAGATTGCCAACTATGAAAAGAACTGTATTGTAATTTGGCAACAATAATGGGAAAAAATTTAGCTGAATTTTCAATCATGATGAAAAGTTTCTTGCAGAAGTTTTTGACATTTGCACCATCATTCATTAAATATTTTGAAGATATCTGGGCTGATTTGGCTGATCTCTGGGCTATGTCATATAGAAAGTTTTCTCATGCTTTTACGGATACAAATATTTATTGTGAATCGTTTCATAATAAAATAAAAATTATGTATTTTAAACATAAATTTAATAGAAGGTTAGCTAATTTGATAAATGTGCTTTTTAAAATTGAAGAGGATACGTTTATTTCCCGTAGTTGTAAAATAAAAATTAGTGCAAACCACGCATGTATCCCCCTTTTTACCATAAACAACATGACTCTGGAATGAAGATTCCTGAAGATTCTATAATTAAATGTGATCCTTCATCTTGGGTTATCAAATCTAAAAGTAATAATAGTACTCTATATAGACTTAAAATTATTAATGAAGTATGCTCTTTAATTGACCATTGTTATTTAAACTGTATTAAACTTCCATGTGTAGTCGTATGTAATTTTTGTGATTGTGAGTGAGTGAGTGAGTGCATCGCTATGATGGCTTCCGACCACGGACAGGAACCATACGGAATTATATACCATCACGGAGGGGAAGACTCCAAAGTAACAAGGTTGAATATTACATTCTAATAACAGTTTTTACATATTGATAACTGCAAGGCACTAAGCGTTATTCTGGTTATCTGCTTTAAGTTCCGAACATTTGAAACATAATATTATCCACGGTTGATTCTGCTTAGGCAGTGTCCTGAGATTTTCTCTATTTTATCAAGGGCTAGTCTGCTTTTGAGCGTGTTAGACGTCCACATTGGCCAGGCATAGTCCGCTGGTTTCTTGCGTGCCAGGTTCTTGTATGTACACAATGGAAGTAATAATGGTCCGTGTCGCCTTCCTCTCCGCATTCGCAGAAAGGGAGTATCCCTAAAAAAGTCTGAATCTGTTCAGGTATACTGGGAATGGCCCATGAACTGTAAAGAACTGTGTTAGGCTAGCACAGTGAGTTTTTATTTCCATGTTAATTTTTGGCAGTAAACGAAATGTCCTTCGTCCTACCTCTGCCTCTGTATATCTACTTTGCCAATTTTGTAGCAGACTTGTCAAAGTTGTTCGCTTAATATGAGACGAAGGAAGTTTAGTTGGTCTTTCTAATATATCCGTGCAGTTGGCTGCCTACTTGGCCAGTAGGTCAGCGGCTTCATTGCCTTAATCCCTGTGTGAGCCGGAACCCATTTTAAAGAATTGATGAGTGTACCATTTAACCTTTCCACAACCCCATCTGATTGTGGGTGATAACTTGTAGTGGTGTGTTTACAAATTCCAAGTTTTTTATAAACATCAGTAATAACTTGTGAAATGAAATTTGTACCTCTGTCTGTAATTATATGCTGTGGCACACCATGAGAAGCAATAAACATTTCCAATTTTTCAATTATTGTTTCAGACGAGCAATTTTGTAAAGCATAAGCCTCAGGCCATCTAGTGAAATAATCAGTAATGACCAAAATATATTTATGTCCAGAAACTGTCAAAGGCAAAGGGCCTACAATATCCATGGCAATACGTTCAATTGGCCTATTAGCTATTGGAACTCTCAGCTTTCTGTGAAGGTTTAAAACCACGCTTCTGTATACATGAATGACAAGTCATTCTGTAATTTAGAATTTGCTTATGCATGTTCTTCCAAAAGAAAGCTTTCTGAATTCTATGAAGTGTTCTATGAAAACCAGAATTAGCAGCTACAGGTGAATCATGATTCTGTTGCAAAATTTTAGGAACTAATGTTTGTGGTACCACAATTCTATTTTGATTTTGCCAACGAGCTTTAGGATTTTTAAATTTACAATACAAGATATCATTTTCAATTGAAAAAATTTGTGAAAGAGGTTTTGGAGTTTTATTGTTTAGTAATTCTTCTTTTATTTGTTTACAATAAGGATCTAGAGCCTGTTGTTCTTTAATGGTGTGTATAAGACCAGGTGTAGTAGAAGTTTATATTTGTTCAGCTACATTGACAGATCTGGATAAATAACCAGCAGTCGAATTCAATTTTCCTGGTTTATGAATAATTTTATAATCGTACTGAGACAACCCCATTATCCACCTGGCCATCCTAGATGTTGGATCTTTTAGTTTTAACACATGGGAAAGTGAAGCCTGATCACAATAAACAGTAAAACTTTTACCTAAGAGATATTGTCTAAAATGGGCAGTCGCCCAAACTACAGCTAATGCCTCTTTCTCAACTGTGCTATAATTAATTTCAGGACCCTTCAGCTTTCTGCTAGCAAAGCAAATAGGGTGTAAAAATCCATTCTCATCCTCTTGACCTAAAATGGCTCCCAGAGCAAAATTCGAGGCATCTGTACACAAAGCAAAAGGTTTCTTGAAGTCAGGTAAAGCCAAAATAGGCTGTGTTAAAAGTTCAGTCTTTAAAGTATCAAAAGCCTGTTGAGTTTCATCAGTCCAACTAAAAGTTACTTTATCTTTAGTTAATTCAGTTAGTGGTAAAGCTTTGTGTGCAAAATTTTGAATAAATCTACGATAAAATCCTACAAGACCTAAAAATCTTCTCACTTTCTTCCTATTGTTAGGCACTTGAAAGCTATTAATAACCTTAAGGTTTTTATCATCAGGCTTAACTTTACCTTCAGAAACTTTAAAGCCTAAATAAGTAATCTCATTTCTCAGAAAATTGCATTTAGAGGGTTTCAGTTTGAGAGTATGTGCATCAAGTCTATCAAAAACAATTTTTAATTTGTTTAAGTGTTCTTCAAATGTATTAGAAGCTATAACTATGTCATCAATATAAATACCTATCTGTAAAGGTGAAAGATTTGCCAACACAATTGACATAAGTCTCTGAAAAGAACTAGGAGCGTTTCTCAAACCAAAAGGAACACGTATCCAATGATAATGATCAGAAGGTGTAGTGAAACCACTTTTATAGGTGTCTTCAGGGTGTATTTTCATTTGAAAGAAACCTGAGGTTAAATCCAATGTAGAAAAATAAGTAGCATTCCCTAAACCCTCAATAAGTTCAAACATGTTTGGCAGAGGAAACGAATCTTTCACAGTCTTTTTATTCAATTTTCTAAAATCTGTAACCAAACGATAACTACCATCTTGCTTCCTAACCAAAATAACAGGTGCAGAATAAGCACTATCACTTTCCTCTATAATTTTAGCCTCTAACAACTCATCAATTTGTTTATCTAACTCTTGTCTTAAATGATAAGGAACTCTGTAAGGTTTCTGTCTGACAGGAATATTGTCCTTTAAATTGATATTATGCAAAATAGTAACACAACCAGTAAGTTCAGTAACTGAAGAAGCAAAAATATGCCTATACTTGTCTATGAGACTCATAAGTTCATGTTTCTGTTGTTCAGGTAAATGACTTAAGTCAAACTGACCTCCCCAGGGTTCAAACTGATCACCAGTCTCAAGACTCGTTGAAAATACTGGCTGAATATCAGGTGTACTGGCATTAACAGGAGCTAAAGTGGCTAATTTCATACCTTTGTTGATGTGTATGAAGTCAGGAGAAAAATTTGCAACTTTAATGAAAAATTCATTACTATTATGTTTACTATTTACAGAACGTGCTACACAAAATTTAGAGTGCTGATGGTGAGTGAGACGTTCAATAAGAACAGAAGACTGAGAAAAGGGTAAAAGAGAAGATGAGACTTTGAGAATATTCTCAGAGAAAGGAGGAAGTTTATGTTTTGTCACAGAGTAGCAAAAGATATCATTAGGAGGGTTAATAGGAGATGAAGTACAATTATTAGAAACATCAGCATTTGACGTAGACTTGTGAAGGTGCAAAGGCACTAAAATGTGTTGACCTAGCAAATTAGATGTATTAAAATCAATACACAGTTTGTTTAAACTTAAAAATGTAGTTCCTAACAGTGCAGCATACTGATCAGACAAACTATCAATAATGAGAAATTCAGTTTCAAAGATCTGATCTTGAAGTTTAACAGGCAAAGTGGCCTTCTTGTTAACTAACACCTTGTTGCTTGAAATCCCTTTTAAAAAACTTCACAAGGTTGAACTTTTAGTTTCTTTCCAAAACACTGACAGTATTTAGCATTTAACAAGTTAACAGTAGCTCCTGAATCCAAAAGAAATTTAAGTTTATTTCCCAAAATCGAGCCATTCACTATTGGAAGAGGTGCTTCACCTAAAGAAACTGAATACACTGAAGGTACCTTCAAAAGGGCTGCCTGGGATGAACTGAAGGTTTTGCTCTCCCTACCCCTAACTAGTTTAAATTCTGGCTAAAAACAGGAGCCTGAGGATTTAACTGAGTCATGTTGCTTGTATTAGCCTGACCTGGAACCTGTTGTGTGTTAGGTGTTACTCTAGCATTACCTTGCTGGCTAGCAATGTTACGTGAAAACTGTCTCGCTCTGACATTGTTGTTAGGAACCTGAGATAAATTCACCATACGATTTCTAGCTATGTGACCTAACCTATTACATCTGTAACAACGAGGACCTACTTGTCTACTATTAACTGTAGACTTAGACATCAATGACTGTACTTGTGTTTGCAAATTTCCTAACATGTTAGTCAAAGTAACAATGTTCTCTTGCTGTGCCTTGATAGCTGCAGTTAGTTCGTCTTTTGAACTATTAACCTGTGCAGCCTTAACTGTGACACGAGGAGTGGAAACTGCATTAACTTCAACAGTGTGCACATTGTTAAGCTCATCTGCATGAGTCTTAACCCAAACCTCTTCTTCCGCTATAGCATGTCTTTTAACCGCTGCATATGGTTTGTGGTTCTGAGGTAACAACAATCACCTCAAATGTAAATGGAGACCTTCCAGAAAAACTGACAAAAGTAAATCAAGTCTCTGACTCCACAGTTGGATCTTCCATTTTATCCAATGGCACAGTTTTACATGAAAGTGCGTCTATTCTAGCAGCAAACTGCCTAACTGTCTCTCTAGGCTTCTGAAAAGCCTGAATTAATGCTCTAATATGAGCATGCAAATTGTATACTGTCGAGAATCTGTCCTTTAAGGCATCCACTACAGCAACCAAGTTGCTCTCATTCTTGAGACGAGGATTACTGCGAATAAAAGCAGCCGCCTCACCCTCCAATTTTACTTTAATGGCAGTCAACTTATTAGAATCAGTCCAGCCAACATGTGCTGCAACTAAATTAACTCTGTCAATAAAATCACTAAGTTGTGTAGAACCTTCACCTCCACTAAAAGTGGGAATAGACACAAGGGGATCAGCCCCAAAAACTGATATTCTACTAGTAGTAGGCTGTGTAGTCTGATTCCCAGTAGAATTGTTATTTACCGCCATTCTGGTAGGTGCTCTGGTATTCTTCCTTACTAATTTATGAATTACAGGCATTGTGAAAGTTAAACTTATCAGGTTCAATGTTCCGTCTTACTTTTTTGGGGAACATGCAAGGACCTGACTCGGAACAGGGAGCTTACTAAAGCTATGTTCAATAAATGTGGGAAGTAGACAGGATACACAGGAAGGGTATACAAAACCCTTTATTTTTCACTCTTTACAATAATTTCCGTACTTCGGAATACAGAGACCAACTACGTGTGGTCTGAACGTAAGAATATAAAAATATAACTAAACTCTAACTTAAATTTGGAATAATAAACGTGGAAGATTGGCCTTATATTAACAGGAAGCCGTATGTAGTACAGAGAACTGTTAACACTACAATACGTTTAAAATTATCACGAGGATTAAACCTCTGGCCAGGAAGGCAAACAGCAACCGAGTAAAACTTCTAAGGCAAGCGGCCTGCTTCGACTAACTCCTTCCTCTCTCTCGCTTGGCAAAAAGCCACAACTTAAGTACTTGGCGTTCGCCAGACAAATTTTGCATAAATAAGTTAACGCTTTTAATTCTGGCCGGAAGTAGAAAATAAGAAGTGATAGTAAAGATTTAAAATAAAATAAACGTTAGTAAAACTTAAGATCCTTACATACTTCCCGCCAGAGTTAATTAGTTTGAAACTGAGGTCTAAAACGACCTTGTTGAAAACTTTTAGCTCTAAAATCTAACGCGAGGCCAATCTTTTACAAACATTTCTCACTAGAAACTAGAAATTTAAAAAAAAAATTTGTTTTTACAATAGCAGCTCCATGGACACCCAATGTTTTCATCTGTACTGCATCTAAACAGGAGCTTTTATTCAAATCTGGTTCCTTCCAGAGATCTGGAAGGAAAACTAGTTTAATGAAATGTAACACAATGAAATGGCAAGTAACATGCATATTTATATTTCTCTTAACATTCTTATTTCATTCATGACTATTTTAATTATCTCTCCCCGTGCTCTCTAACATGTGTTGTAAAAGAACACCAAACACGAATGTGTTTATGTATACGTGTTCAACACTGCCTCCTACAATCGAAACACTAACGTGTTAAAATTCAACATGACAAAACCTCGTAACACACCCTATCTTCAACTCTAAACCCTGAGGTACTATTCTGAAAGTGGCTAACTCTGAAGTGTAGCGTCAGAGAGCCTAACTACATTCATTCAACCTTTAACACATATTCACCATAATTTGGTCTTTTTTCAGTCACACGAATAAGTTTAAAATTTTTGGCATTACTTTCACTTTTTCCATTTCACAGTATTTCTTAACATTTAAAATAACAGTTCACATTGTATATGAGAACATATTAACATGCCATTAATTTTACGCATTTTAAAACATACATTAGTAGTACATTGTTAACTTCTATTCTTTTCCGAGCAAGTGCCAATTCTTCTACATTGAAATACTATATTTTAAAAAGTTTTTCAAACTAAAACTTCCTTCTTGCCAGAATGTTTTAAATAAAATTTATACAATAACTTTTACAATATTTAAGTATTTACACATTCCTATTATACATCAACTTTAGTTTTACGCGCGAGTAATTGAAAAACATAATACCAAAATCGGTAACAACTCATTTCTCGCCTTTTTGGCGATAAAGGTAGACCTCACATGAGGTAAAACTTTTTGAAATCTGCCACTTGCAGTACTTGCACTTTAATTGCATTTTAGTTATGAGCTTTAATTAGTACATTTTCCTTCGTTTGCTTGTGATTTAGTTAAAGGGGGATGAAATGCCCTCTTTCCGGTTTTTTCAAGTCACTTTTTGCGAGTTTCAGCGTTCTTTCGTTGGGACCCCTCGCAGGGTTGTTGAAATTCCTAATTTTCCCCTGTCACAGGTGGTGTTTATTTGGGGACATAGAATTTCCGTTGAGGTTTCAAAGTAGTGGATTGGCGAGTTTGATAACATGAGGGTATGTTGTTGTTGCAACTATTTTAACTTTCGGCGAAGAGTGGGTTGTGCCAACTTGGCGGTCCGGCGTCCTCCCTTTTAACGGGTTGTTTTGGAGGACGAACACACTTTTTGACACGTCTTCTGCTTTCTTTTGAATTCCTTTCAGGGCTGCACGCTTCGGCAGCAGATTCTGCCGAGAAAATGCTGTTCTTCACCGAATTGGTTACGGGCCTCGTGCCTCTGCGCCTTGAGCGCGGGCCCTGGTTTACGGGTATCTTTGTCTATACCTAGGTCATCGTAGCAAATTATATATATATATATATATTTGGTGTATGAGTTTACATTAAAGTTCTCAAGAAATTAAATGCTGAAAATCGTCGTCTAGAAGGATGTCTCTACTGTCTCTACCCTAGAAATGCTTCATTAGTTTTTGCTTCATCAGATGTCTGTACAGTCTCTACCCTAGAAATCCTTCATTAGTTTTTGCTTCATCAGATGTCTCTACTGTCTCTACCCTAGGAATATTTCAGTTGTTTTTTTGCTTCATACAACACCCGCTACTTCTTTGAACTTAGAAGTCGACTCCCCTATTCCACCGAATGATTCCTGAGCTGTAATATTCTCCTTGCTGACAGCTGTCGTCTCCAAGTCCTGGACTGTATTTCAAAATTTTCATCCAAGAGGGGATCCTCCTTGTTCATCCTGAATAGATTTAGAAATCCTTTACGGCTCCCGTGATAACCTCCATATATTCGACGAACTTTCTTAACCTGTTACCCGCTGCCGGCTTTACTCCTGAACTTCCAGGGACAATTTTGTTTCGGATGGTTAGATTTGGCCAGCTGTTCAGCAACTGCTTATCTCAGATAAGTTATTTTTTTATGTTTTCTTTCCCGTTAGATAAAGTTTAATAATTTCAGCAGTTAAATGATTGAATTAATTGATGAGTTGAGCATTAAATTTTTTTTTGTAGTAGACCAAGTTAGCCTACTATATAGAAATCATTTTTTTTGTGTCGATTAAGTAAAGTATTAAATTGACGAAGGATTTAATTTTTTTGTTTATTAATGTAACTTAACTTAATTGTAAAGGAAAATAAGTTCTTATAATTATGTAAATCAACTTTGGAGTGCCTGCTTGGTGAGGATTGATTTGTAATATCTTGTTTGAGCCTATCTGTTACTCTCAGGGATTAACTTTTGGTAGGATCGTAATAGTGTAATTACCTAACATTTATCCGGTTAATCACTACGTTAATAAACAAATGAAAAAAAATAATGAAAATTATTATGTGCAATAACTATTTTATTTTTGTTGGATGGTATTGAGTGCAATAATATGTCTTCTGTATTGATTATTCTGTGTGAAGTAGAAGGTGTTACTTGTTAAAATTTATATTTTTTTTCTCCCCGGGGAGGGTACTGTTCATTAATTACTGTTCATTAATTTATAGTTTATTTTTGGTATGTTTACATGATTGCTATAGTAACTATAATAGAAATTCTAAAGACTAATGTTAAGAAATAATTACTCAGTAATAGTTTGATTTGTAAAACAATAGTACCGCAGTGTTGAATATATTTTGATTTTCCAAGTAAACAGGTATATATATATATTAATTGCAATAAGAGTTAAATAAATAAATAAGTTTTTCTAGATCATTCAATGGTTAAATTATTTTGTGTGCTCATGATTTTTACCAGTCTTTACTCAAATGGATGTAGGGTTATTCCGAAATAAACACAACGCAATTAGAACAGGTTATTGATACTGGAATGTTATGGTAGGAAAGAGTATTCAGGACGCCTATTCTATGATCACTGGATCTGTCTACAACTTGAGTGAACAATATTGACTCAAAAAAACCGGTATAGACAACCCATCACAACTTATCGGAGAAAGCCATTCTGTGGTCCTCAGTTGGTGGGCGGGTGGGTCCATTTGACTTTATTGAAAGGGGACAAGGCTTCAAGGAGCTTTAGACCAATCGCCGTACAGACGACTGACGAAATTTATAGCGCGCGCTGATTGAAGTTCTAGGAATATTCTCTCATTATTTCACTAACTCACACGCTGCATTTGTAGTTTGAAAAGAATGGCACAAAACAGTATTATGACCAACATGCAGCAGAATATGCTGCTATGTTATCCGTTTTTTAAGGATCCCGTTTTCTAAGAGGAAAGTTAATGTAGGAATTTAGGACTAAGAAATATAGAGTGATATGGGATACCATGAAAGCAACGGTAAATAGATAAGAGTAAATGAATTAAGCTTACTTCAAATCTTTTTAGAAATAAATAATTTTATTCATTTAAATTTATAATATGATTAACTTGCATTACAATCTAAATGCAAACTAAGTTCTTCTTTTTTATTTTTTAATACGCTTACATTAAGCTGTTTTCACGCATTTTATTTTACAGTTAATAGTAGAAAAATATTTCTTTAAGTAAGAAATTAGAAAGAAAATATTTCTTCCTTTTTTTTATTTTCTTTTCTATGAAAATTATTTCTTTCAGGAAAAGGACTAAAATTCATTCGCTATTACAGTACGGCCGATTGCTGCTGCATTCAGCTATCACACGCGCATCAAAATGTTTTATTTTAAATAATTTATTCTATAATTAACATGAAAGAAAATATTTCTTCAATATAAAATATATACCAAAATTATACTCATCTATCCTGTATGTGTGATTAATTCGTATTGTAATTTTTGTCACACAATTACTAATACTTTTTTTTAAATATTACATTGCTGTTATTTTTATTTCTTATATATATATAAACTGCTTATTTAAAATATTCTTCCTTCTCGAAAGATTTTATTCTGTGAAAATAATTAGAAGATAGTAATATTATTTTCACAATGCAAGTACCAAAGTAAAAATAATCAATGTACGACGTATATAGGAAATTGAGGAACAGGGTTTAAGATGAATCGTTCTTTGACAAAACGTTTCTTTGACTTTTCGCGCTAATTTAAACTCGGATTTACGTGCTTTTTTTTTTTGCTCAAAATAAATAATCCATTAATTAATTTAACGCGAAAAAATATTTTCTCTACCTTTACATAAAACGATATTCGCATTAATAATATTGTAACTGAATGCACTTAAATAATTTCATATAAGAAAATCTTTTATATTAATTCAGATTATTTTATAAATTTATCAGTGTTTTTTAAATATACTGAAGGTGATTTTTTTCCAGATTCGCACTGTTTCTTTAAATACTTTTCTGCAGTTGAAGTCCTTATCAAACCAGCGTTTCGACACATTAAATAGAACACTAATAATAATCAATATCTCTTTTACAATATAAAAATGAGAACTCTGCTATGAACAGTATCTTTTTTTTTAAGTTTGCAAAGAAACAATGATTTTTTAACCCTTTAACTGCTTAAGACGTGTTTAAACGTTTTTGGAATTTCTTTAAAAATGCTTAAGACGTCTTTACACGAATTTCAAATCGCACGAAAAATGCTTAAGACGTGTATACACGAAGCC
This sequence comes from Stegodyphus dumicola, assembly GCF_044657685.1. Classification (NCBI taxonomy): domain Eukaryota; kingdom Metazoa; phylum Arthropoda; class Arachnida; order Araneae; family Eresidae; genus Stegodyphus; species Stegodyphus dumicola. Next base: position 114,043,094 of record NC_140781.1, read on the forward strand.
CGAATTTCGCGAAGATTGCTTAAGACGTGTTTAGACGACGCGATCTGGTCTTCCTTCACCTACCTTTCTGCAGGCGGCTGTCAGTTGACACAAAGCTCTTAATAAGGTGTGAAGTCTCTTGCAAAAGAGCACTTTAGGAAAAAGTCCTTAGAGTGAAGTATCTTTGTCAGACAGCAGGTATGTACTATCCGTGTGCCGACTAAAAGTTTGCGAAAGAAGATAAATCGTTTTACAATTGTTTGCCTTGTGGTACTTTATACAAATGAAAGTCAAACAGGATCCAACGTTGTTATAGTACATTGCCGAATTTTAGTAGAAACAAGAAAAAATAAGAATTGTAACGGAGGACGCCTTTATGCCTATATGTTATAGAATCAAATATTTTATTTTTGTATTGAAAAATGATTACAATTTCTGATTCGTTATTATAATGGTATATTCTTCTTTTTACATTCTTAAATGTTAAAACTGTGCTTTCAGCATGCCTGAGTTTTGTACTCGTATGTGTGGCTCTATGCTCCGTAGAAATGGCGAACTGACATATAAAAATTATATGATTGTTGAAAGGAAGATATTCTACTCGAAACTTCAACTAAATGGAATAAATGAATACGACGAAGGAATTTCTAGAAATATTTGTTTTAAAAATTTTATTATTAGGATTTTAAATCCAAAATGCTTTGAAATCTAAAGAAAAAATATGTAATCCTTGAAACATTTTTGGAAAGAAATCTATGGATATAAAATCTCTTTTAAAATTAATGGAGTGTAAATGAATTAAAACAGTTAGTGTACGGAAGGGTTAGATATACTCCGCACAAAAAATTACATTCAGAAGATCAATTATTTAAAGATATGAATTAATTACATTAAAAGAATTTAAAATAAATTAACATCTGTCCAAATGTCAATGCTAACAGCGATAGCACGAATGAAAGTTATTCTTTAAATTCCGAACTTAATTCATCCGTCGGTACGCAATGGTTGTGTCTTTGCGATTACTTTTCTTATAGATACTACAAAAGGCCGCCAACGAAGTAGCGGTAAAATCGTTGAATACTTATAGTTTGAAGCGGGTTCAAATCCTGACGAATGGATTGTCTGCATACCAGTTTAGCGAATTTTTGCTGCCCATGTTTAATGTGAATATGAGCCAATTTTAGTTAGCTTTTCATGATGACGTGCCTTGACTACGAGTCCTCGTTCGGGTTCTGTTTGGTTTGGCTTGTTAGATTATTAAGCACGTGAAGGCGATCTGTCTAAGGGAAGGTATGCTTTCGTGACAGATTTTCTAAGGGAAACAATCTCGCACTACAAAAAGTTAAAACCATAAAAACGCCCATGCTGTCAGCTTGTTCACGGGGGTTGGAATGCAGGTCAAACTACCAGTATGTTAAGAGAAGCGATTTCAAGAATGTTTAATTATTTTATTTAGTTTGTCATAAGCTAAATAAAATAATTACTGAAATGGCAATAACTTCGAATTATACTATGCTACCACTTTTCCTCTAATATGAAATTTTGAACTTTTCCGTTATCGGACAGCCCACCAGCGACTGAGCGGAGTCTAACGGAACAACTGGTGGTTCTGTCCGAGGTTCGAATCCCGGCAAACGGGCTGGTTGCCAGGATGATATTCTTAGTTTTCCATATGTGTAACATGTATGCAAGCCAATTTCCGTTAGGCAATCCTCGAACGAAAGCATCCTTCACCTTAGGCAAATAACCATCGAGTACTTTGCCATCATCAGATAAACCTTTATCCATAACATGCTTCAAATATTTTTATGTTGAAAAATTTATGCGCCAAAGTTGTTCCCCGTTGAATGAAGTATGTTGTTTATTTTTTCTTTGTTTTTTATAACAACAATGTTCTTGTTTTCAGAATCTGAAATATCAATAAAATTCTTTTAATAATATGCGATTTATTTATTTATGTATTTATTTATTTTTTTAATGAAAAAGTTAATTTAAGCGACAAATCTCTTACATTTAGAAAAATTTTCGATTTTCGAAACGAGTTGCTGTCAAAAGCGCATCTTCTTGTTGCTGCATATATTTATTTAAAGCAAACTGCTTGGCGCGTGTGCTTTTATATTTGAAAAGATTCAGAGAATTTTCAACAGGGAAATAAAGTTATTAATTTTACTGAATTTTGTGGATTCTTTGTGTTTTGAGGTAAAAGTCAAACCATCAGATATGTGACAACCTTAAAATAAGGGTATATATAATCAGGATTTTGCGGCCAGACATTCCCAGCGAAATACATTACAAAAAATTATCTATGTAGAATTAATGTATATTCCGTTTAGTATTTTAATTTATCAGTGTTATTACACATCAGTTTATCAGTGTAAGTTATATCGAGTTTTAGTTGTGTTCGATATAAGAATTTTATTTGGTTTATATAAATCCGATTCGTTTAATAATATTATATTTATTAAATACTATTTATTAGGTTTCCAAATCTGTCAAACCCAATCAATGGCCTCCTGGCTAAGATATCTGATTATCGCTATTTCGACTCATATTCGAACCCAAACAAACGAACTGGTTGAATTTTGTGATTTGCCCTATGTGTAACATGAACATGAGTACGTTTTACTTAGAAAGTCGTCCATGGAGACATTCATTGCCTTCGGCTGATAGGTCTCGTTTCCTTTGCCATACTCAAAAAATCTAAAAATTTTTCAAAAAGTCTAACAGATGCATATAACAAAATAAAATTAAGTAAAAGCATATGATAGAATAAAATTAAGTAAATGCATATAAAAAACTGAAGTAAATGTATACAACGAAAAAAATGAAGTAAAAACAAATTTTCAATAATTTTTCAATACAGTAGTTTTTAAATTGCTTGTTTTCAAATTTTATTTCAGATTTATGTATGTACTAATATACAGTGTATGTGTGCGAAAGTGTGCTTGTTCGGCATATCCATATATATTAATTAAATAAATCTGATTTGAAAATGCATGCACTAACGCACTATTCTCGTAATTTGAAAAACACTAAAGTATTGTCTGAGAAAAATATTTATAAAGAAAATTAAATTTCGTCTCCTTTCTCGGTGCTGTGTAAAAAATTTAAATAAGCTTATTAATTTTTTTCTTCTTTATTAAAAACAAATTAGTTTCTTTTCATCTATATATGAAAAATAACAAAATCTTGCTGTCAGAATGGAAATTCTTAAAAATATAAAACTCGTTTTTTTTTCGAACAAAAGTTTCTGAGAAATTTCTCTAGGTCATCAGGTAGTAACAGGACCACTGACTGCTTTGTTTGAAATACCCGATGAAGTGGATGATTTTACCCCCAAAAGGTTTTCTTTAACAAAGCAGATGCGGTCCAAATGGCTTTGCTGAGAATCGTTCGTATTTGAATAGCTTGAATCTTGAAAGCTTGAGTTGGAAGACGTTCCCGAAGCAATCAATCAGACAGCAATAAAATTTGTTATAGATATTTCTCTCTGTCTCTCTGTGAGTTCTTGAAATCTTGGAATGGGTGAAAGTTTATTTTGTTTTACATATATAAGGAAACTGCATGTAAAGCAAAATAATTCAAGGCACCCATTGTATGTTAACCATTGTACGTCCCCTCAGCTCTTCGGTTGGGTATTAAGAAAAGAAATTTCTACACTGCTTTTGTATTACTTGTATAGTGAAAGATTTGAAAAAAATAGCTTCATATGAAAAGTTTTTCTCCGATGAACGAATACAGCTGAAACATGTTTCTGTCTTCAAGTATATCCACAAAACATGAAATAGTATTGTACTCTTTTGTATTCTAGTGCATTTTTATATTATTTCGTGGTAAATTTTTTTTATTCTTAAATTTCTCTCTCTCTTTTCTTATAATACACAAGTACTCTTTCAAATACGGCTGACCTATGAACCTAAATTTTTATACTATAAAATTTTATATAAAAATTAGCCGTAATCATTAGACACAGCTTTGTGTATATTATATTCTGGAATACATGCCTGCAATTAATACTAAGAATACTATTGATAAAATTCGTGATATAATTAATAATGAAAATACTGTTTAAGCTAAAAACCGATTTGAATCTTTTTTTCATTATAGGGTAACATGAGCCAAACAATTTTCGTTAGAAATATACAATTATGCTAACTTGACACATCAGATAGAAAATATTTTATCGTCATCATCGGCTATGATAAAAGATTTATACGCTTAAGATTTTGGAATATGATAAAGCACACAGGATCTATTTGTCTAAGGGAAAGGAAGTCTTCAGGGTAGACTTTTTTTGTGGGAAACAAACTGTTAATTCACAATAAATTGTACTTATGAAAAACCCCTAAGCCTCCCATGCAGCCGCTAGAATTTACCGGTGCTCAGCTATCTTACGGCTTGGAGACTAGTTGGCTTTCTGACCTTACGCAATATCTATCTGAATTTGAATATTTGCATAAAAAACGAGCAAAATAAAATGACACATTGTAAATAGTACATTTTACTGAAATCAAACTTTCTTTGAAAAAGGAAAATTAATTGTAAAGAATAAGATGGATGCATTTAATTAAACGGCGCGCAATAACAGCGCTGATCATATGTTTCGTATAGGAAATCATTTTCTTCGTGTTATCGTATAACGGAAAATATCCACAGATTATATTTTACAGTTTTTAAGAAGTCATGGGTTATCTGCTTTAAGAGAACACCTTCGTGGGCAATTTTCTAAATAAAATTAGCTTGAATTCACGTTACGCATCGGGAAAATCATAAAGACCACAAGCAGCTAAACTGTTCGGTTGCCAACAACAAACTACCAACATCCAGCAATCTTATTCACTCAACTATAGTGAACTTAAACTAATGTTTGTATATTATTAGTAGTATTAAAATAACGAAAATATTTATTCTAATAAAAATTTTTGTTTGAATATCCTCCTTAGTAAGGTATTTCCTTTGGTTGGAGATTTGTCAACAATAAATGCTATGTTGAAACAAGACATTTATTTAGAGCATAATGCTTCAAAAATGTATGCTGGGATCCCTAGAAAAAAAATATCGCCGGAAAATATATCTCCGAAAAAATATTTAATTATTCATATTCTTATGATTAATTATTAAATAATTAATAACTTTTATAATTACTAAATGAAATGCTTATTTTTACTTTACCAAATGTACAGCAACACTATTTCTTTACAAAAATACCATATTGAATAAATTATATTGTAAGCTAATAAGTAACAACATTGCTTTGTTTAATTAAGATACAATAACAAGCCGTACAAACATTAAATTGGAAGTCAAACAACAAAAATCAGCGTTATATTTTCAAATTTTCACAATCTAATTTTCATTATATCTTATCTCGTTCATTTGTGCTTTTGCAGCTGAAGATGATGGTTCGGTAAAACCATCGAAACTAGTCCTGTGAAAATTTGAAAATATAACGCTGATTTTTGTTCTTTGACTTCCAAATTAATTGCTTTGTTTGTTATTAATATGTCTCATCTTTCCTATTTCAGATAAAATTTACTAGTGTTTCTTGGACAGGAAAGCAAGAATTTTTAATTTGAATCAATAAATTTATGATACACTGAAAACGGTTTCAAGTTATAATTCCCTTTCTGAATATCTTGAATGTATATGAAAAAGTAAAAGTAAAATGCAAATTTAATATTAATATTATCACCCTTAAAAAAACCCAAATGTTTCGCTTATTACTCTCTTAAAACTACGTAATAATTAAGGAAAAAAGAAATTATTTAAAATAATTATTATTTGCATGCAGTTGAAGAATATACGAAAATGCTGAAGGTTTTAAAGATTTTTAATTAATGACAAAAATACAGAAAATCGGAAATAATACGAAATGTTTCAGCAATATCTCAGAAGGAATGAAAGTTGCACCAGATATTTGTCAGAATATAATTTTAGTGACAGCAGTTTAATCAGTCTGCATTGAAATTCCGGTGATAATCAGTGACATACAGATTTAGGTTACTTAGGTTAAAAATGGGTAATAATTTAAAATATAACCGGGTAAATTTTAAAACCAATTTATTTGAAAACTAGCAGCTTCGCTGCGAGCCTTCGTCTGGCTTTTAAATGTACCGGAAAAATGGCTAAAGGGAACTCCAGACGTTAAATTTAAAAACTGCGTAGGATTTTACTCTGCAGAACAACTTCATAAAAAAAGTTATTACGTATAACAAAATTACAATGAAATAAGCAATATCCCTTAATACAAATATTAATTATCCTAATATATAAATTAACCAAATTCCCTTTGCAAAATCTTAAGAACTCAAATGGTATAAAGGAGGTTAAAAACTTTGTTTCCTAAAAAAATCAGTCAAAACTTTTCAATATCTTAAAAACAGTGAAATGAGCAATAAATAAAATAAAAGAATGCAAAAAACAAAAAATTCTGAAAAGCAAAGTATAATTAATGATATTTTATCTTATGTTTTCAAGGGAAAAAATTACAATGAAATAAGTTATATCTCTTAATACAAATATTAATTATCCTAATTAAAAAATTAACCAACTTTCCGTAGAACAAAAATCATGCAAAACTTTTCAATATCTTATAAACAGGGAAATAAGCAAAAAATAACATGAAAGCAACTCAAAAAACATAAAATTCCGCGCAGAATTTTACTCCACAGAACAACTTTATAAAAAAAAACAATAAAAATATATTACATTTATATAAAAATGAAAATGAAATATACCAATCTCTTAAAAACCGTGATATAAGAAATACGATGAAAAATTGTTGCCAAACCCATATTTCTAAAAGAATGAAACTATTCAAAATGATGCGATTTCATGAAAAATCTATCAACAACAATAAGACAGGAAACCTGTTGCCAAAATCACATTTTTAAAGATGTGAGATGTGAGAAGTGTACTCGGAAGCTTCATTAAAAAAATCTTTTAAAAATACAAAATATTATCATTTTTCCAAAATTCTTTTTGTAAAAGCATTCGCAAGGATGAAAGTTTAACGTGTCCAAAAATCAAAGAAAAATATAAACTGTACATTTTAAAAAATAAACTTTTTTAGAAAAAATTCTATTGAAAAAGTGTTAAGCTCCCTTTGTTAAATAAATTCGTATTTAATCGAAACACGAAATTGAAACACGAAATTTATTTTAAGTTCGTAAAATAGCTAAGTGCCTACGTTTCATGACGATGTGAAAATGGAGTGTGTAGAGTAAAATCTCGCTTTCCTATAGCCCATTATGTTTCAAAATGACACGATTTCGTCACAAAACATGAAATAAAAAAAATTCGAATTCGAAAAAATCGCTTCGAAGTGCACTGGTTCTTATGTAGATGTACCTATGTACCAAATTTCGTAGCCGTGGGTCTATTAGCATACGCGCAGCGCGAACAAAAGGCACACAAACAGACAGACTCTTTCTTTTATTATATGTAAAGAAGATATGAAGATATGTAGAGATAAGATTGTTTAAGGAAAGGAAACTTTTAAGTTTCGCAGCTGTACCCTGACCCTTAAGACGGTCGTCACGGAGAGTCTAGCCTTTTGCAATTCTCTTGAGAGCTCACATCTACCAAACAATATCTAGTGCAATCAATCTCACTTAGCGGAATCATTGAAGTAAAATTCTGGGAGGGATGGGAAATAACAAAAGAACTGCTTGACAATTTTCAGAGGTTTAGGGTTATTTTCGCGACATTTTACGGGAAGTTCGGTCCAAAACTAGCGACAGTTTTAAAGGGATTCGCAGAAAATTACTCGACAGGCTAAGGGTTAATACTAATGGATTACAAAAGTACTATTCCATGAACAAAAAAGAGGGAAAAAAAACATTTTCGTCTCTAGCGCGCGAAATTTTGTATCGAAAATTCTAAAGGTATGTCTCAGTCTTATAGCATTGTTACTTTACAGCATAATAAAATAATAATACAGTATAATTCTGCTAATAAGCCAACCAGTGGCCGAGCGGTAGAGTCGCTGAACGCATGTAGTTTGATCCGAGGTTCGAATCCCACGAAGGAGATGCCCGCATCGGCGTTTTCGTGGCTTTCCCCATATGTAATCTGTATACAAGTCACTTTCCCTCAGAAAGTTCTCCCTTAGAAACCAATTTCAAAGCGTAATAAAATTACACACACACACACACACGGGGAAAAAAACTGAAAGCTTTCAGATTTTATATTACTCACAAAAGGCCGGTTTTTTAAAATTTTTTGCGTGTTACCTTTATTTATTAAATATCATCTTCTTCGAAATTTAAATCATAAAATTCAATTCAACAGCAAAATCATATAATTTAAAAAGCGCATATCTTTAGAATTTCCGATACATAGTTTCGCGCGCTAGAGATGAAAATGTTTTTTCCTCTTTTTTGTTCCGTACAATGTTGCCATTGCTCGCTTTGAAATCATTCAGTTTCTTAATCAAACACTCATAAATGCTTTACAAAATATAAAATAGATAATAAAACAAATTCCCAGTTACAAATTTTGGCCTCCAAGATGCCTATATTAGGATGGAGGATTACGTTATTCAAAATTTCATGGCTCTAGGTACCGTTGTTTTATCACATTCATACATTTATGCATATTTCTCATTATTTAATTTCTTTAAATATAATACAGTGCGATGATATTTAGTGGCAACGATTTGAAAAGTGAAACGCTACAAAATGGCACAACGAAGTTAATAGCCCTTCTGGGCTAAAACTTATTTTTAAAAGTATCGCACTAGTAGTAGTAGTACTGCTACTGAAAAAATATTATAAAGCTATTTTATAGTTTTATAATTGTTTTTTAAATTTTTATTTTACAGTAGTGTGAATTTCGCGTAATAATGAACGACATTCCTTTTTGTGTACAGTATTGTTCGTAAGGTATTCAACTGTTAGATTTTAAAATAAACGTAATTCTTGCTCTATATAAATGGAGTAGAAGCTTATCGGATGTCTATATGTGCTTAATAAACTTATTATCTTCTACATTTTTAAAGCATATAATTACAATTTATATCTATAATTTCAGGAATAGTATAAATAACCTTTCTTTCAGTAGAAACTGCGTTCTTGTTTTCTGAATGTGGCTCCAAATACTCTATCAGTTCATCGCAAATTAAAATAACTATAAATTTTGGCAATCTAAAATACGCAATGAAAACATCTTCTGGCAGAGCAAAAGCTTCAACATATTTTCTATAAATTCGCCACCGATTCAGAGATCTACGACCGTATTCTTCGTTTAAATATGAAAAAAAATCAGCGGCGAAAACATATACAAAGCCATTGTCTACTTAGTACGTCAACTGCACAACCCTGATTGACGACGCGGCAACACATTTTTGCGCGCTTTCTACAACTTCCGTACTCACAGAATATAGGATGTCGGGCAGACCTGTTTTCCACTAGCAGCGACATCTGGCGGCCCACAACTTGCTGTCGACTCTCGTAGCGTAGAATAACCGTCCTGGTGTTATGGTCAATCGTAGGATACCTTTTGGTAACGTAGGAAAATTAGAAGGTAAAATTTCAATTTAATTTAATTAAGTGATTCATAAATATCAAAATTTTAATTTGTAATTATTCAAAATTGGAGCTACACATGTTTGGTTATATTCTTTTTTGGCCTATTAATTCTAGTGTAATATATTTTGGCTTTCCGAGTTTACGCGAACTGCGTCGTCAATCTTGTACAGTCGGCCACAAAAGTATTCGAACACCGGTACCCATTCAGAAAATTTACTTTTCCGTTGAGAAACAAAATTGTCTCCAGAGTCTATCTTGGTTCGATAGACAAAAAAAAACAAAAGGATGGCTCATGTCTAAAATTGGCTAGGTGCATGAAACAAAATACAACATGACCTATCTGGGTGAGATGGGAAACAAAATGGCTGCTCACGTAATCCATTATTGCGCTCATAGAAAACGCAAAGTGTGGCTGCGGCTCATCTCGGTTCGCGAAGAGTGAAAACCCAAAACGGTCTGCAGTGTCTATCTTTGTTGAATGAGAAAACAAAAGGATGGCTCATGTCCAGTTTATTTAGGTGTGGGAAAAAATATAGCGTGACCTATCTGGATGAGATGTCTCCAGCGATCCAGTATAGACTTTTTCCCCATCTGCAATAGGTGACATCTATAAACAATTCCAATGAAATCTCCTCGAAATATAAGAAACAGCTAGCTCGTGAAATTGTAAGGTATTCCAAAAGAATTCCACTTCTTGAAGAAGGAAAAACATCCTAGATGCAGATGAGGTAGAGAGAGAAAAAGCATGTTGCACCATGGAGAGCCCGCACGGTTCTGAACAGAAAACGTGGAATGCTTTTATAGAAAAGAGTTGAAAGTGAAAGTAAAAGCCGATTGGAAATTTTTCAATTGTTACCGACTGTGAAAAACTTTTCAGAGCTCAGAAAAAAAATTCTGAAATGTAAAAAAAAAAAAAAAAAAAAAAAAAAAAACTTTTTGTTAATTTTTATCATGTCTTCTAGACATGATAAAAATTAACCCTACCCCCCTTTTGTGTGGGAATGTTGTCTCACTGTTTCTAAAAATAGACCATGACTCATTCTAGGAATTATATGTTTTAAAAAGGATGAGTTTAAAGTTTATAAGATAAGATAAGTTTTTAAAAAGGATATGTTTTAAAAAGTCTTTGGGTTTCTCCATTCCAAAGTAAACAAAGTGAAGACATCAAATTAATAGAAAAAAAAGGAAGAGTTTTTTTTTTTTTTTTTTATAGCTCTGGAAATATTTTTCCAATTCAACAGCCAAGAAATATTTCCAGCCAATACAATTTCATTTTTACTTTCACTTTCAATTCATTTCTTATATCTATAAAAACATTTCATATTTCTGTTCAGATCAGTGTGGGTTGTTCAAGATGCAGCAACTCTACTCCATCCCACAACCAGGAAAAAAAGATGTTCTTTCATGAGGAATTCTTTTGGCTTTCGAAAACAAGGATGACATGATGATTGTAATACATTTCTGTTCTCATGTCCCATGCTTGAACTCAGAACTATTTCCAGAGCTCTGAGAATTTTTCCTAGTCCACTCGATGACCCAAATTTCGTATATTTATTTAAGCTACTCAAGTTTCGACTACCCATCCGTGTGTGCTATGCATTCAACCTGGACACACATTCCCTGAGCTCTAAGAAAATTTTCCGAGCCCACTCAATCGCTGAAGTGGATTTAAAATAAATTGTTTCATACATTTTTAAAGCTCAAGAGTGTTAGGTGTCATGGAAAGAGCCTTTTTTTTCCCTGAGCTCTAAGAAAATGTTTCCCAGCCCCCTCAATCGCTGAAATGGATTAAAAATAAATTCTTTCATACATTTTTAAAGCTCAAGAGTGTTAGGTATCGTGGAAAGAGCTTTTTCTTCACACAGCCCACTCAATCGCTGAAATGGATTAAAAACAAATTCTTTGATACATTTTTAAAGCTCAAGCGTGTTAGCTGTCATAGAAAGGGCCTTTTTTTCCCCAGCCCACTCAATCGTTGAAATGGATTAAAAATAAATTCTTTCATACATCTTTAAAGCTCAAGCGTGTTAGCTGTCATGGAAAGAGCCTTTTTTATCCCAGCCCACTCAATCGCTGAAATGGATTAAAAATAAATTCTTTCATACATGTTTAAAGCTCAAGCGTGTTAGCTGTCATGGAAACTGAAATTTATGTCACGGTTTGTGTGTCACACGTCGTCAACGGTATGATTTGAGGTGAAAATTGAAAACCCGGTATAAAAAATCTCTTTAACTTCACTTTAGAAGAAGGTGTGGGATAGAGAGATTTCGTGATGGGAAAATGTCTTTCAATGTCTTTCAATGTCTGTCATGGGAAAATGTCTTTCAATATCATGTCATCTCCTTTCAAATAGGATTGAAGGATTTTTCTTAAACTATGTTGAAATCTTGATGCATAAAAACCACGGATGGGAAATTCTGATTTATGGATGGATAATCCAATTTCGCTAGACCCTGATAAACGGTTGCTGATGAAATCCAAACGAGGGGTCCTAGCTTTTCAAATGGGAAACATTTTCCCCTAAAAGGAGAAATGTTTTCTATTCTGTGAGACGTCAAAAATTGGAAAAAAGCTTGTGTTCACAGAAGCTCTTTCTAGAAGAGTGGTCCTGGGTCCAGATGCAGTAGAGAGAGAAAAAGCATGTTGCACCTTGGACAGCCCGCACAGTTCTGAAGAGAAAACGTAGAATACTTTTATAGAAAAGTGTTGAAAGTGAAAGTAAAAGGCCAATCGTCTTGGCTGTAGAATTTTCACTTGGTTGCCGACTGGGAAAAATTTTTCAAAGCTCAGAAAAAAAAAATTTGAGATGTAAAAAAAAAAAAAAAAAAAAAAAAACACTTTTTGTTAATTTTTATCATGTCTTCTAGACATGATAAAAATTAACCCTACCCCCCTTTTGTGTGGGAATGTTGTCTCACTGTTTCTAAAAATAGACCATGTATACCAATATACTACAAACGGACTTGAACGCCTGTTCTCAGTATGTAGCTATACAAATTTGAAGGTAAAATTAAAAAAAGACATCTTTTTGGGAAAAAGGGAGTAAATTTGTATAGGAATATACTACAAACGGAATTTAAGGCCTGTTTTCAGTATATAACTATACAAATTGGAAGGTAAAAAAAATAAAAAAAAGACATCTTTTTTTTTCGGGAAATTAAGTGAATTTGTATAGGAATATACTACAAACTGACTTTAATGCCTGTTTTCAGTATATAGCTATACAAATTGGAAGGTAAAAAAAAAATAAAAAAAGACATCTTTCTTTTTCGGGAAATTAAGTGAATTTGTATAGGAATATACTACAAACTGACTTTAATGCCTGTTTTAAGTATATAGCTATACAAATTGGAAGGTAAAAAAAAATAAAAAAAGATATCTTTTTTGGGGAAAAGGAGTGAATTTGTATAGAAATATACTACAAGAACATCAAGAAAAGAAAATCATGGGTCCAAGAATTGAAAGTAAAAGTCCAAAAACGAAATGTTAACGACTGGCCAGAATTAACGGATCACGATTGTTCCATTGTATACTGATATATTTTGTGAAACTTCTTTAACAAATGACTTTCAAGAAGGCAAGATCTCGTGATCCACAGCTGACTACACCCGTCAGAATTAACGGATCACGATAGTTCCATTGTATACTGATATATTTTGTGAAACTTCTTTAACAAATGACTTTCAAGAAGGCAAGATCTCGTGATCCACAGCTGACTAGACCCGTCAGAATTAACGGATCACGATAGTTCCATTGTATACTAATATATTTTGTGGAACTTTAACAAATCCTTTTCAAAAAAGGCAAGGTCTTGTGATCCACAGCTGACTCCATCAGTCAGGATAACGGATCACGATGGTTCCATCTTATACTGATATATATTTTGTGAAACGTTAACAAATGACTTTCAAGAAGGCAAGATCATGTGATTCAATAGAATTGTTCAATCTTATACTGGCATATTTTGATAAAACAACAGAATGATCCAATTTTGAATACGATCCCAATATGTTTTTAAAAAATCCATTTCATATTTTGTTAAACGTGAACGACTGACTTTCAACCTGGCTGCATGGGTGTTTTTTTTCGTGGTTTTTTCCCATGTGTAACGTGAATACGAGCCAGTTTCCCTTCCAAAGTCCTCCACGAAGGCATTTCTTAAGGCAAATAGCCCTCAAATGCTTTACCGTCATCCGAATCGACTTGACCTCTCTCCAAATTTCACGGTGTCATTTGAACTATCGAGTCGGCTGTTGGAAAAAAATGTCTGACAGCTGAAAACAATTCAGCGCCAGTGCACAGCACAGACTGATTTAAAGCTGAAACGCGAGTGGTTTAAATAGATGAGAACCCTCTATAGAAATAATTTGAATATATCTGGTTTTGTGAATCAAGCCGACTGGGAAAAAATTCTCAGAGCTCAAAAAAAAATTCTGAGATAAAAAAAAAAATCTTTTTGTTAATTTTTATCATGTCTTCTAGACATGATAAAAATTAACTCCCTTCTCTTTTTGTCTGGGAATGTTGTCTCACTCTTTCTAAAAATAGACTATGACTCATTCTTGTGGAATTCTGTTGGGATTTTACTTTAGATTGGCTTTTGACTTTGTTTCAATAACTGGGGATAACTGGACATGATCAATAGATAACTGGGGAAGTTATCTATAAAAGCATTCCGCGTTTCACTTCAGATCCGTGTGGGCTGTGGAAGAGGCAACACGTCTCTCTCTTTACCCAAACTCATGATATTCTTTAAGAATTTCTTAGCCATTTGTCAAAGAAGGGGACTATAATTGAAGAATTTATGAATTTGGGAACATGTCACCCATGGCAAATCTAAAATCTTGGAAGTGGATACTGGAAAGCCCCGCTCTGATTATAATTCTGAGTTCTAGCATGGGACATTTTTTAAATCAATAAGCTAAACTATTCCGCGTTTCACTTCAGATCCGTGTGGGCTGTGGAAGAGGCAACACGTCTCTCTCTTTACCCACACTCATGATATTCTTTAAGAATTTCTTAGCCATTTGTCAAAGAAGGGGACTATAATTGAAGAATTTATGAATTTGGGAACATGTCACCCATGGCAAATCTAAAATCTTGGAAGTGGATACTGGAAAGCCCCGCTCTGATTATAATTCTGAGTTCTAGCATGGGACAATTTTTAAATCAATAAGCTAAACTATTTTTCTAGTCTCATATTCTCTCGTGACTAGGGTTCCAGATTTGGGTAGAGAGAGACATGTTGCCTCATCAACAGCGCGCACTGTTCTGAACAGAAACGTGAAATGCTTTTATAGAAAAATGAAGAGTTGAAAGTGAAAGTCGAAAAACGAAATGGGATCGGCTAGGAAAAATTTCTCAGAGCTCAGAAAAAAAAAATTCTGAGATGTAAAAAAAAAAAAAAAAAAAAAAACAATCTTTTTGTTAATTTTTATCATGGCTTCTAGGCATGATAAAAATTAACTCCCTTCTCTTTTTGTCTGGGAATGTTGTCTCCCACATTCTAAAAATAGACCATGACTCATTCTTTCTAAAGAATAGAATTCCAAGAAAAGATTGGATGAGTCATGGTCTATTTTTAGAAAGTGGGAGACAACATTCCCATACAAAAAGGGGGGTGAGTTAATTTTTATCATGTCTAGAAGACATGATAAAAATTAACAAAAAGATTGTTTTTTTTTTTTTTTTTACATCTCAGAATTTTTTTCTGAGCTCTGAAAATATTTTCCCAGCCGATCTCATTTCGTTTTTCGACTTTCACTTTCAACTCTTCTCTTTTCTATAAAAGTATTTCGAGTTTCTGTTCAGAACACTGTGGGCTGTTGAAAAGGTAACACGTCTCCCTCTCTACATTAATGGGGAATCCAAGATGTTCAAAAGAAGAATTCTTTGAGAATCTCTTAACCTTTCTGAACTTTAGAAGAGCTAGCTGGATATTTCTTCATTTCTTTTTCAAGTATGGGTTCAAAGGATTCTTTTAAATAGTTGCAAGTAAGACGTTGTATCATTTTCTGTTGATCATGAATCTATTAAAAAATTTCAATCCCTAGTTTTAGGGCTACCTATACCCAACATGATTCATATGTTTTACTCTACGTTTTAGATGAGACCCTCTCTTAAAAACATGATTTTCCTATTCAAAGTTGAAATGAGTTTCCAAAAGCTTGATCCTTTAAAAAAAAACATGTGTGTTTGTGTAGGTGTGGTGGGACGGGAATCCAGGATGTTCTAAAGAAAAATTCTTTGAGAATCTCTTAACCTTTCTGAACTTTAGAAGAGCTAGCTGGATATTTCTTCATTTCTTTTTCAAGTATGG
The DNA here is from genome assembly GCF_044657685.1 of Stegodyphus dumicola. Lineage (NCBI taxonomy): Eukaryota > Metazoa > Arthropoda > Arachnida > Araneae > Eresidae > Stegodyphus > Stegodyphus dumicola. The sequence goes on from NC_140781.1 coordinate 114,058,922, forward strand.
GTTCAAAGGATTCTTTTAAATAGTTGCAAGTAAGACTTTGTATTATTTTCTGTTGATCATGAATCTATTAAAAAAATTTCAATGCCTAATTTTAGGGCTACCTATACCCAACATGATTCATATGTTTTACTCTACGTTTTAGATGAGACCCTCTCTTAAAAACATGATTTTCCTATTCAAAGTTGAAATGAGTTTCCAAAAGCTTGATCCTTTAAAAAAAACATGTGTGTGTAGGTGTGGTGGGACGGTTAGCTTTCTTTCTTACGAGATAGTCATCTCCACGAGATGTGTTTTGGATATCTTCTCCAGTCTGTCTCTTTACCCAATCTCATGATATTCTTTAAGAATTTCTTAGCCATTTGTCAAAGAAAAGGACTATAATTGAAGAATTTATGAATTTGGGAACATGTCACCATGGCAAATCTGAAATCTTGGCACTGGATACTGGAAAGCCCCGCTCTGATTATAATTCTGAGTTCTAGCATGGGACATTTTTTAAATCAATAAGCTAAACTATTTTTTCTAGTCTCATATTCTCTCGTGACTAGGGTTCCAGATTTGGGTAGAGAGAGACATGTTGCCTCATCAACAGCCCGTACTGTTCTGAACAGAAACGTGGAATGCTTTTATAGAAAAGTGAAGAGTTGAAAGTGAAAGTCGAAAAACGAAATGGGATCGGCTAGGAAATATTTCTCAGAGCTCAGAAAAAAAAATTCTGAGATGTAAAAAAAAAAAAATCTTTTTGTTAATTTTTATCATGTCTTCTAGACATGATAAAAATTAACTCCCTTCTCTTTTTGTCTGGGAATGTTGTCTCCCACATTCTAAAAATAGACCATGACTCATTCTTTCTAAAGAATAGAATTCCAAGAAAAGATAGGATGAGTCATGGTCTATTTTTAGAAAGTGGGAGACAACATTCCCATACAAAAGGGGGGGTGAGTTAATTTTTATCATGTCTAGAAGACATGATAAAAATTAACAAAAAGATTGTTTTTTACATCTCAGAATTTTTTTCTGAGCTCTGAAAATATTTTCCCAGCCGATCTCATTTCGTTTTTCGACTTTCACTTTCAACTCTTCTCTTTTCTATAAAAGTATTTCGACTTTCTGTTCAGAACACTGTGGGCTGTTGAAAAGGTAACACGTCTCCCTCTCTACATTAATGGGGAATCCAAGATGTTCTAAAGAAGAATTTTTTGAGAATCTCTTAACCTTTCTGAACTTTAGAAGAGCTAGCTGGATATTTCTTCATTTCTTTTTCAAGTATGCGTTCAAAGGATTCTTTTAAATAGTTGCAAGTAAGACGTTGTATTATTTTCTGTTGATCATGAATTTATTAAAAAATTTCAATGCCTAATTTTAGGGCTATCTTAACCCGGCATGATTCATATGTTTTAGTCTACGTTTTAGATGAGACCCTCTCTTAAAAACATGATTTTCCTATTCAAAGTTGAAATGAGTTTCTAAAAGCATGATTCTTTTAAAAAAACATGTGTGTTTGTGTAGGTGTGGTGGGACGGTTAGTTTTCTTCTCTTACGAGATAGTCATCTCCACCCTCTCGTGGTCGCTGAAATCTCGTGATAGCTCAACTGAAAAGGGTTCGTTTATTTTGACTCACAACCACGTTATATTTTTTTGGATATCTCCTCCAACGACTCGTGGAACTCTTTTCCCTGAAATCAGGTATGTTTAGCAGTGCACGCCCTCTGAAGTGAAGCTCGGAATACTTTGAAAAATCCTGTCGAGTGGATTATGAAACCATTTTTAAAGGACCTCTTATGTTCCTAAAAAAAATTTATTTTTCTGGCCGATGGGTTTGGGTATCGATGCGGAAAAGGAATCTCCAAAGGGGTGGGAAAAAAACTTTCCCTTTTCCGAAGAAACATTTTTGGGAGGGAAACAGGCATGGTGTGCCTTTTCACGACACCCGTGTGGCTGAACAACCTATCGGTCACCGGTGATAACTCTGGAAGGACAGAAAAAAAAACTATCCACTCTCGTTGTTGTTCACTGGAGGCTATTTCTATCCCTTTTAATTTTCTCTGAGATCCTTTAGAAATGGGTGAGGATGGGTAGCGTGAAGCGCGGGAAACCTGAATCAGCAGAACGAAAATCCCTTTGAACAACTATTTAAAAAGTAAATGTAAAAGAGGACCAAACTTTCGTGAAAAGCATTTCTGTGTAGACGAAAGTAGGAAGAGATTTCGAAAAAATATTCTATCCTAGAACGATGAAGTCATTCCATTGAAATCTTCTTCTTTGATCCATCAATAGCTTCGAAATACAAAAAAGAAACCTTCAGCTTGTCTAAGGTTCAGGAATTGTAAGAGATTCTTAAAGAATTCTTCTTAAGATCATCATGGGTTCCAGATTTGGGTAAAGAGAGAGGGAGACGTGTTACCTTTTCAAGAGCTCACACTGTTCTGAACAAAAACGTGGAATACTTTTATAGAAAAGAGAAGAATTGAAAGTGAAAGTCAAAAAACGAAATGGGATCGGCTGGGAAAATTTCTGAGCCGAGAAAAAATTCTGATTCAAAAAAAAAAAAAAAAAAAAAAAAAAACCTTGTAGAATGTCAAAAAGTGAAGACATCAAATTAATAAAGAAAAAGGAAGAGTTTTTTTTTTTTTTTTTTTTTCTGACTCAGAATTTTTTCTCGGCTCAGAAATTTTCCCAGCCGATCTGATTTCGTTTTTTACTTTCACTTTCAATTCTTCTTTTATCTATAAAAGCATTCTACGTTTCTGTTCAGAACAGTGTGGGCTGTTGGAAAGACAACACGTCAATGTTTTCCCCCTCGACTCGATGAGTCAAACAAGACCTATCTAAAGGGTTATTAGAACGAATTCATACTTGTGTATTGAAATCACTCCAGTTTCGACTTAACATCAGTCTGTGTTGTGTATTCTGCTTGGATACACACTTTTCCCTCCTAGAAAGAGGTTTTGTGAAGGTAGACCATCCATTCTTCACAGCTCTTAGACATTTATTTACAGCTGATTTGATCGACGAGACATCACCTTATTTTTAAGCACATCCACTCTCTGGGATCTATGAAAGTTTTTATCGTTTTGTTTCTGTTGAGTCTGTGCTGTAGAGCCCCCAAATGTCTACAAGGGTTCTTATTCGAGAACGTGTGCACTGTTTTGACGTTTCATTTCATAGCTGGGGTGATGGGTGGGTCACCTTCCTTTCAAACTGCACCGTGGAGGTAGAGATGTTAGAAAGTTTCGAGCCTACGTGTTTCATTCATGGGTGAACCACGGGTCGTGAACAAAAGAGGACCCTTTCGTGGATCGTCCCTAGGAAAAAGCATAGAAATGAAATGGCTACTCGTGTTTTTGTCTATTCGACATTATTCAAAAGGATGTCTACTCTCTTTTTGGTTCGAAGTATGTCTCTACCTGTTGTCTTAGGTGTCTAAAGAAATTAGCTTTTCAGGAAAAGAGTTGTCTTAGGTTTCTAAAGAAATTAGCTTTTCAGGAAAGGAATGTTACTTGAGAAACAGGACGAGATAGGTTGAAAGAGGTTTCAAAGAGAAAAGAGAGATGTCGTTCATTTTTATCATGTCTGAAGACATGATAAAAATGAACAACAAAAAGTATTTATAATATATATTATATAATATATATATTTTTTATTTTTAAAATTTTTTTTCAAATCTCTCAGAAAATATTTTCCAGCTCATCTCAAAATGACCCTCCTACTCAGTTTCGAAAAAAAGAGACTGTGTCTTACTACTCTCCATTTTTTCAACTTTCTAAGAAAAAACTATTTTACCATCTCATCTCTCACCATGAACCACCTTCATGCTTTCTGAAAAACGACACGTTGGTATCGTCTTCATGGGTGTTTCTCTGAGGTCCTTTAAAAATTGTTTCATAATCCACTCGACAGGATTTGTCAAAGTATTACGAGCTTCACTTCAGAGGGCGTGCACTGCTAAACATACCTGATTTCAGGGAAAAGAGTTCCACGAGTCGTTGGAGGAGATATCCAAAAAAATATAACGTGGTTGTGAGTCAAAATAAACGAACCCTTTTCAGTTGAGCTATCACGAGATTTCAGCGACCACGAGAGGGTGGAGATGACTATCTCGTAAGAGAAGAAATCTAACCGTCCCACCACACCTACACAAACACACATGTTTTTTTAAAAGAATCATGCTTTTAGAAACTCATTTCAACTTTGAATAGTAAAATCGTGTTTTTAAGAGAGGGTCTCATATAAAACGTAGAGTAAAACATATGAATCATGCCGGGTATAGATAGCCCTAAAACTAGGCATTGAAATTTTTTAATAGATTCATGATCAACAGAAAATAATACAACGTCTTACTTGCAACTATTTAAAAGAATCCTTTGAACCCATACTTGAAAAAGAAATGAAAAACATCCAGCTAGCTCGTCTAAAGTTCAGAAAGGTTAAGAGATTCTCAAAAAATTCTTCTTAAGAACATCTTGGATTCCCGATTAATGTAGAGAGGGAGATGTGTTGCCTTTTCAACAGCCCACAGTGTTCTGAACAGAAACTCGAAATACTTTTATAGAAAAGAGAAGAGTTGAAAGTGAAAGTCGAAAAACGAAATGAGATCGGCTGGGAAAATATTTTCAGAGCTCAGAAAAAAATTCTGAGATGTAAAAAAAAAAAAAAAAAAATCTTTTTGTTAATTTTTATCATGTCTTCTAGACATGATAAAAATTAACTCACCCCTCCTTTTGTATGGGAATGTTGTCTCCCACTTTCTAAAAATAGACCATGACTCATCCAATCTTTTCTTGGAATTCTATTCTTTAGAAAGAATGAGTCATTGTCTATTTTTAGAAAGAGTGAGACAACATTCCCAGACAAAAAGAGAAGGGAGTTAATTTTATCACGTCTAGAAGACATGATAAAAATTAACAAAAAGATTTTTTTTTTTTTACATCTCAGAATTTTTTTCTGAGCTCTGAGAATTTTTTCCCAGTCGGCTTGATTCACAAAACCAGATATATTCAAATTATTTCTATAGAGGGTTCTCATCTATTTAAACCACTCGCGTTTCTGCTTTAAATCAGTCTGTACTGTGCACTGGAGCTGAATGCACGCTTCTTCCTCCTGGAAAGAGGTTTTGTGAAGGTGTGTGGAGATATTGTTTTCAGCTGTCAGACATTTTTTTCCAACAGCCGATTCGATCGTTCAAATGACACCGTGAAATTTGGAGAGAGGTCAAGTCGATTTGGAGGACGGTAAAGCATTTGAGGGCAATTTGCCTTAAGAAATGCATTCGTGGGGGACTTTGGAAGGGAAACTGGCTCGTATTCACGTTACACATGGGGAAAAACCACGAAAAAAAACACCCATGCAGCCAGCTTGAAAGTCAGTCGTTCACGTTTTACAAAATATGAAATGGATTTTATAAAAACATATTGGGATCGTATTCAAAATTGGATCATTCTGTTGTTTTATCAGAATATGCCAGTATACGATTGAACAATTCTATTGAATCACATTATCTTGCCTTCTTGAAAGTCATTTGTTAACGTTTCACAAAATACATATCAGTATAGGATGGCACCAACGTGATCCGTTATCCTGACTGATGGAGTCAGCTGTGGATCACAAGACCTTGCAGACAAGATATATTAGTATACAATGGAACTATCGTGATCCGTTAATTCTGACGGGTCTAGTCAGCTGTGGATCACGAGATCTTGCCTTCTTGAAAGTCATTTGTTAAAGAAGTTTCACAAAATATATCAGTATACAATGGAACTATCGTGATCCGTTAATTCTGACGGGTCTAGTCAGCTGTGGATCACGAGATCTTGCCTTCTTGAAAGTCATTTGTTAAAGAAGTTTCACAAAATATATCAGTATACAATGGAACAATCGTGATCCGTTAATTCTGACAAGTCTAGTCAGCTGTGGATCACGAGATCTTGCCTTCTTGAAAGTCATTTGTTAAAGAAGTTTCACAAAATATATCAGTATACAATGGAACAATCGTGATCCGTTAATTCTGACGGGTCTAGTCAGTTCTGGATCACGAGATCTTGCCTTCTTGAAAGTCATTTGTTAAAATTCCACAAAATATATCAGTATACGAGGGAACAGTCGTGATCCGATTATACTGACTGCTCTAGCCAGCTGTGGATCACGAGATCTTGCCTTCTTGAAAAGGATTTGTTAAAGAAGTTTCACAAAATATATCAGTATACAATTGATAAAATCGTGATCCGTTAATCCTGACTAGTCTAGCCAGCTGTGGATCACGAGATCTTGCCTTGTTAAAGTTTCACAAAATATATCAGTATACGAGGGAACCATCGTGATCCATTGATCCTGACTGCTCTAGCCAGCTATGGATCACGAGATCTTGCCCTGTTGAAAAGGATTTGTTAAAGTTTCACAAAATATATCAGTATACGATTGATAAAATCGTGATCCGTTTTTCCTGACTAATGGAGTCAGCTGTGGATCACGAGATCTTGGCTTCTTGAAAGGAATTTGTTAAAGTTTAACAAAATATATCAGTATAGGATGGAACAATCGTGATCCAATTACACTGACGAGTCTAGCCAGCTGTGGATCACGAGATCTTGGCTTCTTGAAAGGAATTTGTTAAAGTTTCACAAAATATATCAGTATAGGATGGAACAATCGTGATCCAATTACACTGACGTGTCTAGCCAGCTGTGGATCACGAGATCTTGGCTTCTTGAAAGGAATTTGTTAAAGTTTCACAAAATATATCAGTATAGGATGGAACAATCGTGATCCGATTACACTGACGGGTATAGCCAGCTGTGGATCACATGATCTTGCTTTGTTGAAAAGGATTTGTTAAAGTTTCACAAAATATATCAGTATACGAAATAATAGCATGTTTTCTATAAAAACAGCTATTGAGTAAAACATTTCTAGCCTTGAAAAGCAAAAACAGTAGCACAGGGGAAAATATTACCCTACCTCAAAGTATTGAAAGGAAATAAGAATACATTTCTATAAAATGGGTGACTCAATAAATATTTGTAGTCTATGAAATACAAAAGAGTAAGAAAAAAATGTTCACATACCTTCACAGAAGCTCTTCCCAGGAGAGTGAGAAGCGTGTATCCACGTTGAGTGCACAGCACAGACTGATCTGAAACTGAAACGCGAGTGGTTTAAATACATTAACGAGTTGCTTCTAGAAACCGACTGGAAAAAATTCTCAGAGCTCTGGAAAAATTTTAACACATTAAAAAAAAAAAAGAAAAAAAAAAAAAACTTCCTTTTTTCTTTCTTAATTTGATGTCTTCACTTTTTTTATTTCTACAAGGTCAAAAGAATGGAGACATCAAATTAAGAAAGAAAACGGAAGTATTTTTTTTTTTTAATCTTTTTTCAGCTTTGAAAATTTTCTTCCCAGTCGTTAACATTTCGTTTTTGGACTTTTACTTTCAATTCTTGGACCCATGATTTTCTTTTCTTGATGTTCTTGTAGTATATTTCTATACAAATTCACTCCTTTTCCCCAAAAAAGTTATCTTTTTTTATTTTTTTTTTACCTTCCAATTTGTATAGCTATATACTGAAAACAGGCATTAAAGTCAGTTTTGTAGTATATTCCTATACAAATTCACTTAATTTCCCGAAAAAAAAAAGATGTCTTTTTTTTAATTTTTTTTTACCTTCCAATTTGTATAGCTATATACTGAAAACAGGCATTAAAGTCAGTTTGTAGTATATTCCTATACAAATTCACTTAATTTCCCGAAAAAAAAAGATGTCTTTTTTTTATTTTTTTTTACCTTCCAATTTGTATAGCTATATACTGAAAACAGGCATTAAAGTCAGTTTGTAGTATATTCCTATACAAATTCACTTAATTTCCCGAAAAAAAAAAGATGTCTTTTTTTTTATTTTTTTTACCTTCCAATTTGTATAGCTATATGCTGAAAACAGGCTTTAAAGTCAGTTTGTAGTATATTCCTATACAAATTCACTTAATTTCCCGAAAAAAAAAAGATGTCTTTTTTTTTATTTTCTTTACCTTCCAATTTGTATAGCTATATAACAGGCTTTAAAGTCCGTTTGTAGTATATTCCTATACAAATTCACTGCCTTCCCCCCCGAAAAAAAAAGATGTCTTTTTTTTAATTTTTTTTACCTTCCAATTTGTATAGCTATATACTGAAAACAGGCCTTAAATTCCGTTTGTAGTATATTCCTATACAAATTTACTCCCTTTTCCCCAAAAAGATGTCTTTTTTTTAATTTTACCTTCAAATTTGTATAGCTACATACTGAAAACAGGCGTTCAAGTCCGTTTGTAGTATATTGGTATACATGGTCTATTTTTAGAAACAGTGAGACAACATTCCCACACAAAAGGGGGGTAGGGTTAATTTTTATCATGTCTAGAAGACATGATAAAAATTAACAAAAAGTTTTTTTTTTTTTTTTTTTTTTTTTTTTTTTTACATCTCAAATTTTTTTTTCTGAGCTTTGAAAAATTTTTCCCAGTCGGCAACCAAGTGAAAATTCTACAGCCAAGACGATTGGCCTTTTACTTTCACTTTCAACACTTTTCTATAAAAGTATTCTACGTTTTCTGTTCAGAACTGTGCGGGCTGTCCAAGGTGCAGCATGCTTTTTCTCTCTCTACTGCGTCTGGACCCCAGGACCACTCTTCTAGAAAGAGCTTGTGTGAACACAAGCTTTTTTCCAATTTTTGACGTCTCACAGAATAGAAATCATTTCTCCTTTTAGGGGAAAATGTTTCCCATTTGAAAAGCTAGGACCCCTCGTTTGGATTTCATCAGCAACCGTTTATCAGGGTCTAGCGAAATTGGATGATCCATGCATAAATCAGAATTTCCCATCCGTGGTTTTTATGCATCAAGATTTCAACATAGTTTAAGAAAAATCCTTCAATCCTATTTGAAAGGAGATGACATGATATTGAAAGACATTTTCCCATGACGAAATCTCTCTATCCAACACCTTCTTCTACAGTGAAGTTAAAGAGATTTTTTATACCGGGTTTTCAATTTTCACCTCAAATCATACCGTTGACGACGTGTGACACACAAACCGTGACATAAATTTCAGTTTCCATGACAGCTAACACGCTTGAGCTTTAAACATGTATGAAAGAATTTATTTTTAATCCATTTCAGCGATTGAGTGGGCTGGGATAAAAAAGGCTCTTTCCATGACAGCTAACACGCTTGAGCTTTAAAGATGTATGAAAGAATTTATTTTTAATCCATTTCAACGACTGAGTGGGCTGGGGAAAAAAAAGGCCCTTTCTATGACAGCTAACACGCTTGAGCTTTAAAAATGTATCAAAGAATTTGTTTTTAATCCATTTCAGCGATTGAGTGGGCTGTGGAAAGAAAAAGCTCTTTCCATGACACCTAACACTCTTGAGCTTTAAAAATGTATGAAACAATTTATTTTAAATCCATTTCAGCGATTGAGTGGGCTCGGAAAATTTTCTTAGAGCTCAGGGAATGTGTGTCCAGGTTGAATGCACAGCACACACGGATGGGTAGTCGAAACTTGAGTAACTTAAATAAATATACGAAATTTGGGTCATCGAGTGGACTAGGAAAAATTCTCAGAGCTCTGGAAATAGTTCTGAGTTCAAGCATGGGACATGAGAACAGAAATGTATTACAATCATCATGTCATCATTGTTTTCGAAAGCCAAAAGAATTCCTCATGAAAGAACATCTTTTTTTCCTGGTTGTGGGATGGAGTAGAGTTGCTGCATCTTGAACAACCCACACTGATCTGAACAGAAATATGAAATGTTTTTATAGATATAAGAAATGAACTGAAAGTGAAAGTAAAATTGAAATTGTATTGGCTGAAAATATTTCTTGGCTGTTGAATGGGAAAAATATTTCCAAAGCTGAAAAAAAAAAAAAACCAACTCTTTCTTTTTTTCTATTAAATTGATGTCTTCACTTTATTTACTTTGGAATGGAGAAACCCAAAGACTATGACTCATCCTTTCTAAACCATATAATTCCTAGAATGAGTCATGGTCTATTTTTAGAAACAGGGAGACAACATTCCCACACAAAAGGGGGGTAGGGTTAATTTTTATCATGTCTAGAAGACATGATAAAAATTAACAAAAACATTTTTTTTTTTTTTTTTTACATCTCAAATTTTTTTTCTGAGCTTTGAAAAATTTTTCCCAGTCGGCAACCAAGTGAAAATTCTACAGCCAAGACGATTTGGCTTTTACTTTCACTTTCATCGCTTTTCTATAAAAGTATTCCACGTTTTCTATTCAGAACCGTGCGGGCTATCCAAGGTGCAGCATGCTTTTTCTCTTTCTCTAGCTCATCTGGACCTAGGACCACTCTTATAGAAAGAGCTTCTGTGAACACAAGTTTCTTTCCACTTTTTAATGTCTCACAGAATAGAAATCATTAATACGTTTAGGGGAAAATGTTTCCTGTTTGAAAAGCTAGGGTTTTCGTTTGGATTTCATCAGCAACCGTTTATCAGGTTCTAGCGAAACTGGATGATCCATCCATGGATCAGAATTTCCCATCTGTAATTTGGATGGATCAAGATTTCAACATAGTTTAAGAAAAATCCTTCAATCCTAGTTGAAAAGAGATGTCATGATATTGAAAGACATTTTTCCATGACGGACATTGAAAGTCATTTTCCCATGACTGACATTGAAAGACATTGAAAGACATTTTTTCATGAGGAAATCTCTCTATCCCACAGCTTCTTCTAAAGTGAACTTAAAGAGATTTTTCATACCGGGTTTTCAATTTTCACCTCAAACCATACCGTTGACGACGTGTGAGACACAAACCATGATATAAATTTCAGTTTAATGACAGCTAACACGCTTGAGCTTTAAAAATGTATGAAAGAATTTGTTTTTAATCCATTTCAGCGATTGAGTCTACTGGGAAACATTTTCTTAGAGCTCAGGGGAAAAAAGGCTCTTTCCATGACAGCTAACACTCTTGAGGTTTAAAAATGTATGAAAGAATTTGTTTTTAATTCATTTCAGCTATTGAGTGGGCTGGGGAAAAAAAAGGCCCTTTTCATGAGAGCTAACATGCTTGACCTTTAAAAATATAGGAACGAATTTATTTTTAATCCATTTCAGCGATTGAGTCTGCTGGGAAACATTTTCTTAGACCTCAGGGAAAAAAAGGTTCTTTCCATGACAGCTAACACGCTTGAGCTTTAAAAATGTATGAAACAATTTGTTTTTAATTCATTTCAGCGATTGAGTGGGCTGGGAAACATTTTCTTAGAGCTCAGGGGATGTGTCTCCAGGTTGAATGCACAGCACACACGGATGGGATGTCGAAATTCGAGTGGTTTAAAAAATAAATATACGAAATTTGGTTCATCGAGCTGACTAGGAAAAATTCTCAGAGCTCTGGAAATAGTTCTGAGTTCAAGCATGGGACATGAGAACAGAAATGTATTACAATCATCATGTCATCATTGTTTTCGAAAGCCAAAAGAATTCCTCATGAAAGAACATCTTTTTTTCCTGGTTGTGGGATGGAGTAGAGTTGCTGCATCTTGAACAACCCACACTGATCTGAACAGAAATATGAAATGTTTTTATAGATATAAGAAATGAACTGAAAGTGAAAGTAAAATTGAAATTGTATTGGCTGAAAATATTTCTTGGCTGTTGAATGGGAAAAATATTTCCAAAGCTGAAAAAAAAAAAACCAACTCTTTCTTTTTTTCTATTAAATTGATGTCTTCACTTTATTTACTTTGGAATGGAGAAACCCAAAGACTATGACTCATCCTTTCTAAACCATATAATTCCTAGAATGAGTCATGGTCTATTTTTAGAAACAGGGAGACAACATTCCCACACAAAAGGGGGGTAGGGTTAATTTTTATCATGTCTAGAAGACATGATAAAAATTAACAAAAAGATTTTTTTTTTTTTTTTTTTACATCTCAAATTTTTTTTCTGAGCTTTGAAAAATTTTTCCCAGTCGGCAACCAAGTGAAAATTCTACAGCCAAGACGATTTGGCTTTTACTTTCACTTTCATCGCTTTTCTATAAAAGTATTCCACGTTTTCTATTCAGAACCGTGCGGGCTATCCAAGGTGCAGCATGCTTTTTCTCTTTCTCTAGCTCATCTGGACCTAGGACCACTCTTATAGAAAGAGCTTCTGTGAACACAAGTTTCTTTCCACTTTTTAATGTCTCACAGAATAGAAATCATTAATACGTTTAGGGGAAAATGTTTCCTGTTTGAAAAGCTAGGGTTTTCGTTTGGATTTCATCAGCAACCGTTTATCAGGTTCTAGCGAAACTGGATGATCCATCCATGGATCAGAATTTCCCATCTGTAATTTGGATGGATCAAGATTTCAACATAGTTTAAGAAAAATCCTTCAATCCTAGTTGAAAAGAGATGTCATGATATTGAAAGACATTTTTCCATGACGGACATTGAAAGTCATTTTCCCATGACTGACATTGAAAGACATTGAAAGACATTTTTTCATGAGGAAATCTCTCTATCCCACAGCTTCTTCTAAAGTGAACTTAAAGAGATTTTTCATACCGGGTTTTCAATTTTCACCTCAAACCATACCGTTGACGACGTGTGAGACACAAACCATGATATAAATTTCAGTTTAATGACAGCTAACACGCTTGAGCTTTAAAAATGTATGAAAGAATTTGTTTTTAATCCATTTCAGCGATTGAGTCTACTGGGAAACATTTTCTTAGAGCTCAGGGGAAAAAAGGCTCTTTCCATGACAGCTAACACTCTTGAGGTTTAAAAATGTATGAAAGAATTTGTTTTTAATTCATTTCAGCTATTGAGTGGGCTGGGGAAAAAAAAGGCCCTTTTCATGAGAGCTAACATGCTTGACCTTTAAAAATATAGGAACGAATTTATTTTTAATCCATTTCAGCGATTGAGTCTGCTGGGAAACATTTTCTTAGACCTCAGGGAAAAAAAGGTTCTTTCCATGACAGCTAACACGCTTGAGCTTTAAAAATGTATGAAACAATTTGTTTTTAATTCATTTCAGCGATTGAGTGGGCTGGGAAACATTTTCTTAGAGCTCAGGGGATGTGTCTCCAGGTTGAATGCACAGCACACACGGATGGGATGTCGAAATTCGAGTGGTTTAAAAAATAAATATAGGAAATTTGGTTCATCGAGCTGACTAGGAAAAATTCTCAGAGTTCTGGAAATAATTCTGAGTTCAATCATGGGACATGAGAACACAAATGTATTACAATCATCATGTCATCATTGTTTTTGAAAGCCAAAAAAATTCCTCATGAAAGAACATCTTTTTTTCGTGGTTGTGGGATGGAGTAGAGATGTTGCATCTTGAACAACCCACACTGATCTGAACTGAAATATGAAATGTTTTTATAGATATAAGAAATGAACTGAAAGTGAAAGTAAAAATTAAATTGAATTGGCTGGAAATATTTCTTGGCTGTTGATTGGGAAAAATATTTCCATAGCTAAAAAAAAAAAAAAAAAAAAAAAAAAACTCTTTCTTTTTTTCTATTAATTTGATGTCTTCACTTTGTTTACTTTGGAATGTCCTAGAATGAGTCATGATCTATTTTTAGAAACAGGGAGAAAACATTCTCACACAAAAGGGGGGTAGGGTTAATTTTTATCATGTCTAGAAGACATGATAAAAATTAACAAAAAGTTTTTTTTTTTTTTTTTTTTTTTACATCTCAAATTTTTTTTCTGAGCTTTGAAAAATTTTTCCCAGTCGGCAACCAAGCGAAAATTCTACATCCAAGACGATTTGGCTTTTACTTTCACTTTCATCGCTTTTCTATAAAAGTATTCCACGTTTTCTATTCAGAACCGTGCGGGCTATCCAAGGTGCAGCATGCTTTTTCTCTTTCTCTAGCTCATCTGGACCTAGGAGCACTCTTATAGAAAGAGCTTCTGTGAACACAAGTTTCTTTCCACTTTTTAATGTCTCACAGAATAGAAATCATTAATACGTTTATGGGAAAATGTTTCCTGTTTGAAAAGCTAGGGTTTTCGTTTGGATTTCATCAGCAACCGTTTATCAGGTTCTAGCGAAATTGGATGATCCATCCATGGATCAGAATTTCCCATCTGTAATTTGGATGGATCAAGATTTCACCATAGTTTAAGAAAAATCCTTCAATCCTATTTGAAAAGAGACGTCATGATATTGAAAGACATTTTTCCATGACGGACATTGAAAGACATTTTCCCATGACTGACATTGAAAGACATTGAAAGACATTTTTTCATGACGAAATCTCTCTATCCCACAGCTTCTTCTAAAGTGAACTTAAAGAGATTTTTCATACCGGGTTTTCAATTTTCACCTCAAACCATACCGTTGACGACGTGTGAGACACAAACCATGATATAAATTTCAGTTTCAATGACAGCTAACACGCTTGAGCTTTAAAAATGTATGAAAGAAGTTATTTTTAATCCATTTCAGCGATTGAGTGGGCTGGAGAAAAAAAAGGCCCTTTCCATGACAGCTAACACTCTTGAGGTTTAAAAATGTATGAATGAATTTATTTTTAATCCATTTCAGCGATTGAGTCTGCTGGGAAACATTTTCTTAGAGCTCAGGGGAAAAAAAGGCCCTTTCCTTGACAGCTAACACGCTTGAGATTTAAAAATGTATGAAAGAATTTATTTTTAATCCATTTGAGCGATTGAGTGGACTGGGAAATATTTTCTTAGAGCTCAGGGGAAAAAAAGGCTCTTTCCATGAGAACTAACACGCTTAAGCTTTAAAAAAATATATAAGAATTTATTTTTAATCCATTTCAGCGATTGAGTGGACTGGGAAACATTTTCTTAGACCTCAGGGGAAAAAAAGGCTCTTTCCATGAGAACTAACACGCTTAAGCTTTAAAAATGTATGAATGAATTTATTTTTAATCCATTTCAGCGATTGAGTCTGCTGGGAAACATTTTCTCAGAGCTCAGGGGAAAAAAAGGCTCTTTCCATGACAGCTAACACGCTTGAGGTTTAAAAATGTATGAAAGAATTTATTTTTAATCCATTTCAGCGATTGAGTCTGCTGGGAAATATTTTCTTAGAGCTCAGGGGAAAAAAAGGCTCTTTCCATGACAGCTAACATTCTTGAGGTTTAAAAATGTATGAAAGAATTTATTTTTAATCCATTTCAGCGATTGAGTCTGCTGGGAAACATTTTTTTAGAGCTCAGGGAAAAAAAAGGCCCTTTCCATGACAGCTAACACTCTTGAGCTTTAAAAATATAGGAACAAATTTATTTTTAATCCATTTCAGGGATTGAGTGGGCTGGGAAACATTTTCTTAGAGCTCAGGGAATGTGTCTCCAGGTTGAATGCACAGCACACACGGATGGGAAGTCGAAACTCGAGTGGCTTAAAAAATAAATATACGAAAGCTGGGTTATCGAGCTGTCTAGGAAAAATTTTCAGAGTTCTGGAAAGAATTCTGAGTTTAAGCATGGGACATGAGAACCGAAATGTATTACAATCATCATGTCATCATTGTTTTCGAAAGCCAAAAGAACATCTCATGAAAGAAGATCTTTTTTTCCTGGTTGTGGGATGGAGTAGAGTTGCTGCATCTTGAACAACCCACACTGATCTGAAAAGAAAAATGAAATGTTCTTATAGATATAAGAAATGAATTGAAAGTGAAAGTAAAAATGAAATTGTATTGGCTGGAAATATTTCTTGGCTGTTGAATTGGAAAAATATTTCCAGAGCTATAAAAAAAAAAAAAAAAAAAAAAAAAAAACTCATCCTTTTTTTTCTATTAATTTGATGTCTTCACTTTGTTTACTTTGGAATGGAGAAACCCAAAGACTTTTTAAAACATATCCTTTTTAAAAACTTATCTTATCTTATAAACTTTAAACTCATCCTTTTTATAACATAATTCCTAGAATGAGTCATGGTCTATTTTTAGAAACAGTGAGACAACATTCCCACACAAAAGGGGGGTAGGGTTAATTTTTATCATGTCTTCTAGACATGATAAAAATTAACAAAAAGGTTTTTTTTTTTTTTTTTTACATTTCAGAATTTTTTTCCTGAGCTCTGAAAATTTTTTCACAGTCGGTAACCAATTGAAAAATTTCCAATCGGCTTTTACTTTCACTTTCAACTCTTTTCTATAAAAGCATTCCACGTTTTCTGTTCAGAACCGTGCGGGCTCTCCATGGTGCATCATGCCTTTTCTCTCTCTACCTCATCTGCATCTAGGATGTTTTTCCTTCTTCAAGAAGTGGAATTCTTTTGGAATACCTTACAATTTCACGAGCTAGCTGTTTCTTATATTTCGAGGAGATTTCAATGGAATTGTTTATAGATGTCACCTATTGCAGATGGGGAAAAAGTCTATACTGGATCGCTGGAGACATCTCATCCAGATAGGTCACGTTATATGTTTTCCCACACCTAAATAAACTGGTCATGAGCCATCCTTCGCGAACCGAGATGAGCCGCAGCCACACTTTGCGTTTTCTATGAGCGCAATAATGGATTACGTGAGCAGCCATTTTGTTTGCCATCTCACCCAGATAGGTCATGTTGTATTTTGTTTCATGCACCTAGCCAATTTTGGACATGAGCCATCCTTTTGTTTTTTTTTTTTGTCTATCGAACCAAGATAGACTCTGGAGACAATTTTGTTTGTCAACGGAAAAGTAAATTTTCTGAATGGGTACCGGTGTTCGAATACTTTCGTGGCCGACTGTCTGATTATACTATTACAACCACGAAATCTCGAAATGGATGGGTTTTACAGTTGACTACGGTAAGACGCAGGGAGACCTGTCATCCCTAGCTCCTCCTAGGAATTCTGAAGATACTATTACAACCCCAAAATCTCAAAAATGATAGGATTTACAATTGACATCGAATCCCGAAACCAATCGAGCTGACCCTAGAGAGATTGGAAAGGAAGATGGATTCAATGGGAGGGAGATTATTCTTCTTTCGGGATGGAAACAATATTCGTACTACTTTTCTTTCAAGAGGGAAAGGGGCATCCAATCCCACAACCTGTTGAGTGGACCCTAGAGAGGTTGAAAAGGCAGACAGATTCGACTGGGATCGGTTTCGGGTTAAAAAGAAGAGCCGTTCCGCTTTTCTTCCAACATGGAAAAGGGTATCTAGTCTCACAACTTACAAACGCATCTTCTTTCAAAAAGTTAGAAAGGATTTTAAAATAGGTTGGAAACTATTTTCTTCTTCAAAATTCGGAAAAAAACAACAACATACGCTTGGGTTCCAAAAAACAGTTAAAGAAGGCTAAATGAACAGCCCGTCTAAAGTGAAATTCCGAAGAGAATAAATGGGTAAGGACTCATCCATCGAGTTGGCTGGGCAATGGATTTTTTAGAAATTGAAACGGTCCACAAATAAACAACGTGGTAAACAATATCAACAAAATGGTAAAGCAAATCTATTGAGCTGGTCTCTCAAATCTCACCCCGCAAAATATTTTAAACGTAAACAAGTCAACAACATAGTAAATACCATCAATAGAATAGGATAATAACATCGGCTAGAAGGGGAAAAACCTGTCAGAGAAGCAAAAACACAAAAGAGGGGAAGAAAAAATGTTAACATACCTTCACAGAAGCTTTTTCCAGGAGAGAAAGAAGCGTGTATCCACGTTGAGTGCCCCGCACAGACTGATTGGAAGCTGAAACACGAGTGGTTTAAATAGCTAAGTGAGAGTTCTTTCTAGAAACAATTTGGAAGTCTTATTTTGATCATCGAGTGGACTGGGAAAAAATTCTCAGAGCTGAGAAAAAAAAATTCTGAGATGTAAAAAAAAAAAAAAAACTTTTTGTTAATTTTTATCATGTCTTCTAGACATGATAAAAATTAACTCCCTTCTCTTTTTGTCTGGGAATGTTGTCTCCCACTTTCTAAAAATAGACCATGACTCATTCTTTCTAAAGAATAGAATTCCAAGAAAAGATTGGATGAGTCATGGTCTATTTTTAGAAAGTGGGAGACAACATTCCCAGACAAAAGGAGAAGGGAGTTAATTTTTATCATGTCTAGAAGACATGATAAAAATTAACAAAATGTTTTTTTTTTACATCTCAGAATTTTTTTTTTCAGCTCTGAGAATTTTTTCCCAGTCCACTCGATGATCAAAACAAGACTTCCAAATTGTTTCTAGAAAGAACTCTCACTTAGCTATTTAAACCACTCCAGTTTCAGCTTCAGATCAGTCTGTGCTGGGCAGTACACCTGGCTTTTGGATTACAAGAATGGTTTTTCTCAACTCGCAGAAATTTGTTTCCAGCCGACTCGTTTTCACTTTCCCATTCAACTCGTCTCTGATCTATAAAAACATTCCGAGTTTCAGTTCAGTTCGGAACGGGCTGTTGGACACGCAATACAACAAGATGCTTCTCCTCCAGACCTGGAAAATACTTCCCTATTAGGAAGATAGAGATACATAAAAGATCTCAAAAGATATTCTTTAAAGTGATATTGGAAAAAGGAGAACGTTATCATCAACAATTTTGTTTTGCTATTGAAATGGGAGAAAGAAAAATCACTTCTAAACATGCAAGGAGTTTATATGGAGAAGGCTAAATGTTTCCAGCCGACGTGTGTCACTACTAGTTTTTTTCCAAAAAAAAACAATGGATTCATTGTTATCGATAGAAGTATTTAGATTTCCAATCTACAGTTCAAGGTGAAATATAATAGCCGGAATCTTTTCCACTTAAAGAAGATAACATATTCTATCCTTTCCAAATCTTCAAATTGAAAAGGGGTAAGTTTATGTCTTTCATTCATACTGTCCAGCTTTACTGTTTATTTGTCATTACATTAGTGATTTGTTTGACCATTTACATGATTTATCAAACACAACAAGCTAGATATTAGGAAAAATTATGTTTTTTTTCCTCCCTTCATGATATTCATTTTTCAAACATATATATTATTGATAAAGTTATTTCTTTTTCAATATCGTCAGATCCTGACACCCATTCAAAAAATCATTAATAATAATTTAATATCATTAATAAAATTTTGAAATCCTTTAGTATAAATCTTTTTTATCAATTTATAGTGAAATAAAAAGGATCCTAAAGTCCTAACCCTTCTATCATTATCCCATTACTTGATCAAGGTGCCTTGAGCGAGAAATGGGTTAATATGAAAGGGGTTAGGTTTTTATTCTCTTTTCTATTTTACGGTTAAAGGATATTCAAAAGGTTTATAGAATCCCTATATTTTTTTTAATCAATTTAATTTTTAGGTACCAAAAAAGGACTAGATTAAAAAAAATATAAGACGGAATCAAAAATAACATAGATAATAATGAATAATGAAGGGTTCGAATCAAGATGAATAACGAGGAATCCACAATTTTATCTGAAAGGAAAAGGAAAAAGAAGGCCTACATGAAACATTATTGGTCATTGGAAAGAGTAAAAGAAGCAAATCGATGGAGATTACGAGAAAGGAGAAGAGATCCAAATGTTCGATTCAAAGAGAGGGAATACCAACGAATGAGACGGTGGAAATGTTTGGAAAACTCTCTTCCTAAACATAGACACAAGCATGACAGTACAGTATTCATACCAAATCCGACAATGGAGGAAAGTCAAATTATTATTAAACGTATGAATATTTCGGAAGCAACAAGAACTAACTATGAATTTTATTTTAATGAATTCTATGACTGGTATCGAAAACATGGTGATGGCATTAAATATCATTATAAGAGAGCATTAGAGGAATATGAAAAGTATCTAACTGAAGTAAAGAAGAAATCGCGCAATCAAGTGAAGAATAAACTCTGGTTTTTGTATCGCTTGTTAAGTGAGAAATGGGAACATCCAAAACAATCCAATATTAAAAGATGTGAAGGTCCTCTGCTTACATTAGATGACCTCAAAAAACTTAGAAAAATAGTTATAGATTGCTATGAATATGAAGAGATGGCTTTATTTATTCTTGTCATTCTTGAAACTGACTTAAAAGCAACTGAAATTTTAAAACTTCTGAACGAAACAGATCTTCGACGACATTATGCAGAAAAGAAATTGGCTTCGTCCAATATATGGGATCAACGTAATCGATTTTTGTATGAATTTCTTGCTTGGGTTATTGCCGGCCCCCTTTTCCCTCGAAGATTAGATAGTTGCTCGAGAAGGTTAAAACGATTCTTTCGAAAGTATTTCCCGTATCGATCTTTTAATCCTTCCTATACCATCATTAAACGTTCTATGAAAATTACAAAGTATCGTAAACACATACGAGAAGAAGCTAAAAAGGAGATGGAATCAATAATAACGTAACAGCTTATTCTTTTACGTATCTCTATTTTCCTAATAGGGAAGTATTTTCCAGGTCTGGAGGAGAAGCATCTTGTTGTATTGCGTGTCCAACAGCCCGTTCCGAACTGAACTGAAACTCGGAATGTTTTTATAGATCAGAGACGAGTTGAATGGGAAAGTGAAAACGAGTCGGCTGGAAACAAATTTCTGCGAGTTGAGAAAAACCATTCTTGTAATCCAAAAGCCAGGTGAACTGCCCAGCACAGACTGATCTGAAGCTGAAACTGGAGTGGTTTAAATAGCTAAGTGAGAGTTCTTTCTAGAAACAATTTGGAAGTCTTGTTTTGATCATCGAGTGGACTGGGAAAAAATTCTCAGAGCTGAAAAAAAAATTCTGAGATGTAAAAAAAAACATTTTGTTAATTTTTATCATGTCTTCTAGACATGATAAAAATTAACTCCCTTCTCCTTTTGTCTGGGAATGTTGTCTCCCACTTTCTAAAAATAGACCATGACTCATCCAATCTTTTCTTGGAATTCTATTCTTTAGAAAGAATGAGTCATGGTCTATTTTTAGAAAGTGGGAGACAACATTCCCAGAAAAAAGAGAAGGGAGTTAATTTTTATCATGTCTAGAAGACATGATAAAAATTAACAAAAAGTTTTTTTTTTTTTTTTTTACATCTCAGAATTTTTTTTTCTCAGCTCTGAGAATTTTTTCCCAGTCCACTCGATGATCAAAATAAGACTTCCAAATTGTTTCTAGAAAGAACTCTCACTTAGCTATTTAAACCACTCGTGTTTCAGCTTCCAATCAGTCTGTGCGGGGCACTCAACGTGGATACACGCTTCTATCTCTCCTGGAAAAAGCTTCTGTGAAGGTATGTTAACATTTTTTCTTCCCCTCTTTTGTGTTTTTGCTTCTCTGACAGGTTTTTCCCCTTCTAGCCGATGTTATTATCCTATTCTATTGATGGTATTTACTATGTTGTTGACTTGTTTACGTTTAAAATATTTTGCGGGGTGAGATTTGAGAGACCAGCTCAATAGATTTGCTTTACCATTTTGTTGATATTGTTTACCACGTTGTTTATTTGTGGACCGTTTCAATTTCTAAAAAATCCATTGCCCAGCCAACTCGATGGATGAGTCCTTACCCATTTATTCTCTTCGGAATTTCACTTTAGACGGGCTGTTCATTTAGCCTTCTTTAACTGTTTTTTGGAACCCAAGCGTATGTTGTTGTTTTTTTCCGAATTTTGAAGAAGAAAATAGTTTCCAACCTATTTTAAAATCCTTTCTAACTTTTTGAAAGAAGATGCGTTTGTAAGTTGTGAGACTAGATACCCTTTTCCATGTTGGAAGAAAAGCGGAACGGCTCTTCTTTTTAACCCGAAACCGATCCCAGTCGAATCTGTCTGCCTTTTCAACCTCTCTAGGGTCCACTCAACAGGTTGTGGGATTGGATGCCCCTTTCCCTCTTGAAAGAAAAGTAGTACGAATATTGTTTCCATCCCGAAAGAAGAATAATCTCCCTCCCATTGAATCCATCTGCCTTTCCAATCTCTCTAGGGTCAGCTCGATTGGTTTCGGGATTCGATGTCAATTGTAAATCCTATCATTTTTGAGATTTTGGGGTTGTAATAGTATCTTCAGAATTCCTAGGAGGAGCTAGGGATGACAGGTCTCCCTGCGTCTTACCGTAGTCAACTGTAAAACCCATCCATTTCGAGATTTCGTGGTTGTAATAGTATAATCAGACAGTCGGCCACGAAAGTATTCGAACACCGGTACCCATTCAGAAAATTTACTTTTCCGTTGACAAACAAAATTGTCTCCAGAGTCTATCTTGGTTCGATAGACAAAAAAAAAACAAAAGGATGGCTCATGTCCAAAATTGGCTAGGTGCATGAAACAAAATACAACATGACCTATCTGGGTGAGATGGGAAACAAAATGGCTGCTCACGTAATCCATTATTGCGCTCATAGAAAACGCAAAGTGTGGCTGCGGCTCATCTCGGTTCGCGAAGGATGGCTCATGTCCAGTTTATTTAGGTGTGGGAAAACATATAACGTGACCTATCTGGATGAGATGTCTCCAGCGATCCAGTATAGACTTTTTCCCCATCTGCAATAGGTGACATCTATAAACAATTCCATTGAAATCTCCTCGAAATATAAGAAACAGCTAGCTCGTGAAATTGTAAGGTATTCCAAAAGAATTCCACTTCTTGAAGAAGGAAAAACATCCTAGATGCAGATGAGGTAGAGAGAGAAAAGGCATGATGCACCATGGAGAGCCGGCACGGTTCTGAACAGAAAACGTGGAATGCTTTTATAGAAAAGAGTTGAAAGTGAAAGTAAAAGCCGATTGGAAATTTTTCAATTGGTTACCGACTGTGAAAAAATTTTCAGAGCTCAGGAAAAAAATTCTGAAATGTAAAAAAAAAAAAAAAACCTTTTTGTTAATTTTTATCATGTCTTCTAGACATGATAAAAATTAACCCTACCCCCCTTTTGTGTGGGAATGTTGTCTCACTGTTTCTAAAAATAGACCATGACTCATTCTAGGAATTATATGTTTTAAAAAGGATGAGTTTAAAGTTTATAAGATAAGATAAGTTTTTAAAAAGGATATGTTTTAAAAAGTCTTTGGGTTTCTCCATTCCACAGTAAACAAGGTGAAGACATCAAATTAATAGAAAAAAAGGAAGAGTTTTTTTTTTTTTTTATAGCTCTGGAAATATTTTTCCAATTCAACAGCCAAGAAATATTTCCAGCCAATACAATTTCATTTTTACTTTCACTTTCAATTCATTTCTTATATCTATAAGAACATTTCATTTTTCTGTTCAGATCAGTGTGGGTTGTTCAAGATGCAGCAACTCTACTCCATCCCACAACCAGGAAAAAAAGATGTTCTTTCATGAGATGTTCTTTTGGCTTTCGAAAACAATGATGACATGATGATTGTAATACATTTCTGTTCTCATGTCCCATGCTTGAACTCAGAATTATTTCCAGAACTCTGAAAAATTTTCCTAGTCAGCTCAATAACCCAGCTTTCGTATATTTATTTTTTAAGCCACTCGAGTTTCGACTTCCCATCCGTGTGTGCTGTGCATTCAACCTGGAGACACATTCCCTGAGCTCTAAGAAAATGTTTCCCAGCCCACTCAATCCCTGAAATGGATTAAAAAAAATTCTTTCATACATTTTTAAAGCTCAAGAGTGTTAGGTGTCATGGAAAGAACCTTTTTTTTCCCTGAGCTCTAAGAAAATGTTTCCCAGCCCACTCAATCCCTGAAATGGATTAAAAAAAATTCTTCCATACATTTTTAAAGCTCAAGAGTGTTAGGTGTCATGGAAAGAACCTTTTTTTCCGTGAGCTCTAAGAAAATGTTTCCCAGCAGACTCAATCGCTGAAATGGATTAAAAATAAATTTGTTCCTATATTTTTAAAGCTCAAGAGTGTTAGCTGTCATGGAAAGAGCCTTTTTTTTCCCTGAGCTCTAAGAAAATGTTTCCCAGCAGACTCAATCGCTGAAATGGATTGAAAATAAATTCTTTCATACATTTTTAAAGCTCAATAGTGTTAGGTGTCATGGAAAGAACCTTTTTTTCCCCTGAGCTCTAAGAAAATGTTTCCCAGCCCACTCAATCCCTGAAATGGATTAAAAAAAATTCTTTCATACATTTTTAAAGCTCAAGAGTGTTAGGTGTCATGGAAAGAACCTTTTTTTCCCTGAGCTCTAAGAAAATGTTTCCCAGCAGACTCAATCGCTGAAATGGATTAAAAATAAATTTGTTTCTATATTTTTAAAGCTCAAGAGTGTTAGCTGTCATGGAAAGAGCCTTTTTTTTCCCTGAGCTCTAAGAAAATGTTTCCCAGCAGACTCAATCGCTGAAATGGATTGAAAATAAATTCTTTCATACATTTTTAAAGCTCAAGAGTGTTAGCTGTCATGGAAAGAGCCTTTTTTTTCCCTGAGCTCTAAGAAAATGTTTCCCAGCAGACTCAATCGCTGAAATGGATTAAAAATAAATTCTTTCATACATTTTTAAAGCTCAAGAGTGTTAGCTGTCATGGAAAGAGCCTTTTTTTTTCCTGAGCTCTAAGAAAATGTTTCCCAGCAGACTCAATCGCTGAAATGGATTAAAAATAAATTCTTTCATACATTTTTAAACCTCAAGAGTGTTAGCTGTCATGGAAAGAGCCTTTTTTTCCCCTGAGCTCTAAGAAAATGTTTCCCAGCAGACTCAATCGCTGAAATGGATTAAAAATAAATTCTTTCATACATTTTTAAACCTCAAGCGTGTTAGCTGTCATGGAAAGAGCCTTTTTTTCCCCTGAGCTCTGAGAAAATGTTTCCCAGCAGACTCAATCGCTGAAATTGAATAAAAATAAATTCATTCATACATTTTTAAAGCTTAAGCGTGTTAGTTCTCATGGAAAGAGCCTTTTTTTCCCCTGAGCTCTAAGAAAATGTTTCCCAGTCCACTCAATCGCTGAAATGGATTAAAAATAAATTCTTTCATACATTTTTAAATCTCAAGCGTGTTAGCTGTCATGGAAAGGGCCTTTTTTTCCCCTGAGCTCTAAGAAAATGTTTCCCAGCAGACTCAATCGCTGAAATGGATTAAAAATAAATTCATTCATACATTTTTAAACCTCAAGAGTGTTAGCAGTCATGGAAAGGGTCTTTTTTTTTCTCCAGCCCACTCAATCGCTGAAATGGATTAAAAATAACTTCTTTCATACATTTTTAAAGCTCAAGCGTGTTAGCTGTCATAGAGCTGCAGATGAGGTAGAGAGAGAACAAGCATGTTGCACCATGGAGAGCCCACACGGTTCTGAACAGAAAACGTGGAATACTTTTATAGAAAAGCGATGAAAGTGAAAGTAAAAGCCAAATCGTCTTGGCTGTAGAATTTTCACTTGGTTGCCGACTGGGAAAAATTTTTCAAAGCTCAGAAAAAAAATTTCAGATGTAAAAAAAAAAAAAATCTTTTTGTTAATTTTTATCATGTCTTCTAGACATGATAAAAATTAACCCTACCCCCCTTTTGTGTGGGAATGTTGTCTCCCTGTTTCTAAAAATAGACCATGACTCATTCTAGGAATTATATGTTTTAGAAAGGATGAGTCATAGTCTTTGGGTTTCTCCATTCCAAAGTAAATAAAGTGAAGACATCAATTTAATAGAAAAAAAGAAAGAGTTGGTTTTTTTTTTCAGCTTTGGAAATATTTTTCCCATTCAACAGCCAAGAAATATTTTCAGCCAATACAATTTCAATTTTACTTTCACTTTCAGTTCATTTCTTATATCTATGAAAACATTTCATATTTCTGTTCAGATCAGTGTGGGTTGTTCAAGATGCAGCAACTCTACTCCATCCCACAACCAGGAAAAAAAGATGTTCTTTCATGAGGAATTCTTTTGGCTTTCGAAAACAATGATGACATGATGATTGTAATACATTTCTGTTCTCATGTCCCATGCTTGAACTCAGAACTATTTCCAGAGCTCTGAGAATTTTTCCTAGTCCACTCGATGACCCAAATTTCGTATATTTATTTAAGCTACTCAAGTTTCGACTACCCATCCGTGTGTGCTGTGCATTCAACCTGGACACACATTCCCTGAGCTCTAAGAAAATTTTCTAAGAAAAACAAAGAGCCTTTTTTTTTCCTGAGCTCTAAGAAAATGTTTCCCAGCCCCCTCAATCGCTGAAATGGATTAAAAATAAATTCTTTCATACATTTTTAAAGCTCAAGAGTGTTAGGTATCATGGAAAGAGCTTTTTCTTTCCACAGCCCACTCAATCGCTGAAATGGATTAAAAACAAATTCTTTGATACATTTTTAAAGCTCAAGCGTGTTAGCTGTCATAGAAAGGGCCTTTTTTTTCCCCAGCCCACTCAGTCGTTGAAATGGATTAAAAATAAATTCTTTCATACATGTTTAAAGCTCAAGCGTGTTAGCTGTCATGGAAACTGAAATTTATGTCACGGTTTGTGTGTCACACGTCGTCAACGGTATGATTTGAGGTGAAAATTGAAAACCCGGTATAAAAAATCTCTTTAACTTCACTTTAGAAGAAGGTGTGGGATAGAGAGATTTCGTCATGGAAAAATGTCTTTCAATGTCTTTCAATGTCCGTCATGGGAAAATGTCTTTCAATATCATGTCATCTCCTTTCAAATAGGATTGAAGGATTTTTCTTAAACTATGTTGAAATCTTGATGCATAAAAACCACGGATGGGAAATTCTGATTTATGGATGGATCATCCAATTTCGCTAGACCTTGATAAACGGTTGCTGATGAAATCCAAACGAGGGGTCCTAGCTTTTCAAATGGGAAACATTTTCCTCTAAAAGGAGAAATGATTTCTATTCTGTGAGACGTCAAAAATTGGAAAAAAGCTTGTGTTCACAGAAGCTCTTTCTAGAAGAGTGGTCCTGGATCCAGATGCAGTAGAGAGACAAAAAGCATGCTGCACCTTGGAGAGCCGGCATAGTTCTGAACAGAAAACGTAGAATACTTTTATAGAAAGTGTTGAAAGTGAAAGTAAAAGGCCAATCGTCTTGGCTGTAGAATTTTCACTTGGTTGCCGACTGGGAAAAATTTTTCAAAGCTCAGAAAAAAAAAATTTGAGATGTAAAAAAAAAAAAAAAAAAAAAAATTTTTGTTAATTTTTATCATGTCTTCTAGACATGATAAAAATTAACCCTACCCCCCTTTTGTGTGGGAATGTTGTCTCACTGTTTCTAAAAATAGACCATGTATACCAATATACTACAAACGGACTTGAACGCCTGTTCTCAGTATGTAGCTATACAAATTTGAAGGTAAAATTAAAAAAAAGCCATCTTTTTGAGGAAAAGGGAGTAAATTTGTATAGGAATATACTACAAACGGAATTTAAGGCCTGTTTTCAGTATATAGCTATACAAATTGGAAGGTAAAAAAAAAATTAAAAAAAAGACATCTTTTTTTTTCGGGGGGGGGAAGGCAGTGAATTTGTATAGGAATATACTACAAACGGACTTTAAAGCCTGTTTTCAGCATATAGCTATACAAATTGGAAGGTAAAAAAAATATAAAAAAAGACCTTTTTTTTCGGGAAATTAAGTGAATTTGTATAGGAATATGACCTTGTAGAAATAAAAAAAGTGAAGACATCAAATTAAGAAAGAAAAAAGGAAGGTTTTTTTTTTTTAATGTGTTAAAATTTTTCCAGAGCTCTGAGAATTTTTCCCAGTCGGTTTCTAGAAGCAACTCGTTAATGTATTTAAACCACTCGCGTTTTAGTTTCAGATCAGTCTGTGCTGTGCACTCAACGTGGATACACGCTTCTCACTCTCCTGGGAAGGGCTTCTGTGAAGGTATGTGAACATTTTTTTCTTACTCTTTTGTATTTCATAGACTACAAATATTTATTGAATCACCCATTTTATCGAAATGTATTCTTATTTCCTTTCAATGCTTTGAGGTAGGGTAATACTTTTCCCTGTGCTACTGTTTTTGCTTTTCAAGGCTAGAAATGTTTTACTCAATAGCTGTTTTTATAGAAAACATGCTATTATTTCGTATACTGATATATTTTGTGAAACTTTAACAAATCCTTTTCAACAAAGCAAGATCATGTGATCCACAGCTGGCTAGACACGTCAGTGTAATCGGATCACGATTGTTCCATCCTATACTGATATATTTTGTGAAACTTTAACAAATTCCTTTCAAGAAGCCAAGATCTCGTGATCCACAGGTGGCTAGACACGTCAGTGTAATTGGATCACGATTGTTCCATCCTATACTGATATATTTTGTGAAACTTTAACAAATTCCTTTCAAGAAGCCAAGATCTCGTGATCCACAGCTGGCTAGACCCGTCAGTGTAATTGGATCACGATTGTTCCATCCTATACTGATATATTTTGTGAAACTTTAACAAATTCCTTTCAAGAAGCCAAGATCTCGTGATCCACAGCTGGCTAGACACGTCAGTGTAATTGGATCACGATTGTTCCATCCTATACTGATATATTTTGTGAAACTTTAACAAATTCCTTTCAAGAAGCCAAGATCTCGTGATCCACAGCTGGCTAGACTCGTCAGTGTAATTGGATCACGATTGTTCCATCCTATACTGATATATTTTGTGAAACTTTAACAAATCCCTTTCAAGAAGTCAAGATCTCGTGATCCACAGCTGACTCCATTAGTCAGGAAAAACGGATCACGATTTTATCAATCGTATACTGATATATTTTGTGAAACTTTAACAAATCCCTTTCAACAGGGCAAGATCTCGTGATCCATAGCTGGCTAGAGCAGTCAGGATCAATGGATCACGATGGTTCCCTCGTATACTGATATATTTTGTGAAACTTTAACAAGGCAAGATCTCGTGATCCACAGCTGGCTAGACTAGTCAGGATTAACGGATCACGATTTTATCAATTGTATACTGATATATTTTGTGAAACTTCTTTAACAAATTCTTTTCAAGAAGGCAAGATCTCGTGATCCACAGCTGGCTAGAGCAGTCAGTATAATCGGATCACGACTGTTCCCTCGTATACTGATATATTTTGTGAAATTTTAACAAATGACTTTCAAGAACGCAAGATCTCGTGATCCAGAACTGACTAGACCCGTCAGAATTAACGGATCACGATTGTTCCATTGTATACTGATATATTTTGTGAAACTTCTTTAACAAATGACTTTCAAGAAGGCAAGATCTCGTGATCCACAGCTGACTAGACTTGTCAGAATTAACGGATCACGATTGTTCCATTGCATACTGATATATTTTGTGAAACTTCTTTAACAAATGACTTTCAAGAAGGCAAGATCTCGTGATCCACAGCTGACTAGACCCGTCAGAATTAACGGATCACGATAGTTCCATTGTATACTAATATATTTTGTGGAACTTTAAGAAATCCTTTTCAAAAAAGGCAAGGTCTTGTGATCCACAGCTGACTCCATCAGTCAGGATAACGGATCACGATGGTGCCATCCTATACTGATATATATTTTGTGAAACGTTAACAAATGACTTTCAAGAAGGCAAGATCATGTGATTCAATAGAATTGTTCAATCGTATACTGGCATATTCTGATAAAACAACAGAATGATCCAATTTTGAATACGATCCCAATATGTTTTTATAAAATCCATTTCATATTTTGTAAAACGTGAACGACTGACTTTCAAACTGGCTGCATGGGTGTTTTTTTTCGTGGTTTTTCCCCATGTGTAACGTGAATACGAGCCAGGTTCCCTTCCAAAGTCCCCCACGAATGCATTTCTTAAGGCAAATAGCCCTCAAATGCTTTACCGTCATCCGAATCGACTTGACCTCTCTCCAAATTTCACGGTGTCATTTGAACGATCGAGTCGGCTGTTTGAAAAAAATGTCTGACAGCTGAAAACAATTCAGCTCCAGTGCACAGCACAGATTGATTTAAAGCTGAAACGCGAGTGGTTTAAATAGATGAGAACCCTCTATAGAAATAATTTGAATATATCTGGTTTTGTGAATCAAGCCGACTGGGAAAAAATTCTCAGAGCTCAGAAAAAAATTCTGAAATAAAAAAAAAATCTTTTTGTTAATTTTTATCATGTCTTCTAGACATGATAAAAATTAACTCCCTTCTCTTTTTGTCTGGGAATGTTGTCTCACTCTTTCTAAAAATAGACTATGTCTCATTCTTGTGGAATTCTGTTGGGATTTTACTTTCGATTGGCTTTTGTCTTTGTTTCAATAACTGGGTATAACTGGACATGATCAACAGATAACTGGGGAAGTTATCTATAAAAGCATTCCGCGTTTCACTTCAGATCCGTGTGGGCTGTGGAAGAGGCAACACGTCTCTCTCTTTACCCAAACTCATGATATTCTTTAAGAATTTCTTAGCCATTTGTCAAAGAAGGGGACTATAGTTGAAGAATTTATGAATTTGGGAACATGTCACCCATGGCAAATCTAAAATCTTGGAAGTGGATACTGGAAAGCCCCGCTCTGATTATAATTCTGAGTTCTAGCATGGGACATTTTTTAAATCAATAAGCTAAACTATTTTTCTAGTCTCATATTCTCTCGTGACTAGGGTTCCAGATTTGGGTAGAGAGAGACATGTTGCCTCATCAACAGCGCGCACTGTTCTGAACAGAAACGTGAAATGCTTTTATAGAAAAATGAAGAGTTGAAAGTGAAAGTCGAAAAACGAAATGGGATCGGCTAGGAAAAATTTCTCAGAGCTCAGAAAAAAAAAATTCTGAGATGTAAAAAAAAAAAAAAAAAAAAAAAAACAATCTTTTTGTTAATTTTTATCATGTCTTCTAGACATGATAAAAATTAACTCCCTTCTCTTTTTGTCTGGGAATGTTGTCTCACTCTTTCTAAAAATAGACCATGACTCATTCTTTCTAAAGAATAGAATTCCAAGAAAAGATTGGATGAGTCATGGTCTATTTTTAGAAAGTGGGAGACAACATTCCCATACAAAAGGGGGGTGAGTTAATTTTTATCATGTCTAGAAGACATGATAAAAATTAACAAAAAGATTGTTTTTTTTTTTTTTTTTTTTTTTTTTTTTTTACATCTCAGAATTTTTCTCTGAGCTCTGAAAATATTTTCCCAGCCGATCTCATTTCGTTTTTCGACTTTCACTTTCAACTCTTCTCTTTTCTATAAAAGTATTTCGAGTTTCTGTTCAGAACACTGTGGGCTGTTGAAAAGGTAACACGTCTCCCTCTCTACATTAATGGGGAATCCAAGATGTTCTAAAGAAGAATTCTTTGAGAATCTCTTAACCTTTCTGAACTTTAGAAGAGCTAGCTGGATATTTCTTCATTTCTTTTTCAAGTATGGGTTCAAAGGATTCTTTTAAATAGTTGCAAGTAAGACGTTGTATCATTTTCTGTTGATCATGAATCTATTAAAAAATTTCAATGCCTAGTTTTAGGGCTACCTATACCAAACATGATTCATATGTTTTACTCTACGTTTTAGATGAGACCCTCTCTTAAAAACATGATTTTCCTATTCAAAGTTGAAATGAGTTTCCAAAAGCTTGATCCTTTAAAAAAAACATGTATGTTTGTGTAGGTGTGGTGGGACGGGAATCCAGGATGTTCTAAAGAAAAATTCTTTGAGAATCTCTTAACCTTTCTGAACTTTAGAAGAGCTAGCTGGATATTTCTTCATTTCTTTTTCAAGTATGGATTCAACGGATTCTTTTAAATAGTTGCAAGTAAGACATTGTATTATTTTCTGTTGATCATGAATCTATTAAAAAAATTTCAATGCCTAATTTTAGGGCTACCTATACCCAACATGATTCATATGTTTTACTCTACGTTTTAGATGAGACCCTCTCTTAAAAACATGATTTTCCTATTCAAAGTTGAAATGAGTTTCCAAAAGCTTGATCCTTTAAAAAAAACATGCGTGTGTAGGTGTGGTGGGACGGTTAGCTTTCTTTCTTACGAGATAGTCATCTCCACGAGATGTGTTTTGGATATCTTCTCCAGTCTGTCTCTTTACCCAATCTCATGATATTCTTTAAGAATTTCTTAGCCATTTGTCAAAGAAAAGGACTATAATTGAAGAATTTATGAATTTGGGATCATGTCACCATGGCAAATCAAAAATCTTGGCACTGGATAGTGGAAAGCCCCGCTCTGATTATAATTCTGAGTTCTAGCATGGGACATTTTTTAAATCAATAAGCTAAACTATTTTTTCTAGTCTCATAATCTCTCGTGACTAGGGTTCCAGATTTGGGTAGAGAGAGACATGTTGCCTCATCAACAGCCCGCACTGTTCTGAACAGAAACGTGGAATGCTTTTATAGAAAAGTGAAGAGTTGAAAGTGAAAGTCGAAAAATGAAATGGGATCGGCTAGGAAATATTTCTCAGAGCTCAGAAAAAAAAATTCTGAGATGTAAAAAAAAAATCTTTTTGTTAATTTTTATCATGTCTTCTAGACATGATAAAAATTAACTCCCTTCTCTTTTTGTCTGGGAATGTTGTCTCACTCTTTCTAAAAATAGACCATGACTCATTCTTTCTAAAGAATAGAATTCCAAGAAAAGATTGGATGAGTCATGGTCTATTTTTAGAAAGTGGGAGACAACATTCCCATACAAAAGGGGGGGTGAGTTAATTTTTATCATGTCTAGAAGACATGATAAAAATTAACAAAAAGATTGTTTTTTTTTTACATCTCAGAAATTTTTTCTGAGCTCTGAAAATATTTTCCCAGCCGATCTCATTTCGTTTTTCGACTTTCACTTTCAACTCTTCTCTTTTCTATAAAAGTATTTCGAGTTTCTGTTCAGAACACTGTGGGCTGTTGAAAAGGCAACACATCTCCCTCTCTACATTAATCGGGAATCCAAGATGTTCTTAAGAAGAATTTTTTGAGAATCTCTTAACCTTTCTGAACTTTAGACGAGCTAGCTGGATGTTTCTTCATTTCTTTTTCAAGTATAGGTTCAAAGGATTCTTTTAAATAGTTGCAAGTAAGACGTTGTATTATTTTCTGTTGATCATGAATCTATTAAAAAATTTCAATGCCTAGTTTTAGGGCTATCTATACCCGGCATGATTCATATGTTTTACTCTACGTTTTAGATGAGACCCTCTCTTTAAAACACGATTTTCCTATTCAAAGTTGAAATGAGTTTCTAAAAGCATGATTCTTTTAAAAAAACATGTGTGTTTGTGTAGGTGTGGTGGGACGGTTAGATTTCTTCTCTTACGAGATAGTCATCTCCACCCTCTCGTGGTCGCTGAAATCTCGTGATAGCTCAAATGAAAAGGGTTCGTTTATTTTGACTCACAACCACGTTATATTTTTTTGGATATCTCCTCCAACGACTCGTGGAACTCTTTTCCCTGAAATCAGGTATGTTTAGCAGTGCACGCCCTCTGAAGTGAAGCTCGGAATACTTTGACAAATCCTGTCGAGTGGGTTATGAAACCATTTTTAAAGGACCTCAGAAAAACACCCATGAAGACGATACCAACGTGTCGTTTTTCAGAAAGCATGAAGGTGGTTCATGGTGAGAGATGAGATGGTAAAATAGTTTTTTTCTTAGAAAGTTGAAAAAAGGGAGAGTAGTAAGACACAGTCTCTTTTTTTCGAAACTGAGTAGGAGGGTCATTTTGAGATGAGCTGGAAAATATTTTCTGAGAGATTTGAAAAAAAATTTTAAAAATAAAAAATATATATATTATATAATATATATTATAAATACTTTTTGTTGTTCATTTTTATCATGTCTTCAGACATGATAAAAATGAACGACATCTCTCTTTTCTCTTTGAAACCTCTTTCAACCTATCTCGTCCTGTTTCTCAAGTAACATTCCTTTCCTGAAAAGCTAATTTCTTTAGAAACCTAAGACAACTCTTTTCCTGAAAAGCTAATTTCTTTAGACACCTAAGACAACAGGTAGAGACATACTTCGAACCAAAAAGAGATTAGAGATCCTTTTGAATAATGTCGAATAGACAAAAACACGAGTAGCCATTTCAGTTCTATGCTTTTTCCTAGGGACGATCCACGAAAGGGTCCTCTTTTGTTCACGACCCGTGGTTCACCCATGAATGAAACACGTAGGCTCGAAACTTTCTAACATCTCTACCTCCACGGTGCAGTTTGAAAGGAAGGTAACCCACCGATCACCACAGCTACGAAATGAAACGTCAAAACAGTGCACACGTTCTAGAATAAGAACCCTTGTAGACATTTGGGGGCTCTACAGCACAGACTCAACAGAAACAAAACGATAAAAACTTTCATAGATCCCAGAGAGTGGATGTGCTTAAAAATAAGGTGATGTCTCGTCGATCAAATCAGCTGTAAATAAATGTCTAAGAGCTGTGAAGAATGGATGGTCTACCTTCACAAAAGCTCTTTCTAGGAGGGAAAAGTGTGTATCCAAGGAGAATACACAGCACAGACTGATGTTAAGTCGAAACTGGAGTGATTTCAATACACAAGTATGAATTCGTTCTAATAACCCTTTAGATAGGTCTTGTTTGACTCATCGAGTCGAAAGTAAAAAAACGAAATCAGATCGGCTGGGAAAATTTCTGAGCCGAGAAAAAATTCTGAGTCAGAAAAAAAAAAAAAACCTCTTCCTTTTTCTTTATTAATTTGATGTCTTCACTTTTTGACATTCTACAAGGTCAAAAGAGTAAAGACATCAAATTAATAAAGAAAAAGGAAGAGTTTTTTTTTTTTTTTTTTTTTCAATCTCATAATTTTTCCTGAGCTCTGAAAAATTTTTTCCCAGCCGATCCCATTTCGTTTTTTGACTTTCACTTTCAATTCTTCTCTTTTCTATAAAAGTATTCCGCGTTTTTGTTCACAACAGTGTGGGCTCTTGAAAAGGTAACACGTCTCCCTCTCTCTTTACCCAAATCTGGAACCCATGATGATCTTAAGAAGAATTCTTTAAGAATCTCTTACAATTCCTGAACCTTAGACAAGCTGAATGTTTCTTTTTTGTATTTCGAAGCTATTGATGGATCAAAGAAGAAGATTTCAATGGAATGACTTCATCGTTCTAGGATAGAATATTTTTTCGAAATCTCTTCCTACTTTCGTCTACACAGAAATGCTTTTCACGAAAGTTTGGTCCTCTTTTACATTTACTTTTTAAATAGTTGTTCAAAGGGATTTTCGTTCTGCTGATTCAGGTTTCCCGCGCTTCACGCTACCCATCCTCACCCATTTCTAAAGGATCTCAGAGAAAATTAAAAGGGAAAGAAATAGCCTCCAGTGAACAACAACGACAGTGGATAGTTTTTTTTTCTGTCCTTCCAGAGATATCACCGGTGACCGATACGTTGTTCAGCCACACGGGTGTCGTGAAAAGGCACACCATGCCTGTTTCCCTCCCAAAAATGTTTCTTCGGAAAAGGGAAAGTTTTTTCCCACCCCTTTGGAGATTCCTTTTCCGCATCGATACCCAAACCCATCGGCCAGAAAAATAAATTTTGTTAAGAACATTAGGTTTCTGAAATATATTACAAACATACGTATTCATTTCAATATTTTACCTTCATTGGATGAACTAGTCTGTAAACTCTAAATTTCTTAAATGATTCCAACAGCATGAGATTTTAGTGTTATTTCATCAATCTTTTAAATATATTGTGTCTCGTCAAATCCTTTTTATTTGAGATGGATGATTGCTAAACAAAATGGTTGAAATAGCAGGATAAGAAGGAAAAATATGTTATGTTAGCAAATAATTTACGTGACATAAATGTTATCTAACTATTTACACGGATCCAGCTAACTCAAACTGACTGTATATAAATTGTTTTGAGGGGGGGAATTAAATTCATCTTGTCACAGGTTTTAGCTAAATTGTATATACAATGTATTAGAAATTCCTTAGAAACTTTAAACAATATAGTTGTAAAAGGTTAGAAGAAAGAAATAATAATACTGTTCTTCCAAGCTACTTTACGTAAGATTGACGAAGCATTGTAAGAAATAATAGATAAGCTCGTAAAATACATGTATGCATAATTTATTAAAAATATTACAATGAATACGTATCTTATATTGGGTTTCAAGAGTAGAAAGGTTCTTAAAAAAATTTATTTTTCTGGCCGATGGGTTTGGGTATCGATGCGGAAAAGGAATCTCCAAAGGGGTGGGAAAAAAACTTTCCCTTTTCCGAAGAAACATTTTTGGAAGGGAAACAGGCATGGTGTGCCTTTTCACGACACCCGTGTGGCTGAACAACGTATCGGTCACCGGTGATATCTCTGGAAGGACAGAAAAAAAAACTATCCACTGTCGTTGTTGTTCACTGGAGGCTATTTCTTTCCCTTTTAATTTTCTCTGAGATCCTTTAGAAATGGGTGAGGATGGGTAGCGTGAAGCGCGGGAAACCTGAATCAGCAGAACGAAAATCCCTTTGAACAACTATTTAAAAAGTAAATGTAAAAGAGGACCAAACTTTCGTGAAAAGCATTTCTGTGTAGACGAAAGTAGGAAGAGATTTCGAAAAAATATTCTATCCTAGAACGATGAAGTCATTCCATTGAAATCTTCTTCTTTGATCCATCAATAGCTTCGAAATACAAAAAAGAAACATTCAGCTTGTCTAAGGTTCAGGAATTGTAAGAGATTCTTAAAGAATTCTTCTTAAGATCATCATGGGTTCCAGATTTGGGTAAAGAGAGAGGGAGACGTGTTACCTTTTCAAGAGCTCACACTGTTCTGAACAAAAACGTGGAATACTTTTATAGAAAAGAGAAGAATTGAAAGTGAAAGTCAAAAAACGAAATGGGATCGGCTGGGAAAAAATTTTTCAGAGCTCAGGAAAAATTATGAGATTGAAAAAAAAAAAAAAAAAAAACTCTTCCTTTTTCTTTATTAATTTGATGTCTTTACTCTTTTGACCTTGTAGAATGTCAAAAAGTGAAGACATCAAATTAATAAAGAAAAAGGAAGAGGTTTTTTTTTTTTTTTTTTCTGACTCAGAATTTTTTCTCGGCTCAGAAATTTTCCCAGCCGATCTGATTTCGTTTTTTACTTTCACTTTCAATTCTTCTTTTATCTATAAAAGCATTCTACGTTTCTGTTCAGAACAGTGTGGGCTGTTGGAAAGACAACACGTCAATGTTTTCCCCCTCGACTCGATGAGTCAAACAAGACCTATCTAAAGGGTTATTAGAACGAATTCATACTTGTGTATTGAAATCACTCCAGTTTCGACTTAACATCAGTCTGTGTTGTGTATTCTGCTTGGATACACACTTTTCCCTCCTAGAAAGAGCTTTTGTGAAGGTAGACCATCCATTCTTCACAGCTCTTAGACATTTATTTACAGCTGATTTGATCGACGAGACATCACCTTATTTTTAAGCACATCCACTCTCTGGGATCTATGAAAGTTTTTATCGTTTTGTTTCTGTTGAGTCTGTGCTGTAGAGCCCCCAAATGTCTACAAGGGTTCTTATTCGAGAACGTGTGCACTGTTTTGACGTTTCATTTCATAGCTGGGGTGATGGGTGGGTCACCTTCCTTTCAAACGGCACCGTGGAGGTAGAGATGTTAGAAAGTTTCGAGCCTACGTGTTTCATTCATGGGTGAACCACGGGTCGTGAACAAAAGAGGACCCTTTCGTGGATCGTCCCTAGCAAAAAGCATAGAACTGAAATGGCTACTCGTGTTTTTGTCTATTCGACATTATTCAAAAGGATGTCTACTCTCTTTTTGGTTCGAAGTATGTCTCTACCTGTTGTCTTAGGTGTCTAAAGAAATTAGCTTTTCAGGAAAAGAGTTGTCTTAGGTTTCTAAAGAAATTAGCTTTTCAGGAAAAGAGTTGTCTTAGGTTTCTAAAGAAATTAGCTTTTCAGGAAAGGAATGTTACTTGAGAAACAGGACGAGATAGGTTGAAAGAGGTTTCAAAGAGAAAAGAGAGATGTCGTTCATTTTTATCATGTCTGAAGACATGATAAAAATGAACAACAAAAAGTATTTATAATATATATTATATAATATATATATTTTTTATTTTTAAAATTTTTTTTCAAATCTCTCAGAAAATATTTTCCAGCTCATCTCAAAATGACCCTCCTACTCAGTTTCGAAAAAAAGAGACTGTGTCTTACTACTCTCCATTTTTTCAACTTTCTAAGAAAAAAACTATTTTACCATATCATCTCTCACCATGAACCACCTTCATGCTTTCTGAAAAACGACACGTTGGTATCGTCTTCATGGGTGTTTCTCTGAGGTCCTTTAAAAATGGTTTCATAATCCACTCGACAGGATTTTTCAAAGTATTCCGAGCTTCACTTCAGAGGGCGTGCACTGCTAAACATACCTGATTTCAGGGAAAAGAGTTCCACGAGTCGTTGGAGGAGATATCCAAAAAAATATAACGTGGTTGTGAGTCAAAATAAACGAACCCTTTTCAGTTGAGCTATCACGAGATTTCAGCGACCACGAGAGGGTGGAGATGACTATCTCGTAAGAGAAGAAAACTAACCGTCCCACCACACCTACACAAACACACATGTTTTTTTAAAAGAATCATGCTTTTAGAAACTCATTTCAACTTTGAATAGGAAAATCATGTTTTTAAGAGAGGGTCTCATCTAAAACGTAGACTAAAACATATGAATCATGCCGGGTTAAGATAGCCCTAAAACTAGGCATTGAAATTTTTTAATAGATTCATGATCAACAGAAAATAATACAACGTCTTACTTGCAACTATTTAAAAGAATCCTTTGAACGCATACTTGAAAAAGAAATGAAGAAATATCCAGCTAGCTCTTCTAAAGTTCAGAAAGGTTAAGAGATTCTCAAAAAATTCTTCTTTAGAACATCTTGGATTCCCCATTAATGTAGAGAGGGAGACGTGTTACCTTTTCAACAGCCCACAGTGTTCTGAACAGAAAGTCGAAATACTTTTATAGAAAAGAGAAGAGTTGAAAGTGAAAGTCGAAAAACGAAATGAGATCGGCTGGGAAAATATTTTCAGAGCTCAGAAAAAAATTCTGAGATGTAAAAAACAATCTTTTTGTTAATTTTTATCATGTCTTCTAGACATGATAAAAATTAACTCACCCCCCCTTTTGTATGGGAATGTTGTCTCCCACTTTCTAAAAATAGACCATGACTCATCCTATCTTTTCTTGGAATTCTATTCTTTAGAAAGAATGAGTCATGGTCTATTTTTAGAATGTGGGAGACAACATTCCCAGACAAAAAGAGAAGGGAGTTAATTTTTATCATGTCTAGAAGACATGATAAAAATTAACAAAAAGATTTTTTTTTTTTTTTACATCTCAGAATTTTTTTTTCTGAGCTCTGAGAAATATTTCCTAGCCGATCCCATTTCGTTTTTCGACTTTCAC
This sequence comes from Stegodyphus dumicola, assembly GCF_044657685.1. NCBI lineage: Eukaryota > Metazoa > Arthropoda > Arachnida > Araneae > Eresidae > Stegodyphus > Stegodyphus dumicola. Next base: position 114,098,151 of record NC_140781.1, read on the forward strand.
TTTCAACTCTTCACTTTTCTATAAAAGCATTCCACGTTTCTGTTCAGAACAGTACGGGCTGTTGATGAGGCAACATGTCTCTCTCTACCCAAATCTGGAACCCTAGTCACGAGAGAATATGAGACTAGAAAAAATAGTTTAGCTTATTGATTTAAAAAATGTCCCATGCTAGAACTCAGAATTATAATCAGAGCGGGGCTTTCCAGTATCCAGTGCCAAGATTTCAGATTTGCCATGGTGACATGTTCCCAAATTCATAAATTCTTCAATTATAGTCCTTTTCTTTGACAAATGGCTAAGAAATTCTTAAAGAATATCATGAGATTGGGTAAAGAGACAGACTGGAGAAGATATCCAAAACACATCTCGTGGAGATGACTATCTCGTAAGAAAGAAAGCTAACCGTCCCACCACACCTACACACACATGTTTTTTTTAAAGGATCAAGCTTTTGGAAACTCATTTCAACTTTGAATAGGAAAATCATGTTTTTAAGAGAGGGTCTCATCTAAAACGTAGAGTAAAACATATGAATCATGTTGGGTATAGGTAGCCCTAAAATTAGGCATTGAAATTTTTTTAATAGATTCATGATCAACAGAAAATAATACAAAGTCTTACTTGCAACTATTTAAAAGAATCCTTTGAACCCATACTTGAAAAAGAAATGAAGAAATATCCAGCTAGCTCTTCTAAAGTTCAGAAAGGTTAAGAGATTCTCAAAGAATTTTTCTTTAGAACATCCTGGATTCCCGTCCCACCACACCTACACAAACACACATGTTTTTTTTTAAAGGATCAAGCTTTTGGAAACTCATTTCAACTTTGAATAGGAAAATCATGTTTTTAAGAGAGGGTCTCATCTAAAACGTAGAGTAAAACATATGAATCATGTTGGGTATAGGTAGCCCTAAAACTAGGGATTGAAATTTTTTAATAGATTCATGATCAACAGAAAATGATACAACGTCTTACTTGCAACTATTTAAAAGAATCCTTTGAACCCATACTTGAAAAAGAAATGAAGAAATATCCAGCTAGCTCTTCTAAAGTTCAGAAAGGTTAAGAGATTCTCAAAGAATTCTTCTTTTGAACATCTTGGATTCCCCATTAATGTAGAGAGGGAGACGTGTTACCTTTTCAACAGCCCACAGTGTTCTGAACAGAAACTCGAAATACTTTTATAGAAAAGAGAAGAGTTGAAAGTGAAAGTCGAAAAACGAAATGAGATCGGCTGGGAAAATATTTTCAGAGCTCAGAAAAAAATTCTGAGATGTAAAAAAAAAAAAAAACAATCTTTTTGTTAATTTTTATCATGTCTTCTAGACATGATAAAAATTAACTCACCCCCCTTTTTGTATGGGAATGTTGTCTCCCACTTTCTAAAAATAGACCATGACTCATCCAATCTTTTCTTGGAATTCTATTCTTTAGAAAGAATGAGTCATGGTCTATTTTTAGAATGTGGGAGACAACATTCCCAGACAAAAAGAGAAGGGAGTTAATTTTTATCATGCCTAGAAGCCATGATAAAAATTAACAAAAAGATTGTTTTTTTTTTTTTTTTTTTTTTTTTACATCTCAGAATTTTTTTTTTCTGAGCTCTGAGAAATTTTTCCTAGCCGATCCCATTTCGTTTTTCGACTTTCACTTTCAACTCTTCATTTTTCTATAAAAGCATTTCACGTTTCTGTTCAGAACAGTGCGCGCTGTTGATGAGGCAACATGTCTCTCTCTACCCAAATCTGGAACCCTAGTCACGAGAGAATATGAGACTAGAAAAATAGTTTAGCTTATTGATTTAAAAATTGTCCCATGCTAGAACTCAGAATTATAATCAGAGCGGGGCTTTCCAGTATCCACTTCCAAGATTTTAGATTTGCCATGGGTGACATGTTCCCAAATTCATAAATTCTTCAATTATAGTCCCCTTCTTTGACAAATGGCTAAGAAATTCTTAAAGAATATCATGAGTGTGGGTAAAGAGAGAGACGTGTTGCCTCTTCCACAGCCCACACGGATCTGAAGTGAAACGCGGAATAGTTTAGCTTATTGATTTAAAAAATGTCCCATGCTAGAACTCAGAATTATAATCAGAGCGGGGCTTTCCAGTATCCACTTCCAAGATTTTAGATTTGCCATGGGTGACATGTTCCCAAATTCATAAATTCTTCAATTATAGTCCCCTTCTTTGACAAATGGCTAAGAAATTCTTAAAGAATATCATGAGTTTGGGTAAAGAGAGAGACGTGTTTCCTCTTCCACAGCCCACACGGATCTGAAGTGAAACGCGGAATGCTTTTATAGATAACTTCCCCAGTTATCTATTGATCATGTCCAGTTATCCCCAGTTATTGAAACAAAGTCAAAAGCCAATCTAAAGTAAAATCCCAACAGAATTCCACAAGAATGAGTCATAGTCTATTTTTAGAAAGAGTGAGACAACATTCCCAGACAAAAAGAGAAGGGAGTTAATTTTTATCATGTCTAGAAGACATGATAAAAATTAACAAAAAGATTTTTTTTTTTTATCTCAGAATTTTTTTTTGAGCTCTGAGAATTTTTTCCCAGTCGGCTTGATTCACAAAACCAGATATATTCAAATTATTTCTATAGAGGGTTCTCATCTATTTAAACCCCTCGCGTTTCAGCTTTAAATCAGTCTGTGCTGTGCACTGGAGCTGAATTGTTTTCAGCTGTCAGACATTTTTTTCCAACAGCCGACTCGATAGTTCAAATGACACCGTGAAATTTGGAGAGAGGTCAAGTCGATTCGGATGACGGTAAAGCATTTGAGGGCTATTTGCCTTAAGAAATGCCTTCGTGGAGGACTTTGGAAGGGAAACTGGCTCGTATTCACGTTACACATGCGGAAAAACCACGAAAAAAACACCCATGCAGCCAGCTTGAAAGTCAGTCGTTCACGTTTAACAAAATATGAAATGGATTTTATAAAAACATATTGGGATCGTATTCAAAATTGGATCATTCTGTTGTTTTATCAGAATATGCCAGTATAAGATTGAACATTTCTATTGAATCACATGATCTTGCCTTCTTGAAAGTCATTTGTTAACGTTTCACAAAATATATATCAGTATAAGATGGAACCATCGTGATCCGTTATCCTGACTGATGGAGTCAGCTGTGGATCACAAGACCTTGCCTTTTTTGAAAAGGATTTGTTAACGTTCCACAAAATATATTAGTATACAATGGAACTATCGTGATCCGTTAATTCTGACGGGTCTAGTCAGCTGTGGATCACGAGATCTTGCCTTCTTGAAAGTCATTTGTTAAAGAAGTTTCACAAAATATATCAGTATACAATGGAACAATCGTGATCCGTTAATTCTGACAAGTCTAGTCAGCTGTGGATCACGAGATCTTGTCTTATTGAAAAGGATTTGTTAAAGAAGTTTCACAAAATATATCAGTATACAATTGATAAAAATCGTGATCCGTTAATCCTGACTAGTCTAGCCAGCTGTGGATCACGAGATCTTGCCTTGTTAAAGTTTCACAAAATAAATCAGTATACGAGGGAACCATCGTGATCCATTGATCCTGACTGCTCTAGCCAGCTATGGATCACGAGATCTTGCCCTGTTGAAAGGGATTTGTTAAAGTTTCACAAAATATATCAGTATACGATTGATAAAATCGTGATCCGTTTTTCCTGACTAATGCAGTCAGCTGTGGATCACGAGATCTTGGCTTCTTGAAAGGGATTTGTTAAAGTTTCACAAAATATATCAGTATACGATTGATAAAATCGTGATCCGTTTTTCCTGACTAATGGAGTCAGCTGTGGATCACGAGATCTTGGTTTCTTGAAAGGAATTTGTTAAAGTTTCACAAAATATATCAGTATAGGATGGAACAATCGTGATCCAATTACACTGACGAGTCTAGCCAGCTGTGGATCACGAGATCTTGGCTTCTTGAAAGGAATTTGTTAAAGTTTCACAAAATATATCAGTATAGGATGGAACAATCGTGATCCAATTACACTGACGTGTCTAGCCAGCTGTGGATCACGAGATCTTGGCTTCTTGAAAGGAATTTGTTAAAGTTTCACAAAATATATCAGTATAGGATGGAACAATCGTGATCCGATTACACTGACGTGTCTAGCCAGCTGTGGATCACATGATATTGCTTTGTCGAAAAGGATTTGTTAAAGTTTCACAAACTATATCAGTATACGAAATAATAGCATGTTTTCTATAAAAACAGCTATTGAGTAAAACATTTCTAGCCTTGAAAAGCAAAAACAGTAGCACGGGGAAAAATATTACCTTACCTCAAAGTATTGAAAGGAAATAAGAATACATTTCTATAAAATGGGTGACTCAATAAATATTTGTAGTCTATGAAATACAAAAGAGTAAGAAAAAAATGTTCACATACCTTCACAGAAGCTCTTCCCAGGAGAGTGAGAAGCGTGTACCCACGTTGAGTGCACAGCACAGACTGATCTGAAACTGAAACGCGAGTGGTTTAAATCCATTAACGAGTTGCTTCTAGAAACCGACTGGGAAAAATTCTCAGAGCTCTGGAAAAATTTTAACACATTAAAAAAAAAAAAAAAAAACCTTCCTTTTTTCTTTCTTAATTTGATGTCTTCACTTTTTTTATTTCTACAAGGTCAAAAGAATGAAGACATCAAATTAAGAAAGAAAAAGGAAGTATTTTTTTTTTAATCTTTTTTCAGCTTTGAAAATTTTCTTCCCAGTCGTTAACATTTCGTTTTTGGACTTTTACTTTCAATTCTTGGACCCATGATGTTCTTTTCTTGATGTTCTTGTAGTATATTTCTATACAAATTCACTCCTTTTCCCCAAAAAAGATATCTTTTTTTATTTTTTTTACCTTTTAATTTGTATAGCTATATACTGAAAACAGGCATTAAAGTCAGTTTGTAGTATATTCCTATACAAATTCACTTAATTTCCCGAAAAAAAAAGATGTCTTTTTTTTATTTTTTTTTACCTTCCAATTTGTATAGCTATATACTGAAAACAGGCATTAAAGTCAGTTTGTAGTATATTCCTATACAAATTCACTTAATTTCCCGAAAAAAAAAGATGTCTTTTTTTTAATTTTTTTTACCTTCCAATTTGTATAGCTATATGCTGAAAACAGGCTTTAAAGTCAGTTTGTATTATATTCCTATACAAATTCACTTAATTTCCCGAAAAAAAAAGATGTCTTTTTTTTATTTTTTTTTGCCTTCCAATTTGTATAGCTATATGCTGAAAACAGGCTTTAAAGTCCGTTTGTAGTATATTCCTATTCAAATTCACTGCCTTCCCCCCAGAAAAAAAAAAGATGTCTTTTTTTATTTTTTTTACCTTCCAATTTGTATAGCTATATACTGAAAACAGGCCTTAAATTCCGTTTGTAGTATATTCCTATACAAATTTACTCCCTTTTCCCCAAAAGATGTCTTTTTTTTTAATTTTACCTTCAAATTTGTATAGCTACATACTGAGAACAGGCGTTCAAGTCCATTTGTAGTATATTGGTATACATGGTCTATTTTTAGAAACAGTGAGACAACATTCCCACACAAAAGGGGGGTAGGGTTAATTTTTATCATGTCTAGAAGACATGATAAAAATTAACAAAAAGTTTTTTTTTTTTTTTTTTTTTTACATCTCAAATTTTTTTTTTCTGAGCTTTGAAAAATTTTTCCCAGTCAGCAACCAAGTGAAAATTCTACAGCCAAGACGACTGGCCTTTTACTTTCACTTTCAACACTTTTCTATAAAAGTATTCTACGTTTTCTGTTCAGAACTGTGCGGGCTGTCCAAGGTGCAACATGCTTTTTCTCTCTCTACTGCATCTGGACCCAGGACCACTCTTCTAGAAAGAGCTTGTGTGAACACAAGCTTTTTTCCAATTTTTGACGTCTCACAGAATAGAAATCATTTCTCCTTTTAGAGGAAAATGTTTCCCATTTGAAAAGCTAGGACCCCTCGTTTGGATTTCATCAGCAACCGTTTATCAGGGTCTAGCGAAATTGGATGATCCATCCATAAATCAGAATTTCCCATCCGTGGTTTTTATGCATCAAGATTTCAACATAGTTTAAGAAAAATCCTTCAATCCTATTTGAAAGGAGATGACATGATATTGAAAGACATTTTCCCATGACAGACATTGAAAGACATTGAAAGACATTTTCCCATCACGAAATCTCTCTATCCCACACCTTCTTCTAAAGTGAAGTTAAAGAGATTTTTTATACCGGGTTTTCAATTTTCACCTCAAATCATACCGTTGACGACGTGTGACACACAAACCGTGACATAAATTTCAGTTTCCATGACAGCTAACACGCTTGAGCTTTAAACATGTATGAAAGAATTTATTTTTAATCCATTTCAGCGATTGAGTGGGCTGGGATGAAAAAGGCTCTTTCCATGACAGCTAACACGCTTGAGCTTTAAAGATGTATGAAAGAATTTATTTTTAATCCATTTCAACGATTGAGTGGGCTGGGGAAAAAAAGGCCCTTTCTATGACAGCTAACACGCTTGAGCTTTAAAAATGTATCAAAGAATTTGTTTTTAATCCATTTCAGCGATTGAGTGGGCTGTGTGAAGAAAAAGCTCTTTCCACGATACCTAACACTCTTGAGCTTTAAAAATGTATGAAAGAATTTATTTTTAATCCATTTCAGCGATTGAGGGGGCTGGGAAACATTTTCTTAGAGCTCAGGGAAAAAAAAGGCTCTTTCCATGACACCTAACACTCTTGAGCTTTAAAAATGTATGAAACAATTTATTTTAAATCCACTTCAGCGATTGAGTGGGCTCGGAAAATTTTCTTAGAGCTCAGGGAATGTGTGTCCAGGTTGAATGCATAGCACACACGGATGGGTAGTCGAAACTTGAGTAGCTTAAATAAATATACGAAATTTGGGTCATCGAGTGGACTAGGAAAAATTCTCAGAGCTCTGGAAATAGTTCTGAGTTCAAGCATGGGACATGAGAACAGAAATGTATTACAATCATCATGTCATCATTGTTTTCGAAAGCCAAAAGAATTCCTCAAGAAAGAACATCTTTTTTTCCTGGTTGTGGGATGGAGTAGAGTTGCTGCATCTTGAACAACCCACACTGATCTGAACAGAAATATGAAATGTTTTTATAGATAGAAGAAATGAATTGAAAGTGAAATTAAAAATGAAATTGTATTGGCTGGAAATATTTCTTGGCTGTTGAATTGGAAAAATATTTCCAGAGCTATAAAAAAAAAAAAACTCTTCCTTTTTTTTCTATTAATTTGATGTCTTCACTTTGTTTACTTTGGAATGGAGAAACCCAAAGACTTTTTAAAACATATCCTTTTTAAAAACTTATCTTATCTTATAAACTTTAAACTCATCCTTTTTAAAACATATAATTCCTAGAATGAGTCATGGTCTATTTTTAGAAACAGTGAGACAACATTCCCACACAAAAGGGGGGTAGGGTTAATTTTTATCATGTCTAGAAGACATGATAAAAATTAACAAAAATTTTTTTTATTATTTTTTTTTTTTTTACATTTCAGAATTTTTTTCCTGAGCTCTGAAAATTTTTTCACAGTCGGTAACCAATTGAAAAATTTCCAATCGGCTTTTACTTTCACTTTCAACTCTTTTCTATAAAAGCATTCCACGTTTTCTGTTCACAACCGTGCGGGCTCTCCATGGTGCAACATGCTTTTTCTCTCTCTACCTCATCTGCATCTAGGATGTTTTTCCTTCTTCAAGAAGTGGAATTCTTTTGGAATACCTTACAATTTCACGAGCTAGCTGTTTCTTATATTTCGAGGAGATTTCAATGGAATTGTTTATAGATGTCACCTATTGCAGATGGGGAAAAAGTCTATATTGGATCGCTGGAGACATCTCATCCAGATAGGTCACGCTATATTTTTTCCCACACCTAAATAAACTGGACATGAGCCATCCTTTTGTTTTCTCATTCAACAAAGATAGACACTGCAGACCGTTTTGGGTTTTCACTCTTCGCGAACCGAGATGAGCCGCAGCCACACTTTGCGTTTTCTATGAGCGCAATAATGGATTACCTGAGCAGCCATTTTGTTTCCCATCTCACCCAGATAGGTCATGTTGTATTTTGTTTCATGCACCTAGCCAATTTTGGACATGAGCCATCCTTTTGTTTTTTTTTGTCTATCGAACCAAGATAGACTCTGGAGACAATTTTGTTTCTCAACGGAAAAGTAAATTTTCTGAATGGGTACCGGTGTTCGAATACTTTTGTGGCCGACTGTACACGCAAACAATGGATAGGTGATTTTTTTCACGTAATAAACTCAGTTTTTCATGTCAAAAATTAATTTGATTTCTTAGTATTTCATATCATTAGTTGCAGAAAAATTAGCTCTTTAATTTGGCATAACTTTCGTTTTCCTAACTTTAATTGCATTTTAGTTATGACTTTAATTAGTACATTTTCCTTCGTTTGCTTGTGATTTAGTTAAAGGGGGATGAAATGCCCTCTTTCCTGTTGAAAAGTCACTTTTTGCGAGTTTCAGCGTTCTTTCGTTGGGACCCCTCGCAGGGTTGTTGAAATTCCTAATTTTCCCCTGTCACAGGTGGTGTTTATTTGGCGATATAGAATTTCCGTTGAGGTTTCAAAGTAGTGGATTGGCGAGTTTGATAACATGAGGGTATGTTGTTGTTGCAACTATTTTAACTTTCGGCGAAGAGTGGGTTGTGAAAACTTGGCAGTCCGGCGTCCTCCCTTTTAACGGGTTGTTTTGGGGGACGAACACACTTTTTGACACGTCTGCTTTCTTTTGAATTCCTTTCGGGGCTGCACGCTTCGGCAGCAGATTCTGCCGAGAAAATGCTGTTCTTCACCGAATTGGTTACGGGCCTCGTGCCTCTGCGCCTTGAGCGCAGGCCCTGGTTTACGGGTATCTTTGTCTATACCTAGGTCACCGTAGCAAATTATATATATATATATATTTTGGTGTATGAGTTTACATTAAAGTTCTCAAGAAATTAAATGCTGAAAATCGTCGTCCAGAAGGATGTCTCTACTGTCTCTACCCTAGAAATGCTTCATTAGTTTTTGCTTCATCAGATGTCTCTACTGTCTGTACCCTAGAAATGTTTCATTGGTTTTTTTTGCTTCATACAACACCCGCTTCTTCTTTGAACTTAGAAGTCGACTCGCCTATTCCACCGAATGATTCCTGAGCTGTAATATTCTCCTTGCTGACAGCTGTCGTCTCCAAGTCCTGGACTGTATTTCAAAATTTTCATCCAAGAGGGGATAGTCCTTGTTCATCCTGAATAGATTTAGAAATCCTTTACGGCTCCCGTGATAACCTCCATATATTCGACGAACTTTCTTAACCTGTTACCCGCTGCCGGCTTTACTCCTGAACTTCCAGGGACACTTTTGTTTCGGATGGTTAGATTTGGCCTGCTGTTCAGCAACTGCTTATCTCAGATGAGTTATTTTTTTATTTTCTTTCCCGTTAGATAAACTTTAATAAATTCAGCAGTTAAATGATTGAATTAATTGATGAGTTGAGCATTAATTTTTTTTGTAGTAGACCAAGTTAACCTAACTATATAGAAATCATTTTTTTGTGTCGATTAAGGAAAATATTAAATTGACGAAAGGTTTAATTTTTTTGTTTATTATTGTAACTTAACTGATTGTAAAGGAAAATAAGTTCTTATAATTATGTAAATCAACTCTGGAGTGCCTGCTTGGTGAGAATTGATTTGTAATATCTTGTTTGAGCCTATCTGTTACTCTCAGGGATTAACTTTTGGTAGGATCGTAATAGTGTAATTACCTAACATTTATCCGGTTAATCACTACGTTAATAAACAAATGAAAAAAATAATGAAAATTATTATGTGCAATAACTATTTTATTTTTGTTGGATGGTATTGAGTGCAATAATATGTCTTCTGTATTGATTAATCTGTGTGAAGTAGAAGGTGTTACTTGTTAAAATTTATATTATTTTTTCTCCCCGGGGAGGGTACTTTTCATTAATTACTGTTCTTTAATTTATAGTTTATTTTTGGTATGTTTACATGATTGCAATAGTAACTATAATAGAAATTCTAAAGACTAATGTTAAGAAATAATTACTCAGTAATAGTTTGATTTGTAAAACAATAGTACTGCAGTGTTGAATATATTTTGATTTTCCAAGTAAATAGATATATATATATATATTAATTGCAATAAGAGTTAAATGAATAAATAAGTTTTTCTAGATTATTGAATGGTTAAATTATTTTGCGTGGTCATGATTTTTACCAGTCTTTACTCAAATGGATTTAGGGTTATTCCGAAATAAACACAACGCAATTAGAACAGGTTATTGATACTGGAATGTTATGGTAGGAAAGAGTATTCTGGTGTTATGGTCAATCGTAGGATACCTTTTGGTAACGTAGGAAAATTAGAAGGAAAAATTTCAATTTAATTTAATTAAGTGATTCATAAAAATCAAAATTTTAATTTGTAATTATTCAAAATTGGAGCTACACATGTTTGGTTATATTCTTTTTGGCCTATTAATTCTAGTGTAATATATTTTGGCTTTCCGAGTTTACGCGAACTGCGTCGTCAATCTTGTACACGCAAACAATGGATAGGTGATTTTTTTCACGTAATAAGCTCAGTTTTTCATGTCAAAAATTAATTTGATTTCTTAGTATTTCATATCATTAGTTGCAGAAAAATTAGCTCTTTAATATGGCATAACTTTCGTTTTCCGAACTTTAATTGCATTTTAGTTATGAGCTTTAATTAGTACATTTTCCTTCGTTTGCTTGTGATTTAGTTAAAGGGGGATGAAATGCCCTCTTTCGATTGAAAAGTCACTTTTTGCGAGTTTCAGCGTTCTTTCTTTGGGACCCCTCGCAGGGTTGTTGAAATTCCTAATTTTCCCCTGTCACAGGTGGTGTTTATTTGGCGACATAGAATTTCCGTTGAGGTTTCAAAGTAGTGGATTCGCGAGTTTGATAACATGAGGGTATGTTGTTGTTGCAACTATTTTAACTTTCGGCGAAGAGTGGTTTGTGCCAACTTGGCGGTCCGGCGTCCTCCCTTTTAACGGGTTGTTTTGGGGGACGAACACACTTTTTGACACGTCTTCTGCTTTATTTAGAATTCCTTTCGGGGCTGCACGCTTCGGCAGCAGATTCTGCCGAGAAAATGCTGTTTTTCACCGAATTGGTTACGGGCCTCGTGCCTCAGCGCCTTGAGCGCGGGCCCTGGTTTACGGGTATCTTTGTCTATACCTAGGTCATCGTAGCAAATTATATATATATATATATATATTTTGGTGTATGAGTTTACATTAAAGTTCTCAAGAAATTAAATGCTGAAAATCGTCGTCTTGAAGGATGTCTCTACTGTCTCTACCCTAGAAATGCTTCATTACTTTTTGCTTCATCAGATGTCTCTACTGTCTCTACCCTAGAAATGCTTCATTAGTTTTTGCTTCATCAGATGTCTCTACTGTCTCTACCCTAGAAATGCTTCATTGGTTTTTTGTTTCATACAACACCCGCTACTTCTTTGAACTTAGAAGTCGACTCGCCTATTCCACCGAATGATTCCTGAGCTGTAATATTCTCCTTGCTGACAGCTGTCGTCTCCAAGTCCTGGACTGTATTTCAAAATTTTCATCCAAGACGGGATCCTCCTTGTTCATCCTGAATAGATTTAGAAATCCTTTACGGCTCCCGTGATAACCTCCATATATTCGACGAACTTTCTTAACCTGTAACCCGCTGCCGGCTTTACTCCTGAACTTCCAGGGACAATTTTGTTTCGGATGGTTAGATTTGGCCTGCTGTTCAGCAACTGCTTATCTCAGATAAGTTATTTTTTTTTGTTTTCTTTCCCGTTAGATAAAGTTTAATAATTTCAGCAGTTAAATGATTGAAATTATTGATGAGTTGAGCATTAAATTTTTTTTGTAGTAGACCAAGTTAACCTAACTATATAGAAATCATTTTTTTGTGTCGATTAAGTAAAATATTAAATTCACGAAGGGTTTAATTTTTTTGTTTATTATTGTAACTTAACTTAATTGTAAAGGAAAATAAGTTCTTATAATTATGTAAATCAACTCTGGAGTGCCTGCTTGGTGAGGATTGATTTGTAATATCTTGTTTGAGCCTATCTGTTACTCTCAGGGATTAACTTTTGCTAGGATCGTGATAGTGTAATTACCTAACATTTATCCGGTTATTCACGACGTTAATAAAAAAATGAAAAAAATAATGAAAATTATTATGTGCAATAACTATTTTATTTTTGTTGGATGGTATTGAGTGCAATAATATGTCTTCTGTATTGATTATTCTGTGTGAAGTAGAAGGTGTTACTTGTTAAAATTTATATTATTTTTTCTCCCCGGGGAGGGTACTTTTCATTAATTACTGTTCTTTAATTTATAGTTTATTTTTGGTATGTTTACATGATTGCTATAGTAACTATAATAGAAATTCTAAAGACTAATGTTAAGAAATAATTACTCAGTAATAGTTTGATTTGTAAAACAATAGTACTGCAGTGTTGAATATATTTTGATTTTCCAAGTAAATAGATATATATATATATATTAATTGCAATAAGAGTTAAATAAATAAATAAGTTTTTCTAGATTATTGAATGGTTAAATTATTTTGCGTGGTCATGATTTTTACCAGTCTTTACTCAAATGGATTTAGGGTTATTCCGAAATAAACACAACGCAATTAGAACAGGTTATTGATACTGGAATGTTATGGTAGGAAAGAGTATTCTGGTGTTATGGTCAATCGTAGGATACCTTTTGGTAACGTAGGAAAATTAGAAGGAAAAATTTCAATTTAATTTAATTAAGTGATTCATAAAAATCAAAATTTTAATTTGTAATTATTCAAAATTGGAGCTACACATGTTTGGTTATATTCTTTTTGGCCTATTAATTCTAGTGTAATATATTTTGGCTTTCCGAGTTTACGCGAACTGCGTCGTCAATCTTGTACACGCAAACAATGGATAGGTGATTTTTTTCACGTAATAAGCTCAGTTTTTCATGTCAAAAATTAATTTGATTTCTTAGTATTTCATATCATTAGTTGCAGAAAAATTAGCTCTTTAATTTGGCATAACTTTCGTTTTCCTAACTTTAATTGCATTTTAGTTATGAGCTTTAATTAGTACATTTTCCTTCGTTTGCTTGTGATTTAGTTAAAGGGGGATGAAATGCCCTCTTTCCGGTTGAAAAGTCACTTTTTGCGAGATTCAGCGTTCTTTCGTTGGGACCCCTCGCAGGGTTGTTGAAATTCCTAATTTTCCCCTGTCACAGGTGGTGTTTATTTGGCGACATAGAATTTCCGATGAGGTTTCAAAGTAGTGGATTGGCGAGTTTGATAACATGAGGGTATGTTGTTGTTGCAACTATTTTAACTTTCGGCGAAGAGTGGGTTGTGCCAACTTGGCGGTCCGGCGTCCTCCCTTTTAACGGGTTGTTTTGGGGGACGAACACACTTTTGACACGTCTTCTGCTTTCTTTTGAATTCCTTTCGGGGCTGCACGCTTCGGCAGCAGATTCTGCCGAGAAAATGCTGTTTTTCACCGAATTGGTTACGGGCCTCGTGCCTCAGCGCCTTGAGCGCGGACCCTGGTTTACGGGTATCTTTGTCTATACCTAGGTCATCGTAGCAAATTATATATATATATATATATATTTTGGTGTATGAGTTTACATTAAATTTCTCAAGAAATTAAATGCTGAAAATCGTCGTCTTGAAGGATGTCTCTACTGTCTCTCCCCTAGAAATGCTTCATTAGTTTTTGCTTCATCAGATGTCTCTACTGTCTCTACCCTAGAAATGCTTCATTAGTTTTTGCTTCATCAGATGTCTCTACTGTCTCTACCCTAGAAATGCTTCATTGGTTTTTTTGTTTCATACAACACCCGCTACTTCTTTGAACTTAGAAGTCGACTCGCCTATTCCACCGAATGATTCCTGAGCTGTAATATTCTCCTTGCTGACAGCTGTCGTCTCCAAGTCCTGGACTGTATTTCAAAATTTTCATCCAAGAGGGGATAGTCATTGTTCATCCTGAATAGATTTAGAAATCCTTTACGGCTCCCGTGATAACCTCCATATATTCGACGAACTTTCTCATCCCTGTTACCCGCTGCCGGCTTTACTCCTGAACTTCCAGGGACAATTTTGTTTCGGATGGTTAGATTTGGCCTGCTGTTCAGCAACTGCTTATCTCAGATGAGTTATTTTTTGTTTTCTTTCCCGTTAGATAAAGTTTAATAATTTCAGCAGTTAAATGATTGAATTAATTGATGAGTTGAGCATTAAATTTTTTTTGTAGTAGACCAAGTTAACCTAACTATATAGAAATCATTTTTTTGTGTCGATTAAGTAAAATATTAAATTCACGAAGGGTTTAATTTTTTTGTTTATTATTGTAACTTAACTTAATTGTAAAGGAAAATAAGTTCTTATAATTATGTAAATCAACTCTGGAGTGCCTGCTTGGTGAGGATTGATTTGTAATATCTTGTTTGAGCCTGTCTGTTACTCTCAGGCATTAACTTTTGCTAGGATCGTGATAGTGTAATTACCTAACATTTATCCGGTTAATCACGACGTTAATAAAAAAATGAAAAAAATAATGAAAATTATTATGTGCAATAACTATTTTATTTTTGTTGGATGGTATTGAGTGCAATAATATGTCTTCTGTATTGATTATTCTGTGTGAAGTAGAAGGTGTTACTTGTTAAAATTTATATTATTTTTCTCCCCGGGGAGGGTACTTTTCATTAATTACTGTTCTTTAATTTATAGTTTATTTTTGGTATGTTTACATGATTGCTATAGTAACTATAATAGAAATTCTAAAGACTAATGTTAAGAAATAATTACTCAGTAATAGTTTGATTTGTAAAACAATAGTACTGCAGTGTTGAATATATTTTGATTTTCCAAGTAAATAGATATATATATATATATATATTAATTGCAATAAGAGTTAAATAAATAAATAAGTTTTTCTAGATTATTGAATGGTTAAATTATTTTGCGTGCTCATGATTTTTACCAGTCTTTACTCAAATGGATTTAGGGTTATTCCGAAATAAACACAACGCAATTAGAACAGGTTATTGATACTGGAATGTTATGGTAGGAAAGAGTATTCTGGTTTTATGGTAAATCGTAGGATACCTTTTGGTAACGTAGGAAAATTAGAAGGTAAAATTTCAATTTAATTTAATTAAGTGATTCATAAAAATCAAAATTGGAGCTACACATGTTTGGTTATATTCTTTTTTGGCCTATTAATTCTAGTGTAATATATTTTGGCTTTCCGAGGTTACGCGAACTGCGTCGTCAATCTTGTACACGCAAACAATGGATAGGTGATATTTTCAAGTAATAAACTCAGTTTGTCATGTCAAAAATTAATTTGATTTCTTAGTATTTAATATCATTAGTTGCAGAAAAATTAGCTCTTTAATATGGCGTAACTTTCGTTTTTCTAACTTTAATTGCATTTTAGTTATGAGCTTTAATTAGTACATTTTCCTTCGTTTGCTTGTGATTTAGTTAAAGGGGGATGAAATGCCCTCTTTCCGGTTGAAAAGTCACTTTTTGCGAGATTCAGCGTTCTTTCGTTGGGACCCCTCGCAGGGTTGTTGAAATTCCTAATTTTCCCCTGTCACAGGTGGTGTTTATTTGGGGACATAGAATTTCCGTTGAGGTTTCAAAGTAGTGGATTGGCGAGTTTGATAACATGAGGGTATGTTGTTGTTGCAACTATTTTAACTTTCGGCGAAGAGTGGGTTGTGCCAACTTGGCAGTCCGGCGTCCTCCCTTTTAACGGGTTGTTTTTGGGGACGAACACACTTTTTGACACGTCTTCTGCTTTCTTTTGAATTCCTTTCGGGGCTGCACGCTTCGGCAGCAGATTCTGCCGAGAAAATGCTGTTCTTCACCGAATTGGTTACGGGCCTGTTGCCTCTGCGCCTTGAGCGCGGGCCCTGGTTTACGGGTATCTTTGTCTATACCTAGGTCATCGTAGCAAATTATATATATATATATATTTTTGGTGTATGAGTTTACATTAAAGTTCTCGGGAAATTAAATGCTGAAAATCGTCGTCTAGAAGGTTGTCTCTACTGTCTCTACCCTAGAAATGCTTCATTAGTTTTTGCTTCATCAGATGTCTCTACTGTCTCTACCCTAGAAATGCTTCATCGGTTTTTTTGTTTCATACAACACCCGCTACTTCTTTGAACTTAGAAGTCGACTCGCCTATTCCACCGAATGATTCCTGAGCTGTAATATTCTCCTTGCTGACAGCTGTCGTCTCCAAGTCCTGGACTGTATTTCAAAATTTTCATCCAAGAGGGGATCCTCCTTGTTCATCCTGAATAGATTTAGAAATCCTTTACGGCTCCCGTGATAACCTCCATATATTCGACGAACTTTCTTAACCTGTTACCCGCTGCCGGCTTTACTCCTGAACTTCCAGGGACAATTTTGTTTCGGATGGTTAGATTTGGCCTGCTGTTCAGCAACTGCTTATCTCAGATAAGTTATTTTTTTTTGTTTTCTTTCCCGTTAGATAAATTTTAATAATTTCAGCAGTTAAATGATTGACTTAATTGATGAGTTGAGCATTAAATTTTTTTTCTAGTAGACCAAGTTAACCTAACTATCTAGAAATCATTTTTTTTCTGTCGATTAAGTAAAATATTAAATTGACGAAGGGTTTAATTTTTTTGTTTATTACTGTAACTTAACTTAATTGTAAAGGAAAATAAGTTCTTATAATTATGTAAATCAACTCTGGAGTGCCTGCTTGGTGAGGATTGATTTGTAATATCTTGTTTGAGCATATCTGTTACTCTCAGGGATTAACTTTTGGTAGGATCGTAATAGTGTAATTACCTAACATTTATCCGGTTGATCACTACGTTAATAAACAAATGAAAAAAATAATGAAAATTATTATGTGCAATAACTATTTTATTTTTGTTGGATGGTATTGAGTGCAATAATATGTCTTCTGTATTGATTATTCTGTGTGAAGTAGAAGGTGTTACTTGTTAAAATTTATATTTTTTTTTCTCCCCGGGGAGGGTACTTTTCATTAATTACTGTTCTTTAATTTATAGTTTATTTTTGGTATGTTTGCATGATTGCTATAGTAACTATAATAGAAATTCTGAAGACTAATGTTAAGAAATAATTACTCAGTAATAGTTTGATTTGTAAAACAATAGTACTGCAGTGTTGAATATATTTTGATTTTCCAAGTAAATAGATATATATATATATATATTAATTGCAATAAGAGTTAAATAAATAAATAAGTTTTTCTAGATTATTCAATGGTTAAATTATTTTGCGTGCTCATGATTTTTACCAGTCTTTACTCAAATGGATTTAGGGTTATTCCGAAATAAACACAACGCAATTAGAACAGGTAATTGATACTGGAATGTTATGGTAGGAAGGAGTATTCTGGTGTGATGGTCAATCGTAGGATACCTTTTGGTAACGTAGGAAAATTAGAAGGTAAAATTTCAATTTAATTTAATTAAGTGATTCATAAAAATCAAAATTTTAATTTGTAATTATTCAATATTGGAGCTACACATGTTTGGTTATATTCTTTTTTGGCCTATTAATTCTAGTGTAATATATTTTGGCTTTCCGAGGTTACGCGAACTGCGTCGTCAATCTTGTACACGCAAACAATGGATAGGTGATATTTTCAAGTAATAAACTCAGTTTGTCATGTCAAAAATTAATTTGATTTCTTAGTATTTAATATCATTAGTTGCAGAAAAATTAGCTCTTTAATATGGCGTAACTTTCGTTTTTCTAACTTTAATTGCATTTTAGTTATGAGCTTTAATTAGTACATTTTCCTTCGTTTGCTTGTGATTTAGTTAAAGGGGGATGAAATGCCCTCTTTCCGGTTGAAAAGTCACTTTTTGCGAGATTCAGCGTTCTTTCGTTGGGACCCCTCGCAGGGTTGTTGAAATTCCTAATTTTCCCCTGTCACAGGTGGTGTTTATTTGGGGACATAAAATTTCCGTTGAGGTTTCAAAGTAGTGGATTGGCGAGTTTGATAACATGAGGGTATGTTGTTGTTGCAACTATTTTACCTTTCGGCGAAGAGTGGGTTGTGCCAACTTGGCAGTCCGGCGTCCTCCCTTTTAACGGGTTGTTTTTGGGGACGAACACACTTTTTGACACGTCTTCTGCTTTCTTTTGAATTCCTTTCGGGGCTGCACGCTTCGGCAGCAGATTCTGCCGAGAAAATGATGTTCTTCACCGAATTGGTTGCGGGCCTGTTGCCTCTGCGCCTTGAGCGCGGGCCCTGGTTTACGGGTATCTTTGTCTATACCTAGGTCATCGTAGCAAATTATATATATATATATATATATTGGTGTATGAGTTTACATTAAAGTTCTCAAGAAATTAAATGCTGAAAATCGTCGTCTAGAAGGATGTCTCTACTGTCTCTACCCTAGAAATGCTTCATTAGTTTTTCTTCATCAGATGTCTCTACTGTCTCTACCCTAGAAATGCTTCATTGGTTTTTTTGCTCCATACAACCCCCGCTTCTTTTTTGAACTTAGAAGTCGACTCGCCTATTCCACCGAATGATTCCTGAGCTGTAATATTCTCCTTGCTGACAGCTGTCGTCTCCAAGTCCTGGACTGTATTTCAAAATTTTCATCCAAGAGGGGATAGTCCTTGTTCATCCTGAATAGATTTAGAAATCCTTTACGGCTCCCGTGATAACCTCCATATATTCGACGAACTTTCTTAACCTGTTACAGGCTGCAGCTTTACTCCTGAACTTCCAGGGACAATTTTGTTTCGGATGGTTAGATTTGGCCTGCTGTTCAGCAACTGCTTATCTCAGATAAGTTATTTTTTTATGTTTTCTTTCCCGTTAGATAAATTTTAATAATTTCAGCAGTTAAATGATTGACTTAATTGATGAGTTGAGCTTTAAATTTTTTTTGTAGTTGACCAAGTTAACCTAACTATATAGAAATCATTTTTTTGTGTCGATTAAGTAAAATATTAAATTCACGACGGGTTTAATTTTTTTGTTTATTATTGTAACTTAACTTAATTGTAAAGGAAAATAAGTTCTTATAATTATGTAAATCAACTCTGGAGTGCCTGCTTGGTGAGGATTGATTTGTAATATCTTGTTTGAGCCTATCTGTTACTCTCAGGGATTAACTTTTGCTAGGATCGTGATAGTGTAATTACCTAACATTTATCCGGTTAATCACGACGTTAATAAAAAAATGAAAAAAATAATGAAAATTATTATGTGCAATAACTATTTTATTTTTGTTGGATGGTATTGAGTGCAATAATATGTCTTCTGTATTGATTATTCTGTGTGAAGTAGAAGGTGTTACTTGTTAAAATTTATGTTATTTTTTCTCCCCGGGGAGGGTACTTTTCATTAATTACTGTTCTTTAATTTATAGTTTATTTTTGGTATGTTTACATGATTGCTATAGTAACTATAATAGAAATTCTAAAGACTAATGTTAAGAAATAATTACTCAGTAATAGTTTGATTTGTAAAACAATAGTACTGCAGTGTTGAATATATTTTGATTTTCCAAGTAAATAGATATATATATATATATTAATTGCAATAAGAGTTAAATAAATAAATAAGTTTTTCTAGATTATTCAATGGTTAAATTATTTTGCGTGCTCATGATTTTTACCAGTCTTTACTCAAATGGATTTAGGGTTATTCCGAAATAAACACAACGCAATTAGAACAGGTTATTGATACTGGAATGTTATGGTAGGAAAGAGTACTCTGGTGTTATGGTCAATCGTAGGATACCTTTTGGTAACGTAGGAAAATTAGAAGGTAAAATTTCAATTTAATTTAATTAAGTGATTCATAAAAATCAAAATTTTAATTTGTAATTATTCAAAATTGGAGCTACACATGTTTGGTTATATTCTTTTTTGGCCTATTAATTCTAGTGTAATATATTTTGGCTTTCCGAGGTTACGCGAACTGCGTCGTCAATCTTGTACACGCAAACAATGGATAGGTGATTTTTTTCAAGTAATAAACTCAGTTTGTCATGTCAAAAATTAATTTGATTTCTTAGTATTTAATATCATTAGTTGCAGAAAAATTAGCTCTTTAATATGGCATAACTTTCGTTTTTCTAACTTTAATTGCCTTTTAGTTATGAGCTTTAATTAGTACATTTTCCTTCGTTTGCTTGTGATTTAGTTAAAGGGGGATGAAATGCCCTCTTTCCGGTTGAAAAGTCACTTTTTGCGAGTTTCAGCGTTCTTTCGTTGGGACCCCTCGCAGGGTTGTTGAAATTCCTAATTTTCCCCTGTCACAGGTGGTGTCTATTTGGCGACATAGAATTTCCGTTGAGGTTTCAAAGTAGTGGATTGGCGAGTTTGATAACATGAGGGTATGTTGTTGTTGCAACTATTTTAACTTTCGGCGAAGAGTGGGTTGTGCCAACTTGGCAGTCCGGCGTCCTCCCTTTTAACGGGTTGTTTTGGGGAACGAACACACTTTTTGACACGTCTTCTGCTTTCTTTTGAATTCCTTTCGGGGCTGCACGCTTCGGCAGCAGATTCTGCCGAGAAAATGCTGTTGTTCACCGAATTGGTTACGGGCCTCGTGCCTCTGCGCCTTTAGCGCAGACCCTGGTTTACGGGTATCTTTGTCTATACCCAGGTCATCGTAGCAAATTATATATATACATATATTTTGGTGTATGAGTTTACATTAAAGTTCTTAAGAAATTAAATGCTGAAAATCGTCGTCTAGAAGGATGTCTCTACTGTCTCTACCCTAGAAATGCTTCATTAGTTTTTGCTTCATCAGATGTCTCTACTGTCTCTTCCCTAGAAATGCTTCATTGGTTTTTTTGCTTCATACAACACCCGCTTCTTCTTTGAACTTAGAAGTCGACTCGCCTATTCCACCGAATGATTCCTGAGCTGTAATATTCTCCTTGCTGACAGCTGTCGTCTCCAAGTCCTGGACTGTATTTCAAAATTTTCATCCAAGAGGGGATCCTTCTAGTGCATCCTGAATAGATTTAGAAATCCTTTACGGCTCCCGTGATAACCTCCATATATTCGACGAACTTTCTTAACCTGTTACAGGCTGCAGCTTTACTCCTGAACTTCCAGGGACAATTTTGTTTCGGATGGTTAGATTTGGCCTGCTGTTCAGCAACTGCTTATCTCAGATAAGTTATTTTTTATGTTTTCTTTCCCGTTAGATAAAGTTTAATAATTTCAGCAGTTAAATGATTGAATTAATTGATGAGTTGAGCATTAAATTTTTTTTGTAGTAGACCAAGTTAACCTAACTATATAAAAATCATTTTTTTGTGTCGATAAAGTAAAGTATTAAATTGACGAAGGATTTAATGTTTTGTTTATTATTGTAACTTAACTTAATTGTAAAGGAAAATAAGTTCTTATAATTATGTAAATCAACTTTGGAGTGCCTGCTTGGTGAGGATTGATTTGTAATATCTTGTTTGAGCCTATCTGTTACTCTCAGGGATTAACTTTTGGTAGGATCGTAATAGTGTAATTACCTAACATTTATCCAGTTAATAACTACGTTAATAAACAAATGAAAAAAAATAATGAAAATTATTATGTGCACTAACTATTTTATTTTTGTTGGATGGTATTGAGTGCAATAATACGTCTTCTGTATTGATTATTCTGTGTGAAGTAGAAGGTGTTACTTGTTAAAATTTATATTATTTTTTCTCCCCGGGGAGGGTACTGTTCATTAATTACTGTTCATTAATTTATAGTTTATTTTTGGTATGTTTACATGATTGCTATAGTAACTATAATAGAAATTCTAAAGACTAATGTTAAGAAATAATTACTCAGTAATAGTTTGATTTGTAAAACAATAGTACTGCAGTGTTGAATATATTTTGGTTTTCCAAGTAAATATATATATATATATATATATTAATTGCAATAAGAGTTAAATAAATAAATAAGTTTTTCTAGATTATTGAATGGTTAAATTATTTTGTGTGCTCATGATTTTTACCAGTCTTTACTCAAATGGATTTAGGGTTATTCCGAAATAAACACAACGCAATTAGGACAGGTTATTGATACTGGGGTGTTATGGTAGGAAAGAGTATTCTGGTGTTATGGTCAATCGTAGGATACCTTTTGGTAACGTCGGAAAATTAGAAGGTAAAATTTCAATTTAATTTAATTAAGTGATTCATAAAAATCAAAATTTTAATTTGTAATTATTCAAAATTGGAGCTACACATGTTTGGTTATATTCTTTTTTGGCCTATTAATTCTAGAGTAATATATTTTTAATTTCCGAGTTTACGCGAACTGCGTCGTCTCTCTTGTACACGCAAACTATAGATAGGTGATTTTTTTCAAGTAATAAACTCAGTTTTTCATGTCAAAAATTAATTTGATTTCTTAGTATTTCATATCATTAGTTGCAGAAAAATTAGCTCTTTAATTTGGCATAACTTTCGTTTTTCTAACTTTAATTGCATTTTAGTTATGACCTTTAATTAGTACATTTTCCTTCGTTTGCTTGTGATTTAGTTAAAGGGGGATGAAATGCCCTCTTTTCGATTGAAAAGTCACTTTTCGCGAGTTTCAGCGTTCTTTCGTTGGGACCCCTCGCAGGGTTGTTGAAATTCCTAATTTTC
Organism: Stegodyphus dumicola; assembly: GCF_044657685.1. Lineage (NCBI taxonomy): Eukaryota > Metazoa > Arthropoda > Arachnida > Araneae > Eresidae > Stegodyphus > Stegodyphus dumicola. The sequence continues at coordinate 114,120,948 of NC_140781.1, forward strand.
CCCTGTCACAGGTGGTGTATATTTGGCGACATAGAATTTCCGTTGAGGTTTCAAAGTAGTGGATTGGCGAGTTTGATAACATGAGAATATGTTGTTGTTGCAACTATTTTAACTTTTGGCGAAGAGTGGGTTGTGCCAACTTGGCGGTCCGGCGTCCTCCCTTTTAACGGGTTGTTTTGGGGGACGAACACACTTTTTGACACGCCTTCTGCTTTCTTTTGAATTCCTTTCGGGGCTGCACGCTTCGGCAGCAGATTCTGCCGAGAAAATGCTGTTCTTCTCCGAATTGGTTACGGGCCTCGTGCCTCTGCGCCTTGAGCGCGGGCCCTGGTTTACGGGTATCTTTGTCTATACCTAGGTTATCGTAGCAAATTATATATATGTATATATATTGGTGGATGAATTTACATTAGAGTTCTCAAGAAATTAAATGCTGAAAATCGTCGTCTAGAAGGATGTCTCTACTGTCTCTACCCTAGAAATGCTTCATTAGTTTTTGCTTCATCAGATGTCTCTACTGTCTCTACCCTAGAAATGCTTCATTGGTTTTTTTGCTTCATACAACACCCGCTTCTTCTTTGAACTTAGAAGTCGACTCGCCTATTCCACCGAATGATTCCTGAGCTGTAATATTCTCCTTGCTGACAGCTGTCGTCTCCAAGTCCTGGACTGTATTTCAAAATTTTCATCGAAGAGGGGATCCTCCTTGTTCATCCTGAATAGATTTAGAAATCCTTTACGGCTCCCGTGATAACCTCCATATATTCGACGAACTTTCTGAACCTGTTACCCGCTGCCGGCTTTACTCCTGAACTTCCAGGGACAATTTTGTTTCGGATGGTTAGATTTGGCCTGCTGTTCAGCAACTGCTTATCTCAGATAAGTTATTTTTTAATGTTTTCTTTCCCGTTAGATAAAGTTTAATAATTTCAGCAGTTAAATGATTGAATTAATTGATGAGTTGAGCATTAAATTTTTCTTTGTAGTAGACCAAGTTAACCTAACTATATAGAAATCATTTTTTTTGTGTCGATTAAGTAAAGTATTAAATTGACGAAGGGTTTAATTTTTTTGTTTATTATTGTAACTTAACTTAATTGTAAAGGAAAATAAGTTCTTATAATTATGTAAATCAACTCTGGAGTGCCTGCTTGGTGAGGATTGATTTGTAATATCTTGTTTGAGCCTATCTGTTACTCTCAGGGATTAACTTTTGGTAGGATCATAATAGTGTAATGACCTAACATTTATCCGGTTAATCACTACGTTAATAAACAAATGAAAAAAATAATAAAAATTATTATGTGCAATAACTATTTTATTTTTGTTGAATGGTACTGAGTGCAATAATATGTCATCTGTATTTATTATTCTGTGTGAAGTAGAATGTGTTACTTGTTAAAATTTATATTTTTTTTCTCCCCGGGGAGGGTACTTTTCATTAATTACTGTTCATTAATTTATAGTTTGTTTTTGGTATGTTTACATGATTGCTATAGTAACTATAAATGTTAAGAAATTAATTAATGTTAAGAAATAATTACTCAGTAATAGTTTGATTTGTAAAACAATAGTACTGCAGTGTTGAATATATTTTGATTTTCCAAGTAAATAGATATATATATATATTTATATATATATTAATTGCAAAAAGAGTTAAATAAATAAATAAGTTTTTCTAGATCATTCAATGGTTAAATTATTTTGTGTGCTCATGATTTTTACCAGTCTTTACTCAAATGGATTTAGGGTTATTCCGAAATAAACACAACGTAATTAGAACAGGTTATTGATACTGGAATGTTATGGTAGGAAATGTATTCTGGTGTTATGGTCAATCGTAGGATACCTTTTGGTAACGTAGGAAAATTAGAAGGTAAAATTTCAATTTAATTTAATTAAGTGATTCATAAAAATCAAAATTGGAGCTACACATGTTTGGTTATATTCTTTTTTGGCCTATTAATTCTAGTGTAATATATTTTGGTTTTTCGAGCTTACGCGAACTGCGTCGTCAATCTTGTACACGCAAAGAATGGATAGGTGATTTTTTTCACGTAATAAACTCAGTTTTTCATGTCAAAAATTAATTTGATTTCTTAGTATTTAATATCATTAGTTGCAGAAAAATTAGCTCTTTAATTTGGCATAACTTTCGTTTTTCTAACTTTAATTGCATTTTAGTTATGACCTTTAATTAATACATTTTCCTTCGTTTGCTTGTGATTTAGTTAAAGGGGGATGAAATGCCCTCTTTTCGATTGAAAAGTCACTTTTTGCGAGTTTCAGCGTTCTTTCGTTGGGACCCCTCGCAGGGTTGTTGAAATTCCTAATTTTCCCCTGTCACATGTGGTGTTTATTTGGCGACATAGAATTTCCGTTGAGGTTTCAAAGTAGTGGATTGGCGAGTTTGATAACATGAGGGTATGTTGTTGCAACTATTTTAACTTTCGGCGAAGAGTGGGTTGTGCCACCTTGGAGGGCCGGCGTCCTCCCTTTTAACGGGTTGTTTTGGGGGACGAACACACTTTTTGACAAGTCTTCTGCTTTCTTTTGAATTCCTTTCGGGGCTGCACGCTTCGGCAGCAGATTCTGCCGAGAAAATGCTGTTCTTCACCGAATTGGTTACGGGCCTCGTGCCTCTGCGCCTTGAGCGCGGGCCCTGGTTTACGGGTATCTTTGTCTATACCTAGGTCATCGTAGCAAATTATATATATATATTTTTTTTTTGGTGTATGAGTTTACATTAAAGTTCTCAAGAAATTAAATGCTGAAAATCGTCGTCTAGAAGGATGTCTCTACCCTAGAAATGCTTCATTAGTTTTTGCTTCATCAGATGTCTCTACTGTCTCTACCCTAGAAATGCTTCATTGGTTTTTTTGCTTCATACAACACCCGCTTCTTCTTTGAACTTAGAAGTCGACTCGCCTATTCCACCGAATGATTCCTGAGCTGTAATATTCTCCTTGCTGACAGCTGTCGTCTCCATGTCCTGGACTGTATTTCAAAATTTTCATCGAAGAGGGGATCCTCCTTGTTCATCCTGAATAGATTTAGAAATCCTTTACGGCTCCCGTGATAACCTCCATATATTCGACGAACTTTCTTAACCTGTTACCCGCTGCCGGCTTTACTCCTGAACTTCCAGGGACAATTTTGTTTCGGATGGTTAGATTTGGCCTGCTGTTCAGCAACTGCTTATCTCAGATAAGTTATTTTTTAATGTTTTCTTTCCCGTTAGATAAAGTTTAATAATTTCAGCAGTTAAATGATTGAATTAATTGATGAGTTGAGCATTAAATTTTTCTTTGTAGTAGACCAAGTTAACCTAACTATATAGAAATCATTTTTTTTGTGTCGATTAAGTAAAGTATTAAATTGACGAAGGGTTTAATTTTTTTGTTTATTATTGTAACTTAACTTAATTGTAAAGGAAAATAAGTTCTTATAATTATGTAAATCAACTCTGGAGTGCCTGCTTGGTGAGGATTGATTTGTAATATCTTGTTTGAGCCTATCTGTTACTCTCAGGGATTAACTTTTGGTAGGATCATAATAGTGTAATGACCTAACATTTATCCGGTTAATCACTACGTTAATAAACAAATGAAAAAAATAATAAAAAATATTATGTGCAATAACTATTTTATTTTTGTTGAATGGTACTGAGTGCAATAATATGTCATCTGTATTCATTATTCTGTGTGAAGTAGAATGTGTTACTTGTTAAAATTTATATTTTTTTTCTCCCCGGGGAGGGTACTTTTCATTAATTACTGTTCATTAATTTATAGTTTGTTTTTGGTATGTTTACATGATTGCTATAGTAACTATAAATGTTAAGAAATTAATTAATGTTAAGAAATAATTACTCAGTAATAGTTTGATTTGTAAAACAATAGTACTGCAGTGTTGAATATATTTTGATGTTCCAAGTAAATAGATATATATATATATTTATATATATATTAATTGCAATAAGAGTTAAATAAATAAATAAGTTTTTCTAGATCATTCAATGGTTAAATTATTTTGTGTGCTCATGATTTTTACCAGTCTTTACTCAAATGGATTTAGGGTTATTCCGAAATAAACACAACGTAATTAGAACAGGTTATTGATACTGGAATGTTATGGTAGGAAATGTATTCTGGTGTTATGGTCAATCGTAGGATACCTTTTGGTAACGTAGGAAAATTAGAAGGTAAAATTTCAATTTAATTTAATTAAGTGATTCATAAAAATCAAAATTGGAGCTACACATGTTTGGTTATATTCTTTTTTGGCCTATTATTTCTAGTGTAATATATTTTGGCTTTCCGAGCTTACGCGAACTGCGTCGTCAATCTTGTACACGCAAAGAATGGATAGGTGATTTTTTTCACGTAATAAACTCAGTTTTTCATGTCAAAAATTAATTTGATTTCTTAGTATTTAATATCATTAGTTGCAGAAAAATTAGCTCTTTAATTTGGCATAACTTTCGTTTTTCTAACTTTAATTGCATTTTAGTTATGACCTTTAATTAATACATTTTCCTTCGTTTGCTTGTGATTTAGTTAAAGGGGGATGAAATGCCCTCTTTTCGATTGAAAAGTCACTTTTTGCGAGTTTCAGCGTTCTTTCGTTGGGACCCCTCGCAGGGTTGTTGAAATTCCTAATTTTCCCCTGTCACATGTGGTGTTTATTTGGCGACATAGAATTTCCGTTGAGGTTTCAAAGTAGTGGATTGGCGAGTTTGATAACATGAGGGTATGTTGTTGCAACTATTTTAACTTTCGGCGAAGAGTGGGTTGTGCCACCTTGGAGGGCCGGCGTCCTCCCTTTTAAAGGGTTGTTTTGGGGGACGAACACACTTTTTGACACGTCTTCTGCTTTCTTTTGAATTCCTTTCGGGGCTGCACGCTTCGGCAGCAGATTCTGCCGAGAAAATGCTGTTCTTCACCGAATTGGTTACGGGCCTCGTGCCTCTGCGCCTTGAGCGCGGGCCCTGGTTTACGGGTATCTTTGTCTATACCTAGGTCATCGTAGCAAATTATATATATATATATTTTTTTTGGTGTATGAGTTTACATTAAAGTTCTCAAGAAATTAAATGCTGAAAATCGTCGTCTAGAAGGATGTCTCTACCCTAGAAATGCTTCATTAGTTTTTGCTTCATCAGATGTCTCTACTGTCTCTACCCTAGAAATGCTTCATTGGTTTTTTTGCTTCATACAACACCCGCTTCTTCTTTGAACTTAGAAGTCGACTCGCCTATTCCACCGAATGATTCCTGAGCTGTAATATTCTCCTTGCTGACAGCTGTCGTCTCCATGTCCTGGACAGTATTTAAAAATTTTCATCGAAGAGGGGATCCTCCTTGTTCATCCTGAATAGATTTAGAAATCCTTTACGGTTCCCGTGATAACCTTCATATATTCGACGAACTTTCTTAACCTGTTACCCGCTGCCGGCTTTACTCCTGAACTTCCAGGGACAATTTTGTTTCGGATGGTTAGATTTGGCCTGCTGTTCAGCAACTGCTTATCTCAGATAAGTTATTTTTTAATGTTTTCTTTCCCGTTAGATAAAGTTTAATAATTTCAGCAGTTAAATGATTGAATTAATTGATGAGTTGAGCATTAAATTTTTCTTTGTAGTAGACCAAGTTAACCTAACTATATAGAAATCATTTTTTTTGTGTCGATTAAGTAAAGTATTAAATTGACGAAGGGTTTAATTTTTTTGTTTATTATTGTAACTTAACTTAATTGTAAAGGAAAATAAGTTCTTATAATTATGTAAATCAACTCTGGAGTGCCTGCTTGGTGAGAATTGATTTGTAATATCTTGTTTGAGCCTATCTGTTACTATCAGGGATTAACTTTTGGTAGGATCGTAATAGTGTAATTACCTAACATTTATCCGGTTAATCACTACGTTAATAAACAAATGAAAAAATAATGAAAATTATTATGTGCAATAACTATTTTATTTTTGTTGGATGGTACTGAGTGCAATAATATGTCATCTGTATTCATTATTCTGTGTGAAGTAGAAGGTGTTACTTGTTAAAATTTATATTTTTTTCCCCGGGGAGGGTACTTTTCATTAATTGCTGTTCATTAATTTATAGTTTATTTTGGGTATGTTTACATGATTGCTATAGTAACTATAATAGAAATTCTAAAGACTAATGTTAAGAAATAATTACTCAGTAATAGTTTGATTTGTAAAACAATAGTACTGCAGTGTTGAATATATTTTGATTTTCCAAGTAAATAGATATATATATATATTAATTGCAATAAGAGTTAAATAAATAAATAAGTTTTTCTAGATTATTCAATGGTTAAATTATTTTGCGTGCTCATGATTTTTACCAGTCTTTACTCAAATGTATTTAGGGTTATTCCGAAATAAACACAACGCAATTAGAACAGGTTATTGATACTGGAATGTTATGGTAGGAAAGAGTACTCTGGTGTTATGGTCAATCGTAGGATACCTTTTGGTAACGTAGGAAAATTAGAAGGTAAAATTTCAATTTAATTTAATTAAGTGATTCATAAAAATCAAAATTTTAATTTGTAATTATTCAAAATTGGAGCTACACATGTTTGGTTATATTCTTTTTTGGCCTATTAATTCTAGTGTAATATATTTTGGCTTTCCGAGGTTACGCGAACTGCGTCGTCAATCTTGTACACGCAAACAATGGATAGGTGATTTTTTTCAAGTAATAAACTCAGTTTGTCATGTCAAAAATTAATTTGATTTCTTAGTATTTAATATCATTAGTTGCAGAAAAATTAGCTCTTTAATATGGCATAACTTTCGTTTTTCTAACTTTAATTGCCTTTTAGTTATGAGCTTTAATTAGTACATTTTCCTTCGTTTGCTTGTGATTTAGTTAAAGGGGGATGAAATGCCCTCTTTCCGGTTGAAAAGTCACTTTTTGCGAGTTTCAGCGTTCTTTCGTTGGGACCCCTCGCAGGGTTGTTGAAATTCCTAATTTTCCCCTGTCACAGGTGGTGTCTATTTGGCGACATAGAATTTCCGTTGAGGTTTCAAAGTAGTGGATTGGCGAGTTTGATAACATGAGGGTATGTTGTTGTTGCAACTATTTTAACTTTCGGCGAAGAGTGGGTTGTGCCAACTTGGCAGTCCGGCGTCCTCCCTTTTAACGGGTTGTTTTGGGGGACGAACACACTTTTTGACACGTCTTCTGCTTTCTTTTGAATTCCTTTCGGGGCTGCACGCTTCGGCAGCAGATTCTGCCGAGAAAATGCTGTTCTTCACCGAATTGTTTACGGGCCTCGTGCCTCTGCGCCTTTAGCGCAGACCCTGGTTTACGGGTATCTTTGTCTATACCCAGGTCATCGTAGCAAATTATATATATACATATATTTTGGTGTATGAGTTTACATTAAAGTTCTCAAGAAATTAAATGCTGAAAATCGTCGTCTAGAAGGATGTCTCTACCCTAGAAATGCTTCATTAGTTTTTGCTTCATCAGATGTCTCTACTGTCTCTACCCTAGAAATGCTTCATTGGTTTTTTTGCTTCATACAACACCCGCTTCTTCTTTGAACTTAGAAGTCGACTCGCCTATTCCACCGAATGATTCCTGAGCTGTAATATTCTCCTTGCTGACAGCTGTCGTCTCCATGTCCTGGACTGTATTTCAAAATTTTCATCGAAGAGGGGATCCTCCTTGTTCATCCTGAATAGATTTAGAAATCCTTTACGGCTCCCGTGATAACCTCCATATATTCGACGAACTTTCTTAACCTGTTACAGGCTGCAGCTTTACTCCTGAACTTCCAGGGACAATTTTGTTTCGGATGGTTAGATTTGGCCTGCTGTTCAGCAACTGCTTATCTCAGATAAGTTATTTTTTTATGTTTTCTTTCCCGTTAGATAAAGTTTAATAATTTCAGCAGTTAAATGATTGAATTAATTGATGAGTTGAGCATTAAATTTATTTTGTAGTAGACCAAGTTAACCTAACTATATAAAAATCATTTTTTTGTGTCGATAAAGTAAAGTATTAAATTGACGAAGGATTTAATGTTTTGTTTATTATTGTAACTTAACTTAATTGTAAAGGAAAATAAGTTCTTATAATTATGTAAATCAACTTTGGAGTGCCTGCTTGGTGAGGATTGATTTGTAATATCTTGTTTGAGCCTATCTGTTACTCTCAGGGATTAACTTTTGGTAGGATCGTAATAGTGTAATTACCTAACATTTATCCAGTTAATAACTACGTTAATAAACAAATGAAAAAAAATAATGAAAATTATTATGTGCACTAACTATTTTATTTTTGTTGGATGGTATTGAGTGCAATAATACGTCTTCTGTATTGATTATTCTGTGTGAAGTAGAAGGTGTTACTTGTTAAAATTTATATTATTTTTTCTCCCCGGGGAGGGTACTGTTCATTAATTACTGTTCATTAATTTATAGTTTATTTTTGGTATGTTTACATGATTGCTATAGTAACTATAATAGAAATTCTAAAGACTAATGTTAAGAAATAATTACTCAGTAATAGTTTGATTTGTAAAACAATAGTACTGCAGTGTTGAATATATTTTGGTTTTCCAAGTAAATATATATATATATATATATATTAATTGCAATAAGAGTTAAATAAATAAATAAGTTTTTCTAGATTATTGAATGGTTAAATTATTTTGTGTGCTCATGATTTTTACCAGTCTTTACTCAAATGGATTTAGGGTTATTCCGAAATAAACACAACGCAATTAGGACAGGTTATTGATACTGGGGTGTTATGGTAGGAAAGAGTATTCTGGTGTTATGGTCAATCGTAGGATACCTTTTGGTAACGTCGGAAAATTAGAAGGTAAAATTTCAATTTAATTTAATTAAGTGATTCATAAAAATCAAAATTTTAATTTGTAATTATTCAAAATTGGAGCTACACATGTTTGGTTATATTCTTTTTTGGCCTATTAATTCTAGAGTAATATATTTTTAATTTCCGAGTTTACGCGAACTGCGTCGTCTCTCTTGTACACGCAAACTATAGATAGGTGATTTTTTTCAAGTAATAAACTCAGTTTTTCATGTCAAAAATTAATTTGATTTCTTAGTATTTCATATCATTAGTTGCAGAAAAATTAGCTCTTTAATTTGGCATAACTTTCGTTTTTCTAACTTTAATTGCATTTTAGTTATGACCTTTAATTAGTACATTTTCCTTCGTTTGCTTGTGATTTAGTTAAAGGGGGATGAAATGCCCTCTTTTCGATTGAAAAGTCACTTTTCGCGAGTTTCAGCGTTCTTTCGTTGGGACCCCTCGCAGGGTTGTTGAAATTCCTAATTTTCCCCTGTCACAGGTGGTGTATATTTGGCGACATAGAATTTCCGTTGAGGTTTCAAAGTAGTGGATTGGCGAGTTTGATAACATGAGAATATGTTGTTGTTGCAACTATTTTAACTTTTGGCGAAGAGTGGGTTGTGCCAACTTGGCGGTCCGGCGTCCTCCCTTTTAACGGGTTGTTTTGGGGGACGAACACACTTTTTGACACGCCTTCTGCTTTCTTTTGAATTCCTTTCGGGGCTGCACGCTTCGGCAGCAGATTCTGCCGAGAAAATGCTGTTCTTCTCCGAATTGGTTACGGGCCTCGTGCCTCTGCGCCTTGAGCGCGGGCCCTGGTTTACGGGTATCTTTGTCTATACCTAGGTCATCGTAGCAAATTATATATATATATATTTTTTTTGGTGTATGAGTTTACATTAAAGTTCTCAAGAAATTAAATGCTGAAAATCGTCGTCTAGAAGGATGTCTCTACTGTCTCTACCCTAGAAATGCTTCATTAGTTTTTGCTTCATCAGATGTCTCTACTGTCTCTACCCTAGAAATGCTTCATTGGTTTTTTTGCTTCATACAACACCCGCTTCTTCTTTGAACTTAGAAGTCGACTCGCCTATTCCACCGAATGATTCCTGAGCTGTAATATTCTCCTTGCTGACAGCTGTCGTCTCCATGTCCTGGACTGTATTTCAAAATTTTCATCGAAGAGGGGATCCTCCTTGTTCATCCTGAATAGATTTAGAAATCCTTTACGGCTCCCGTGATAACCTCCATATATTCGACGAACTTTCTTAACCTGTTACCCGCTGCCGGCTTTACTCCTGAACTTCCAGGGACAATTTTGTTTCGAATGGTTAGATTTGGCCTGCTGTTCAGCAACTGCTTATCTCAGATAAGTTATTTTTTAATGTTTTCTTTCCCGTTAGATAAAGTTTAATAATTTCAGCAGTTAAATGATTGAATTAATTGATGAGTTGAGCATTAAATTTTTCTTTGTAGTAGACCAAGTTAACCTAACTATATAGAAATCATTTTTTTTGTGTCGATTAAGTAAAGTATTAAATTGACGAAGGGTTTAATTTTTTTGTTTATTATTGTAACTTAACTTAATTGTAAAGGAAAATAAGTTCTTATAATTATGTAAATCAACTCTGGAGTGCCTGCTTGGTGAGGATTGATTTGTAATATCTTGTTTGAGCCTATCTGTTACTCTCAGGGATTAACTTTTGGTAGGATCATAATAGTGTAATGACCTAACATTTATCCGGTTAATCACTACGTTAATAAACAAATGAAAAAAATAATAAAAATTATTATGTGCAATAACTATTTTATTTTTGTTGAATGGTACTGAGTGCAATAATATGTCATCTGTATTCATTATTCTGTGTGAAGTAGAATGTGTTACTTGTTAAAATTTATATTTTTTTTCTCCCCGGGGAGGGTACTTTTCATTAATTACTGTTCATTAATTTATAGTTTGTTTTTGGTATGTTTACATGATTGCTATAGTAACTATAAATGTTAAGAAATTAATTAATGTTAAGAAATAATTACTCAGTAATAGTTTGATTTGTAAAACAATAGTACTGCAGTGTTGAATATATTTTGATTTTCCAAGTAAATAGATATATATATATATTTATATATATATTAATTGCAAAAAGAGTTAAATAAATAAATAAGTTTTTCTAGATCATTCAATGGTTAAATTATTTTGTGTGCTCATGATTTTTACCAGTCTTTACTCAAATGGATTTAGGGTTATTCCGAAATAAACACAACGTAATTAGAACAGGTTATTGATACTGGAATGTTATGGTAGGAAATGTATTCTGGTGTTATGGTCAATCGTAGGATACCTTTTGGTAACGTAGGAAAATTAGAAGGTAAAATTTCAATTTAATTTAATTAAGTGATTCATAAAAATCAAAATTGGAGCTACACATGTTTGGTTATATTCTTTTTTGGCCTATTAATTCTAGTGTAATATATTTTGGCTTTCCGAGCTTACGCGAACTGCGTCGTCAATCTTGTACACGCAAAGAATGGATAGGTGATTTTTTTCACGTAATAAACTCAGTTTTTCATGTCAAAAATTAATTTGATTTCTTAGTATTTAATATCATTAGTTGCAGAAAAATTAGCTCTTTAATTTGGCATAACTTTCGTTTTTCTAACTTTAATTGCATTTTAGTTATGACCTTTAATTAATACATTTTCCTTCGTTTGCTTGTGATTTAGTTAAAGGGGGATGAAATGCCCTCTTTTCGATTGAAAAGTCACTTTTTGCGAGTTTCAGCGTTCTTTCGTTGGGACCCCTCGCAGGGTTGTTGAAATTCCTAATTTTCCCCTGTCACATGTGGTGTTTATTTGGCGACATAGAATTTCCGTTGAGGTTTCAAAGTAGTGGATTGGCGAGTTTGATAACATGAGGGTATGTTGTTGCAACTATTTTAACTTTCGGCGAAGAGTGGGTTGTGCCACCTTGGAGGGCCGGCGTCCTCCCTTTTAACGGGTTGTTTTGGGGGACGAACACACTTTTTGACACGTCTTCTGCTTTCTTTTGAATTCCTTTCGGGGCTGCACGCTTCGGCAGCAGATTCTGCCGAGTAAATGCTGTTCTTCACCGAATTGGTTACGGGCCTCGTGCCTCTGCGCCTTGAGCGCGGGCCCTGTTTTACGGGTATCTTTGTCTATACCTAGGTCATCGTAGCAAATTATATATATATATATATTTGGTGTATGAGTTTACATTAAAGTTCTCAAGAAATTAAATGCTGAAAATCGTCGTCTAGAAGGATGTCTCTACTGACTCTACCCTAGAAATGCTTCATTAGTTTGTGCTTCATACAACACCCGCTTCTTCTTTGAAATTAGAAGTCGACTCGCCTATTCCACCGAATGATTCCTGAGCTGTAATATTCTCCTTGCTGACAGCTGTCGTCTCCATGTCCTGGACTGTATTTCAAAATTTTCATCCAAGAGGGGATCCTTTTTGTTCATCCTGAAGAGATTTAGAAATTCTTTACGGCTCCCGTGATAACCTCCATATATTCGACGAACTTTCTTAACCTGTTACCCGCTGCCGGCTTTACTCCTGAACTTCCAGGGACAATTTTGTTTCGGATGGTTAGATTTGGCCTGCTGTTCAGCAACTGCTTATCTCAGATAAGTTTTTTTTTATGTTTTCTTTCCCGTTAGATAAAGTTTAATAATTTCAGCAGTTAAATGATTGAATTAATTGATGAGTTGAGCATTAAATTTTTCTTTGTAGTAGACCAAGTTAACCTAACTATATAGAAATCATTTTTTTTGTGTCGATTAAGTAAAGTATTAAATTGACGAAGGGTTTAATTTTTTTTGTTTATTATTGTAACTTAACTTAATTGTAAAGGAAAATAAGTTCTTATAATTATGTAAATCAACTCTGGAGTGCCTGCTTGGTGAGAATTGATTTGTAATATCTTGTTTGAGCCTATCTGTTACTATCAGGGATTAACTTTTGGTAGGATCGTAATAGTGTAATTACCTAACATTTATCCGGTTAATCACTACGTTAATAAACAAATGAAAAAATAATGAAAATTATTATGTGCAATAACTATTTTATTTTTGTTGGATGGTACTGAGTGCAATAATATGTCATCTGTATTCATTATTCTGTGTGAAGTAGAAGGAGTTACTTGTTAAAATTTATATTTTTTTCCCCGGGGAGGGTACTTTTCATTAATTGCTGTTCATTAATTTATAGTTTATTTTGGGTATGTTTACATGATTGCTATAGTAACTATAATAGAAATTCTAAAGACTAATGTTAAGAAATAATTACTCAGTAATAGTTTGATTTGTAAAACAATAGTACTGCAGTGTTGAATATATTTTGATTTTCCAAGTAAATAGATATATATATATATTAATTGCAATAAGAGTTAAATAAATAAATAAGTTTTTCTAGATTATTCAATGGTTAAATTATTTTGCGTGCTCATGATTTTTACCAGTCTTTACTCAAATGGATTTAGGGTTATTCCGAAATAAACACAACGCAATTAGAACAGGTTATTGATACTGGAATGTTATGGTAGGAAAGAGTACTCTGGTGTTATGGTCAATCGTAGGATACCTTTTGGTAACGTAGGAAAATTAGAAGGTAAAATTTCAATTTAATTTAATTAAGTGATTCATAAAAATCAAAATTGGAGCTACACATGTTTGGTTATATTCTTTTTTGGCCTATTATTTCTAGTGTAATATATTTTGGCTTTGCGAGGTTACGCGAACTGCGTCGTCAATCTTGTACACGCAAACAATGGATAGGTGATTTTTTTCAAGTAATAAACTCAGTTTTTCATGTCAAAAATTAATTTGATTTCTTAGTATTTAATATCATTAGTTGCAGAAAAATTAGCTCTTTAATTTAGCATAACTTTCGTTTTTCTAACTTTAATTGCATTTTAGTTATGACCTTTAATTAATACATTTTCCTTCGTTTGCTTGTGATTTAGTTAAAGGGGGATGAAATGCCCTCTTTTCGATTGAAAAGTCACTTTTTGCGAGTTTCAGCGTTCTTTCGTTGGGACCCCTCGCAGGGTTGTTGAAATTCCTAATTTTCCCCTGTCACATGTGGTGTTTATTTGGCGACATAGAATTTCCGTTGAGGTTTCAAAGTAGTGGATTGGCGAGTTTGATAACATGAGGGTATGTTGTTGCAACTATTTTAACTTTCGGCGAAGAGTGGGTTGTGCCACCTTGGAGGGCCGGCGTCCTCCCTTTTAAAGGGTTGTTTTGGGGGACGAACACACTTTTTGACAAGTCTTCTGCTTTCTTTTGAATTCCTTTCGGGGCTGCACGCTTCGGCAGCAGATTCTGCCGAGAAAATGCTTTTCTTCACCGAATTGGTTACGGGCCTCGTGCCTCTGCGCCTTGAGCGCGGGCCCTGGTTTACGGGTATCTTTGTCTATAACTAGGTCATCGTAGCAAATTATATATATATATATTTTTTTTGGTGTATGAGTTTACATTAAAGTTCTCAAGAAATTAAATGCTGAAAATCGTCGTCTAGAAGGATGTCTCTACCCTAGAAATGCTTCATTAGTTTTTGCTTCATCAGATGTCTCTACTGTCTCTACCCTAGAAATGCTTCATTGGTTTTTTTGCTTCATACAACACCCGCTTCTTCTTTGAACTTAGAAGTCGACTCGCCTATTCCACCGAATGATTCCTGAGCTGTAATATTCTCCTTGCTGACAGCTGTCGTCTCCATGTCCTGGACTGTATTTCAAAATTTTCATCGAAGAGGGGATCCTCCTTGTTCATCCTGAATAGATTTAGAAATCCTTTACGGCTCCCGTGATAACCTCCATATATTCGACGAACTTTCTTAACCTGTTACCCGCTGCCGGCTTTATTCCTGAACTTCCAGGGACAATTTTGTTTCGGATGGTTAGATTTGGCCTGCTGTTCAGCAACTGCTTATCTCAGATAAGTTATTTTTTAATGTTTTCTTTCCCGTTAGATAAAGTTTAATAATTTCAGCAGTTAAATGATTGAATTAATTGATGAGTTGAGCATTAAATTTTTCTTTGTAGTAGACCAAGTTAACCTAACTATATAGAAATCATTTTTTTTGTGTCGATTAAGTAAAGTATTAAATTGACGAAGGGTTTAATTTTTTTGTTTATTATTGTAACTTAACTTAATTGTAAAGGAAAATAAGTTCTTATAATTATGTAAATCAACTCTGGAGTGCCTGCTTGGTGAGGATTGATTTGTAATATCTTGTTTGAGCCTATCTGTTACTCTCAGGGATTAACTTTTGGTAGGATCATAATAGTGTAATGACCTAACATTTATCCGGTTAATCACTACGTTAATAAACAAATGAAAAAAATAATAAAAATTATTATGTGCAATAACTATTTTATTTTTGTTGAATGGTACTGAGTGCAATAATATGTCATCTGTATTCATTATTCTGTGTGAAGTAGAATGTGTTACTTGTTAAAATTTATATTTTTTTCTCCCCGGGGAGGGTACTTTTCATTAATTACTGTTCATTAATTTATAGTTTGTTTTTGGTATGTTTACATGATTGCTATAGTAACTATAAATGTTAAGAAATTAATTAATGTTAAGAAATAATTACTCAGTAATAGTTTGATTTGTAAAACAATAGTACTGCAGTGTTGAATATATTTTGATGTTCCAAGTAAATAGATATATATATATATTTATATATATATTAATTGCAATAAGAGTTAAATAAATAAATAAGTTTTTCTAGATCATTCAATGGTTAAATTATTTTGTGTGCTCATGATTTTTACCAGTCTTTACTCAAATGGATTTAGGGTTATTCCGAAATAAACACAACGTAATTAGAACAGGTTATTGATACTGGAATGTTATGGTAGGAAATGTATTCTGGTGTTATGGTCAATCGTAGGATACCTTTTGGTAACGTAGGAAAATTAGAAGGTAAAATTTCAATTTAATTTAATTAAGTGATTCATAAAAATCAAAATTGGAGCTACACATGTTTGGTTATATTCTTTTTTGGCCTATTATTTCTAGTGTAATATATTTTGGCTTTCCGAGCTTACGCGAACTGCGTCGTCAATCTTGTACACGCAAAGAATGGATAGGTGATTTTTTTCACGTAATAAACTCAGTTTTTCATGTCAAAAATTAATTTGATTTCTTAGTATTTAATATCATTAGTTGCAGAAAAATTAGCTCTTTAATTTAGCATAACTTTCGTTTTTCTAACTTTAATTGCATTTTAGTTATGACCTTTAATTAATACATTTTCCTTCGTTTGCTTGTGATTTAGTTAAAGGGGGATGAAATGCCCTCTTTTCGATTGAAAAGTCACTTTTTGCGAGTTTCAGCGTTCTTTCGTTGGGACCCCTCGCAGGGTTGTTGAAATTCCTAATTTTCCCCTGTCACATGTGGTGTTTATTTGGCGACATAGAATTTCCGTTGAGGTTTCAAAGTAGTGGATTGGCGAGTTTGATAACATGAGGGTATGTTGTTGCAACTATTTTAACTTTCGGCGAAGAGTGGGTTGTGCCACCTTGGAGGGCCGGCGTCCTCCCTTTTAAAGGGTTGTTTTGGGGGACGAACACACTTTTTGACACGTCTTCTGCTTTCTTTTGAATTCCTTTCGGGGCTGCACGCTTCGGCAGCAGATTCTGCCGAGAAAATGCTGTTCTTCACCGAATTGGTTACGGGCCTCGTGCCTCTGCGCCTTGAGCGCGGGCCCTGGTTTACGGGTATCTTTGTCTATACCTAGGTCATCGTAGCAAATTATATATATATATATTTTTTTTGGTGTATGAGTTTACATTAAAGTTCTCAAGAAATTAAATGCTGAAAATCGTCGTCTAGAAGGATGTCTCTACCCTAGAAATGCTTCATTAGTTTTTGCTTCATCAGATGTCTCTACTGTCTCTACCCTAGAAATGCTTCATTGGTTTTTTTGCTTCATACAACACCCGCTTCTTCTTTGAACTTAGAAGTCGACTCGCCTATTCCACCGAATGATTCCTGAGCTGTAATATTCTCCTTGCTGACAGCTGTCGTCTCCATGTCCTGGACAGTATTTAAAAATTTTCATCGAAGAGGGGATCCTCCTTGTTCATCCTGAATAGATTTAGAAATCCTTTACGGCTCCCGTGATAACCTTCATATATTCGACGAACTTTCTTAACCTGTTACCCGCTGCCGGCTTTACTCCTGAACTTCCAGGGACAATTTTGTTTCGGATGGTTAGATTTGGCCTGCTGTTCAGCAACTGCTTATCTCAGATAAGTTATTTTTTATGTTTTCTTTCCCGTTAGATAAAGTTTAATAATTTCAGCAGTTAAATGATTGAATTAATTGATGAGTTGAGCATTAAATTTTTCTTTGTAGTAGACCAAGTTAACCTAACTATATAGAAATCATTTTTTTGTGTCGATTAAGTAAAGTATTAAATTGACAAGGGTTTAATTTTTTTGTTTATTATTGTAACTTAACTTAATTGTAAAGGAAAATAAGTTCTTATAATTATGTAAATCAACTCTGGAGTGCCTGCTTGGTGAGAATTGATTTGTAATATCTTGTTTGAGCCTATCTGTTACTATCAGGGATTAACTTTTGGTAGGATCGTAATAGTGTAATTACCTAACATTTATCCGGTTAATCACTACGTTAATAAACAAATGAAAAAATAATGAAAATTATTATGTGCAATAACTATTTTATTTTTGTTGGATGGTACTGAGTGCAATAATATGTCATCTGTATTCATTATTCTGTGTGAAGTAGAAGGTGTTACTTGTTAAAATTTATATTTTTTTCCCCGGGGAGGGTACTTTTCATTAATTGCTGTTCATTAATTTATAGTTTATTTTGGGTATGTTTACATGATTGCTATAGTAACTATAATAGAAATTCTAAAGACTAATGTTAAGAAATAATTACTCAGTAATAGTTTGATTTGTAAAACAATAGTACTGCAGTGTTGAATATATTTTGATTTTCCAAGTAAATAGATATATATATATATTAATTGCAATAAGAGTTAAATAAATAAATAAGTTTTTCTAGATTATTCAATGGTTAAATTATTTTGCGTGCTCATGATTTTTACCAGTCTTTACTCAAATGGATTTAGGGTTATTCCGAAATAAACACAACGCAATTAGAACAGGTTATTGATACTGGAATGTTATGGTAGGAAAGAGTACTCTGGTGTTATGGTCAATCGTAGGATACCTTTTGGTAACGTAGGAAAATTAGAAGGTAAAATTTCAATTTAATTTAATTAAGTGATTCATAAAAATCAAAATTGGAGCTACACATGTTTGGTTATATTCTTTTTTGGCCTATTATTTCTAGTGTAATATATTTTGGCTTTGCGAGGTTACGCGAACTGCGTCGTCAATCTTGTACACGCAAACAATGGATAGGTGATTTTTTCAAGTAATAAACTCAGTTTTTCATGTCAAAAATTAATTTGATTTCTTAGTATTTCATATCATTAGTTGCAGGAAAATTAGCTCTTTAATTTGGCATAACTTTCGTTTCTCTAACTTTAATTGCATTTTAGTTATGACCTTTAATTAGTACATTTTCCTTCGTTTGCTTGTGATTTAGTTAAAGGGGGATGAAATGCCCTCTTTTCGATTGAAAAGTCACTTTTTGCGAGTTTCAGCGTTCTTTCGTTGGGACCCCTCGCAGGGTTGTTGAAATTCCTAATTTTCCCCTGTCACAGGTGGTGTTTATTTGGCGACATAGAATTTCCGTTGAGGTTTCAAAGTAGTGGATTGGCGAGTTTGATAACATGAGGGTATGTTGTTGTTGCAACTATTTTTAACTTTCGGCGAAGAGTGGGTTGTGCCAACTTGGCGGTCCGGCGTCCTCCCTTTTAACGGGTTGTTTTGGGGGACGAACACACTTTTTGACACGTCTTCTGCTTTCTTTTGAATTCCTTTCGGGGCTGCACGCTTCGGCAGCAGATTCTGCCGAGTAAATGCTGTTCTTCACCGAATTGGTTACGGGCCTCTTGCCTCTGCGCCTTGAGCGCGGGCCCTGTTTTACGGGTATCTTTGTCTATACCTATGTCATCGTAGCAAATTATATATATATATATATTTGGTGTATGAGTTTACATTAAAGTTCTCAAGAAATTAAATGCTGAAAATCGTCGTCTAGAAGGATGTCTCTACTGACTCTACCCTAGAAATGCTTCATTAGTTTGTGCTTCATACAACACCCGCTTCTTCTTTGAAATTAGAAGTCGACTCGCCTATTCCACCGAATGATTCCTGAGCTGTAATATTCTCCTTGCTGACAGCTGTCGTCTCCATGTCCTGGACTGTATTTCAAAATTTTCATCCAAGAGGGGATCCTCTTTGTTCATCCTGAAGAGATTTAGAAATTCTTTACGGCTCCCGTGATAACCTCCATATATTCGACGAACTTTCTTAACCTGTTACCCGCTGCCGGCTTTACTCCTGAACTTCCAGGGACAATTTTGTTTCGGATGGTTAGATTTGGCCTGCTGTTCAGCAACTGCTTATCTCAGATAAGTTTTTTTTTATGTTTTCTTTCCCGTTAGATAAAGTTTAATAATTTCAGCAGTTAAATGATTGAATTAATTGATGAGTTGAGCATTAAATTTTTCTTTGTAGTAGACCAAGTTAACCTAACTATATAGAAATCATTTTTTTTGTGTCGATTAAGTAAAGTATTAAATTGACGAAGGGTTTAATTTTTTTTGTTTATTATTGTAACTTAACTTAATTGTAAAGGAAAATAAGTTCTTATAATTATGTAAATCAACTCTGGAGTGCCTGCTTGGTGAGGATTGATTTGTAATATCTTGTTTGAGCCTATCTGTTACTCTCAGGGATTAACTTTTGGTAGGATCGAAATAGTGTAATTACCTAACATTTATCCGGTTAATCACTACGTTAATAAACAAATGAAAAAATAATGAAAATTATTATGTGCAATAACTATTTTATTTTTGTTGGATGGTACTGAGTGCAATAATATGTCATCTGTATTCATTATTCTGTGTGAAGTAGAAGGTGTTACTTGTTAAAATTTATATTTTTTTCCCCGGGGAGGGTACTTTTCATTAATTGCTGTTCATTAATTTATAGTTTATTTTGGGTATGTTTACATGATTGCTATAGTAACTATAATAGAAATTCTAAAGACTAATGTTAAGAAATAATTACTCAGTAATAGTTTGATTTGTAAAACAATAGTACTGCAGTGTTGAATATATTTTGATTTTCCAAGTAAATAGATATATATATATATTAATTGCAATAAGAGTTAAATAAATAAATAAGTTTTTCTAGATTATTCAATGGTTAAATTATTTTGCGTGCTCATGATTTTTACCAGTCTTTACTCAAATGGATTTAGGGTTATTCCGAAATAAACACAACGCAATTAGAACAGGTTATTGATACTGGAATGTTATGGTAGGAAAGAGTACTCTGGTGTTATGGTCAATCGTAGGATACCTTTTGGTAACGTAGGAAAATTAGAAGGTAAAATTTCAATTTAATTTAATTAAGTGATTCATAAAAATCAAAATTGGAGCTACACATGTTTGGTTATATTCTTTTTTGGCCTATTATTTCTAGTGTAATATATTTTGGCTTTGCGAGGTTACGCGAACTGCGTCGTCAATCTTGTACACGCAAACAATGGATAGGTGATTTTTTCAAGTAATAAACTCAGTTTTTCATGTCAAAAATTAATTTGATTTCTTAGTATTTCATATCATTAGTTGCAGGAAAATTAGCTCTTTAATTTGGCATAACTTTCGTTTCTCTAACTTTAATTGCATTTTAGTTATGACCTTTAATTAGTACATTTTCCTTCGTTTGCTTGTGATTTAGTTAAAGGGGGATGAAATGCCCTCTTTTCGATTGAAAAGTCACTTTTTGCGAGTTTCAGCGTTCTTTCGTTGGGACCCCTCGCAGGGTTGTTGAAATTCCTAATTTTCCCCTGTCACAGGTGGTGTTTATTTGGCGACATAGAATTTCCGTTGAGGTTTCAAAGTAGTGGATTGGCGAGTTTGATAACATGAGGGTATGTTGTTGTTGCAACTATTTTTAACTTTCGGCGAAGAGTGGGTTGTGCCAACTTGGCGGTCCGGCGTCCTCCCTTTTAACGGGTTGTTTTGGGGGACGAACACACTTTTTGACACGTCTTCTGCTTTCTTTTGAATTCCTTTCGGGGCTGCACGCTTCGGCAGCAGATTCTGCCGAGTAAATGCTGTTCTTCACCGAATTGGTTACGGGCCTCTTGCCTCTGCGCCTTGAGCGCGGGCCCTGTTTTACGGGTATCTTTGTCTATACCTATGTCATCGTAGCAAATTATATATATATATATATTTGGTGTATGAGTTTACATTAAAGTTCTCAAGAAATTAAATGCTGAAAATCGTCGTCTAGAAGGATGTCTCTACTGACTCTACCCTAGAAATGCTTCATTAGTTTGTGCTTCATACAACACCCGCTTCTTCTTTGAAATTAGAAGTCGACTCGCCTATTCCACCGAATGATTCCTGAGCTGTAATATTCTCCTTGCTGACAGCTGTCGTCTCCATGTCCTGGACTGTATTTCAAAATTTTCATCCAAGAGGGGATCCTCTTTGTTCATCCTGAAGAGATTTAGAAATTCTTTACGGCTCCCGTGATAACCTCCATATATTCGACGAACTTTCTTAACCTGTTACCCGCTGCCGGCTTTACTCCTGAACTTCCAGGGACAATTTTGTTTCGGATGGTTAGATTTGGCCTGCTGTTCAGCAACTGCTTATCTCAGATAAGTTTTTTTTTATGTTTTCTTTCCCGTTAGATAAAGTTTAATAATTTCAGCAGTTAAATGATTGAATTAATTGATGAGTTGAGCATTAAATTTTTCTTTGTAGTAGACCAAGTTAACCTAACTATATAGAAATCATTTTTTTTGTGTCGATTAAGTAAAGTATTAAATTGACGAAGGGTTTAATTTTTTTTGTTTATTATTGTAACTTAACTTAATTGTAAAGGAAAATAAGTTCTTATAATTATGTAAATCAACTCTGGAGTGCCTGCTTGGTGAGGATTGATTTGTAATATCTTGTTTGAGCCTATCTGTTACTCTCAGGGATTAACTTTTGGTAGGATCGAAATAGTGTAATTACCTAACATTTATCCGGTTAATCACTACGTTAATAAACAAATGAAAAAATAATGAAAATTATTATGTGCAATAACTATTTTCTTTTTGTTGGATGGTACTGAGTGCAATAATATGTCATCTGTATTCATTATTCTGTGTGAAGTAGAAGGTGTTACTTGTTAAAATTTATATTTTTTTTTCCCCGGGGAGGGTACTTTTCATTAATTACTGTTCATTAATTTATAGTTTATTTTGGGTATGTTTACATGATTGCTATAGTAACTATAATAGAAATTCTAAAGACTAATGTTAAGAAATAATTACTCAGTAATAGTTTGATTTGTAAAACAATAGTACTGCAGTGTTGAATATATTTTGATTTTCCAAGTAAATAGATATATATATATATTAATTGCAATAAGAGTTAAATAAATAAATAAGTTTTTCTAGATTATTCAATGGTTAAATTATTTTGCGTGCTCATGATTTTTACCAGTCTTTACTCAAATGGATTTAGGGTTATTCCGAAATAAACACAACGCAATTAGAACAGGTTATTGATACTGGAATGTTATGGTAGGAAAGTGTACTCTGGTGTTATGGTCAATCGTAGGATACCTTTTGGTAACGTAGGAAAATTAGAAGGTGAAATTTCAATTTAATTTAATTAAGTGATTCATAAAAATCAAAATTGGAGCTACACATGTTTGGTTATATTCTTTTTTGGTCTATTATTTCTAGTGTAATATATTTTGGCTTTGCGAGGTTACGCGAACTGCGTCGTCAATCTTGTACACGCAAACAATGGATAGGTGATTTTTTTCAAGTAATAAACTCAGTTTTTCATGTCAAAAATTAATTTGATTTCTTAGTATTTCATATCATTAGTTGCAGGAAAATTAGCTCTTTAATTTGGCATAACTTTCGTTTCTCTAACTTTAATTGCATTTTAGTTATGACCTTTAATTAGTACATTTTCCTTCGTTTGCTTGTGATTTAGTTAAAGGGGGATGAAATGCCCTCTTTTCGATTGAAAAGTCACTTTTTGCGAGTTTCAGCGTTCTTTCGTTGGGACCCCTCGCAGGGTTGTTGAAATTCCTAATTTTCCCCTGTCACAGGTGGTGTTTATTTGGCGACATAGAATTTCCGTTGAGGTTTCAAAGTAGTGGATTGGCGAGTTTGATAACATGAGAGTATGTTGTTGTTGCAACTATTTTAACTTTTGGCGAAGAGTGGGTTGTGCCAACTTGGCGGTCCGGCGTCCTCCCTTTTAACGGGTTGTTTTGGGGGACGAACACACTTTTTGACACGCCTTCTGCTTTCTTTTGAATTCCTTTCGGGGCTGCACGCTTCGGCAGCAGATTCTGCCGAGAAAATGCTGTTCTTCACCGAATTGGTTACGGGCCTCGTGCCTCTGCGCCTTGAGCGCGGGCCCTGGTTTACGGGTATCTTTGTCTATACGTAGGTTATCGTAGCAAATTATATATATGTATATATATTGGTGGATGAATTTACATTAAAGTTCTCAAGAAATTAAATGCTGAAAATCGTCGTCTAGAAGGATGTCTCTACTGTCTCTACCCTAGAAATGCTTCATTAGTTTTTGCTTCATCAGATGTCTCTACTGTCTCTACCCTAGAAATGCTTCATTGGTTTTTTTGCTTCATACAACACCCGCTTCTTCTTTGAACTTAGAAGTCGACTCGCCTATTCCACCGAATGATTCCTGAGCTGTAATATTCTCCTTGCTGACAGCTGTCGTCTCCATGTCCTGGACTGTATTTCAAAATTTTCATCGAAGAGGGGATCCTCCTTGTTCATCCTGAATAGATTTAGAAATCCTTTACGCCTCCCGTGATAACCTCCATATATTCGACGAACTTTCTTAACCTGTTACCCGCTGCCGGCTTTACTCCTGAACTTCCAGGGACAATTTTGTTTCGGATGGTTAGATTTGGCCTGCTGTTCAGCAACTGCTTATCTCAGATAAGTTATTTTTTAATGTTTTCTTTCCCGTTAGATAAAGTTTAATAATTTCAGCAGTTAAATGATTGAATTAATTAATGAGTTGAGCATTAAATTTTTCTTTGTAGTAGACCAAGTTAACCTAACTATATAGAAATCATTTTTTTTGTGTCGATTAAGTAAAGTATTAAATTGACGAAGGATTTAATTTTTTTGTTTATTATTGTAACTTAACTTAATTGTAAAGGAAAATAAGTTCTTATAATTATGTAAATCAACTCTGGAGTGCCTGCTTGGTGAGAATTGATTTGTAATATCTTGTTTGAGCCTATCTGTTACTCTCAGGGATTAACTTTTGGTAGGATCGTAATAGTGTAATTACCTAACATTTATCCGGTTAATCACTACGTTAATAAACAAATGAAAAAATAATGAAAATTATTATGTGCAATAACTATTTTATTTTTGTTGGATGGTACTGAGTGCAATAATATGTCATCTGTATTCATTATTCTGTGTGAAGTAGAAGGTGTTACTTGTTAAAATTTATATTTTTTTCCCCGGGGAGGGTACTTTTCATTAATTACTGTTCATTAATTTATAGTTTATTTTGGGTATGTTTACATGATTGCTATAGTAACTATAATAGATATTCTAAAGACTAATGTTAAGAAATAATTACTCAGTAATAGTTTGATTTGTAAAACAATAGTACTGCAGTGTTGAATATATTTTGATTTTCCAAGTAAATAGATATATATATATATATTAATTGCAATAAGAGTTAAATAAATAAATAAGTTTTTCTAGATTATTCAATGGTTAAATTATTTTGCGTGCTCATGATTTTTACCAGTCTTTACTCAAATGGATTTAGAGTTATTCCGAAATAAACACAACGCAATTAGAACAGGTTATTGATACTGGAATGTTATGGTAGGAAAGAGTACTCTGGTGTTATGGTCAATCGTAGGATACCTTTTGGTAACGTAGGAAAATTAGAAGGTAAAATTTCAATTTAATTTAATTAAGTGATTCATAAAAATCAAAATTTTAATTTGTAATTATTCAAAATTGGAGCTACACATGTTTGGTTATATTCTTTTTTGGCCTACTAATTCTAGTGTAATATATTTTGGCTTTCCGAGCTTACGCGAACTGCGTCGTCAATCTTGTACACGCAAACAATGGATAGGTGATTTTTTTCACGTAATAAACTCAGTTTTTCATGTCAAAAATTAATTTGATTTCTTAGTATTTAATATCATTAGTTGCAGAAAAATTAGCTCTTTAATTTGGCATAACTTTCGTTTTTCTAACTTTAATTGCATTTTAGTTATGACCTTTAATTAATACATTTTCCTTCTTTTGCTTGTGATTTAGTTAAAGAGGGATGAAATGCCCTCTTTTCGATTGAAAAGTCACTTTTTGCGAGTGTCAGCGTTCTTTCGTTGGGACCCCTCGCAGGGTTGTTGAAATTCCTAATTTTCCCCTGTCACAGGTGGTGTTTATTTGGCGACATAGAATTTCCGTTGAGGTTTCAAAGTAGTGGATTGGCGAGTTTGATAACATGAGGGTATGTTGTTGTTGCAACTATTTTTAACTTTCGGCGAAGAGTGGGTTGTGCCAACTTGGCAGTCCGGCGTCCTCCATTTTAACGGGTTGTTTTGGGGGACGAACACACTTTTTGACACGTCTTCTGCTTTCTTTTGAATTCCTTTCGGGGCTGCACGTTTCGGCAGCAGATTCTGCCGAGAAAATGCTGTTCTTCACCGAATTGGTTACGGGCCTCGTGCCTCTGCGCCTTGAGCTCGGGTCCTGGTTTACGGGTATCTTTGTCTATACCTGGGTTATAGTAGCAAATTATATATAGATATATATTTTTTGGTGTATGAGTTTACATTAAAGTTCTCAAGAAATTAAATGCTGAAAATCGTCGTCTAGAACTGTCTCTACCCTAGAAATGCTTCATTAGTTTTTGCTTCATCAGATGTCTCTACTGTCTCTACCCTAGAAATGCTTCATTGGTTTTTTTGCTTCATACAACACCCGCTTCTTCTTTGAACTTAGAAGTCGACTCGCCTATTCCACCGAATGATTCCTGAGCTGTAATATTCTCCTTGCTGACAGCTGTCGTCTCCATGTCCTGGACTGTATTTCAAAATTTTCATCCAAGAGGGGATCCTCCTTGTTCATCCTGAATAGATTTAGAAATCCTTTACGGCTCCCGTGATAACCTCCATATATTCGACGAACTTTCTTAACCTGTTAACCGCTGCCGGCTTTACTCCTGAACTTCCAGGGACAATTTTGTTTCGGATGGTTAGATTTGGCCTGCTGTTCAGCAACTGCTTATCTCAGATAAGTTATTTTTTATGTTTTCTTTCCCGTTAGATAAAGTTTAATAATTTCAGCAGTTAAATGATTGAATTAATTGATGAGTTGAGCATTAAATTTTTCTTTGTAGTAGACCAAGTTAACCTAACTATATAGAAATCATTTTTTTTGTGTCGATTAAGTAAAGTATTAAATTGACGAAGGGTTTAATTTTTTTATTTATTATTGTAACTTAACTTAATTGTAAAGGAAAATAAGTTCTTATAATTATGTAAATCAACTCTGGAGTGCCTGCTTGGTGAGAATTGATTTGTAATATCTTGTTTGAGCCTATCTGTTACTCTCAGGGATTAACTTTTGGTAGGATCGTAATAGTGTAATTACCTAACATTTATCCGGTTAATCACTATGTTAATAAATAAATAAAAAATAATGAATATTATTATGTGCAATAACTATTTTATTTTTGTTGGATGGTACTGAGTGCAATAATATGTCATCTGTATTCATTATTCTGTGTGAAGTAGAAGGTGTTACTTGTTAAAATTTATATTTTTTTTCTCCCCGGGGAGGGTACTTTTCATTAATTACTGTTCATTAATTTATAGTTTATTTTGGGTATGTTTACATGATTGCTATAGTAACTATAATAGAAATTCTAAAGACTAATGTTAAGAAATAATTACTCAGTAATAGTTTGATTTGTAAAACAATAGTACTGCAGTGTTGAATATATTTTGATTTTCCAAGTAAATAGACATATACATATATATATTAATTGCAATAAGAGTTAAATAAATAAATAAGTTTTTCTAGATCATTCAATGGTTAAATTATTTTGTGTGCTCATGATTTTTACCAGTCTTTACTCAAATGGATTTAGGGTTATTCCGAAATAAACACAACGCAATTAGAACAGGTTATTGATACTGGAATGTTATGGTAGGAAAGAGTACTCTGGTGTTATGGTCAATCGTAGGATACCTCTTGGTAACGTAGGAAAATTAGAAGGTAAAATTTCAATTTAATTTAATTAAGTGATTCATAAAAATCAAAATTTTAATTTGTAATTATTCAAAATTGGAGCTACACATGTTTGGTTATATTCTTTTTTGGCCTATTAATTCTAGTGTAATATATTTTGGCTTTCCGAGGTTACGCGAACTGCGTCGTCAATCTTGTACACGCAAAGAATGGATAGGTGATTTTTTTCACGTAATAAACTCAGTTTGTCATGTCAAAAATTAATTTGATTTCTTAGTATTTAATATCATTAGTTGCAGAAAAATTAGCTCTTTAATATGGCATAACTTTCGTTTTTCTAACTTTAATTGCCTTTTAGTTATGAGCTTTAATTAGTACATTTTCCTTCGTTTGCTTGTGATTTAGTTAAAGGGGGATGAAATGCCCTCTTTCCGGTTGAAAAGTGACTTTTTGCGAGTTTCAGCGTTCTTTCGTTGGGACCCCTCGCAGGTTGTTGAAATTCCTAATTTTCCCCTGTCACAGGTGGTGTTTATTTGGCGACATAGAATTTCCGTTGAGGTTTCAAAGTAGTGGATTGGCGAGTTTGATAACATGAGGGTATGTTGTTGTTGCAACTATTTTAACTTTCGGCGAAGAGTGGGTTGTGCCAAATTGGCAGTCCGGCGTCCTCCCTTTTAACGGGTTGTTTTGGGGGACGAACACACTTTTTGACACGTCTTCTGCTTTCTTTTCAATTCCTTTCGGGGCTGCACGCTTCGGCAGCAGATTCTGCCGAGAAAATGCTGTTCTTCACCGAATTGGTTACGGGCCTCGTGCCTCTGCGCCTTGAGAGCGGGCCCTGGTTTACGGGTATCTTTGTCTATACCTAGGTCATCGTAGCAAATTATATATATACATATATTTTGGTGTATGAGTTTACATTAAATTTCTTAAGAAATTAAATGCTGAAAATCGTCGTCTAGAAGGATGTCTCTACCCTAGAAATGCTTCATTAGTTTTTGCTTCATCAGATGTCTCTACTGTCTCTACCCTAGAAATGCTTCATTGGTTTTTTTGCGTCATACAACACCCGCTTCTTCTTTGAACTTAGAAGTCGACTCGCCTATTCCACCGAATGATTCCTGAGCTGTAATATTCTCCTTGCTGACAGCTGTCGTCTCCATGTCCTGGACTGTATTTCAAAATTTTCATCGAAGAGGGGATCCTCCTTGTTCATCCTGAATAGATTTAGAAATCCTTTACGGCTCCCGTGATAATCTCCATATATTCGACGAACTTTCTTAACCTGTTACAGGCTGCAGCTTTACTCCTGAACTTCCAGGGACAATTTTGTTTCGGATGGTTAGATTTGGCCTGCTGTTCAGCAACTGCTTATCTCAGATAAGTTATTTTTTTATGTTTTCTTTCCCGTTAGATAAAGTTTAATAATTTCAGCAGTTAAATGATTGAATTAATTCATGAGTTGAGCATTAAATTTCTTTTGTAGTAGACCAAGTTAACCTAACTATATAAAAATCATTTTTTTGTGTCGATAAAGTAAAGTATTAAATTGACGAAGGATTTAATGTTTTGTTTATTATTGTAACTTAACTTAATTGTAATAGAAAATAAGTTCTTATAATTATGTAAATCAACTCTGGAGTGCCTGCTTGGTGAGGATTGATATGTAATATCTTGTTTGAGCCTATCTGTTACTCTCAGGGATTAACTTTTGTTAGGATCGTAATAGTGTAATTACCTAACATTTATCCGGTTAATCACTACGTTAATAAACAAATGAAAAAATAATGAAAATTATTATGTGCAATAACTATTTTATTTTTGTTGGATGGTACTGAGTGCAATAATATGTCATCTGTATTCATTATTCTGTGTGAAGTAGAAGGTGTTACTTGTTAAAATTTATATTTCTTTTCTCCCCGGGGAGGGTACTTTTCATTAATTACTGTTCATTAATTTATAGTTTATTTTGGGTATGTTTACATGATTGCTATAGTAACCATAATAGAAATTTTAAAGACTAATGTTAAGAAATAATTACTCAGTAATAGTTTGATTTGTAAAACAATAGTACTGCAGTGTTGAATATATTTTGATTTTCCAAGTAAATAGATATATATATATATATATTAATTGCAATAAGAGTTAAATAAATAAATAAGTTTTTCTAGATTATTCAATGGTTAAATTATTTTGCGTGCTCATGATTTTTACCAGTCTTTACTCAAATGGATTTAGGGTTATTCCGAAATAAACACAACGCAATTAGAACAGGTTATTGATACTGGAATGCTATGGTAGGAAAGAGTACTCTGGTGTTATGGTCAATCGTAGGATACCTTTTGGTAACGTAGGAAAATTAGAAGGTAAAATTTCAATTTAATTTAATTAAGTGATTCATAAAAATCAAAATTGGAGCTACACATGTTTGGTTATATTCTTTTTTGGCCTATTATTTCTAGTGTAATATATTTTGGCTTTGCGAGGTTACGCGAACTGCGTCGTCAATCTTGTACACGCAAACAATGGATAGGTGATTTTTTTCAAGTAATAAACTCAGTTTTTCATGTCAAAAATTAATTTGATTTCTTAGTATTTCATATCATTAGTTGCAGGAAAATTAGCTCTTTAATTTGGCATAACTTTCGTTTCTCTAACTTTAATTGCATTTTAGTTATGACCTTTAATTAGTACATTTTCCTTCGTTTGCTTGTGATTTAGTTAAAGGGGGATGAAATGCCCTCTTTTCGATTGAAAAGTCACTTTTTGCGAGTTTCAGCGTTCTTTCGTTGGGACCCCTCGCAGGGTTGTTGAAATTCCTAATTTTCCCCTGTCACAGGTGGTGTTTATTTGGCGACATAGAATTTCCGTTGAGGTTTCAAAGTAGTGGATTGGCGAGTTTGATAACATGAGGGTATGTTGTTGTTGCAACTATTTTTAACTTTCGGCGAAGAGTGGGTTGTGCCAACTTGGCGGTCCGGCGTCCTCCCTTTTAACGGGTTGTTTTGGGGGACGAACACACTTTTTGACACGTCTTCTGCTTTCTTTTGAATTCCTTTCGGGGCTGCACGCTTCGGCAGCAGATTCTGCCGAGTAAATGCTGTTCTTCACCGAATTGGTTACGGGCCTCGTGCCTCTGCGCCTTGAGCGCGGGCCCTGGTTTACGGGTATCTTTGTCTATACCTAGGTCATCGTAGCAAATTATATATATATATATTTTTTTTGGTGTATGAGTTTACATTAAAGTTCTCAAGAAATTAAATGCTGAAAATCGTCGTCTAGAAGGATGTCTCTACCCTAGAAATGCTTCATTAGTTTTTGCTTCATCAGATGTCTCTACTGTCTCTACCCTAGAAATGCTTCATTGGTTTTTTTGCTTCATACAACACCCGCTTCTTCTTTGAACTTAGAAGTCGACTCGCCTATTCCACCGAATGATTCCTGAGCTGTAATATTCTCCTTGCTGACAGCTGTCGTCTCCATGTCCTGGACAGTATTTAAAAATTTTCATCGAAGAGGGGATCCTCCTTGTTCATCCTGAATAGATTTAGAAATCCTTTACGGCTCCCGTGATAACCTTCATATATTCGACGAACTTTCTTAACCTGTTACCCGCTGCCGGCTTTACTCCTGAACTTCCAGGGACAATTTTGTTTCGGATGGTTAGATTTGGCCTGCTGTTCAGCAACTGCTTATCTCAGATAAGTTATTTTTTATGTTTTCTTTCCCGTTAGATAAAGTTTAATAATTTCAGCAGTTCAATGATTGAATTAATTGATGAGTTGAGCATTAAATTTTTCTTTGTAGTAGACCAAGTTAACCTAACTATATAGAAATCATTTTTTTTGTGTCGATTAAGTAAAGTATTAAATTGACGAAGGGTTTAATTTTTTTGTTTATTATTGTAACTTAACTTAATTGTAAAGGAAAATAAGTTCTTATAATTATGTAAATCAACTCTGGAGTGCCTGCTTGGTGAGAATTGATTTGTAATATCTTGTTTGAGCCTATCTGTTACTATCAGGGATTAACTTTTGGTAGGATCGTAATAGTGTAATTACCTAACATTTATCCGGTTAATCACTACGTTAATAAACAAATGAAAAAATAATGAAAATTATTATGTGCAATAACTATTTTATTTTTGTTGGATGGTACTGAGTGCAATAATATGTCATCTGTATTCATTATTCTGTGTGAAGTAGAAGGTGTTACTTGTTAAAATTTATATTTTTTTCCCCGGGGAGGGTACTTTTCATTAATTGCTGTTCATTAATTTATAGTTTATTTTGGGTATGTTTACATGATTGCTATAGTAACTATAATAGAAATTCTAAAGACTAATGTTAAGAAATAATTACTCAGTAATAGTTTGATTTGTAAAACAATAGTACTGCAGTGTTGAATATATTTTGATTTTCCAAGTAAATAGATATATATATATATTAATTGCAATAAGAGTTAAATAAATAAATAAGTTTTTCTGGATTATTCAATGGTTAAATTATTTTGCGTGCTCATGATTTTTACCAGTCTTTACTCAAATGGATTTAGGGTTATTCCGAAATAAACACAACGCAATTAGAACAGGTTATTGATACTGGAATGTTATGGTAGGAAAGAGTACTCTGGTGTTATGGTCAATCGTAGGATACCTTTTGGTAACGTAGGAAAATTAGAAGGTAAAATTTCAATTTAATTTAATTAAGTGATTCATAAAAATCAAAATTGGAGCTACACATGTTTGGTTATATTCTTTTTTGGCCTATTATTTCTAGTGTAATATATTTTGGCTTTGCGAGGTTACGCGAACTGCGTCGTCAATCTTGTACACGCAAACAATGGATAGGTGATTTTTTTCAAGTAATAAACTCAGTTTTTCATGTCAAAAATTAATTTGATTTCTTAGTATTTCATATCATTAGTTGCAGGAAAATTAGCTCTTTAATTTGGCATAACTTTCGTTTCTCTAACTTTAATTGCATTTTAGTTATGACCTTTAATTAGTACATTTTCCTTCGTTTGCTTGTGATTTAGTTAAAGGGGGATGAAATGCCCTCTTTTCGATTGAAAAGTCACTTTTTGCGAGTTTCAGCGTTCTTTCGTTGGGACCCCTCGCAGGGTTGTTGAAATTCCTAATTTTCCCCTGTCACAGGTGGTGTTTATTTGGCGACATAGAATTTCCGTTGAGGTTTCAAAGTAGTGGATTGGCGAGTTTGATAACATGAGGGTATGTTGTTGTTGCAACTATTTTTAACTTTCGGCGAAGAGTGGGTTGTGCCAACTTGGCGGTCCGGCGTCCTCCCTTTTAACGGGTTGTTTTGGGGGACGAACACACTTTTTGACACGTCTTCTGCTTTCTTTTGAATTCCTTTCGGGGCTGCACGCTTCGGCAGCAGATTCTGCCGAGTAAATGCTGTTCTTCACCGAATTGGTTACGGGCCTCTTGCCTCTGCGCCTTGAGCGCGGGCCCTGTTTTACGGGTATCTTTGTCTATACCTAGGTCATCGTAGCAAATTATATATATATATATATTTGGTGTATGAGTTTACATTAAAGTTCTCAAGAAATTAAATGCTGAAAATCGTCGTCTAGAAGGATGTCTCTACTGACTCTACCCTAGAAATGCTTCATTAGTTTGTGCTTCATACAACACCCGCTTCTTCTTTGAAATTAGAAGTCGACTCGCCTATTCCACCGAATGATTCCTGAGCTGTAATATTCTCCTTGCTGACAGCTGTCGTCTCCATGTCCTGGACTGTATTTCAAAATTTTCATCCAAGAGGGGATCCTCTTTGTTCATCCTGAAGAGATTTAGAAATTCTTTACGGCTCCCGTGATAACCTCCATATATTCGACGAACTTTCTTAACCTGTTACCCGCTGCCGGCTTTACTCCTGAACTTCCAGGGACAATTTTGTTTCGGATGGTTAGATTTGGCCTGCTGTTCAGCAACTGCTTATCTCAGATAAGTTTTTTTTTATGTTTTCTTTCCCGTTAGATAAAGTTTAATAATTTCAGCAGTTAAATGATTGAATTAATTGATGAGTTGAGCATTAAATTTTTTTTTGTAGTAGACCAAGTTAACCTAACTATATAGAAATCATTTTTTTGTGTCGATTAAGTAAAGTATTAAATTGACGAAGGGTTTAATTTTTTTTGTTTATTATTGTAACTTAACTTAATTGTAAAGGAAAATAAGTTCTTATAATTATGTAAATCAACTCTGGAGTGCCTGCTTGGTGAGGATTGATTTGTAATATCTTGTTTGAGCCTATCTGTTACTCTCAGGGATTAACTTTTGGTAGGATCGTAATAGTGTAATTACCTAACATTTATCCGGTTAATCACTACGTTAATAAACAAATGAAAAAATAATGAAAATTATTATGTGCAATAACTATTTTCTTTTTGTTGGATGGTACTGAGTGCAATAATATGTCATCTGTATTCATTATTCTGTGTGAAGTAGAAGGTGTTACTTGTTAAAATTTATATTTTTTTTTCCCCGGGGAGGGTACTTTTCATTAATTACTGTTCATTAATTTATAGTTTATTTTGGGTATGTTTACATGATTGCTATAGTAACTATAATAGAAATTCTAAAGACTAATGTTAAGAAATAATTACTCAGTAATAGTTTGATTTGTAAAACAATAGTACTGCAGTGTTGAATATATTTTGATTTTCCAAGTAAATAGATATATATATATTAATTGCAATAAGAGTTAAATAAATAAATAAGTTTTTCTAGATTATTCAATGGTTAAATTATTTTGCGTGCTCATGATTTTTACCAGTCTTTACTCAAATGGATTTAGGGTTATTCCGAAATAAACACAACGCAATTAGAACAGGTTATTGATACTGGAATGTTATGGTAGGAAAGTGTACTCTGGTGTTATGGTCAATCGTAGGATACCTTTTGGTAACGTAGGAAAATTAGAAGGTGAAATTTCAATTTAATTTAATTAAGTGATTCATAAAAATCAAAATTGGAGCTACACATGTTTGGTTATATTCTTTTTTGGTCTATTATTTCTAGTGTAATATATTTTGGCTTTGCGAGGTTACGCGAACTGCGTCGTCAATCTTGTACACGCAAACAATGGATAGGTGATTTTTTTCAAGTAATAAACTCAGTTTTTCATGTCAAAAATTAATTTGATTTCTTAGTATTTCATATCATTAGTTGCAGGAAAATTAGCTCTTTAATTTGGCATAACTTTCGTTTCTCTAACTTTAATTGCATTTTAGTTATGACCTTTAATTAGTACATTTTCCTTCGTTTGCTTGTGATTTAGTTAAAGGGGGATGAAATGCCCTCTTTTCGATTGAAAAGTCACTTTTTGCGAGTTTCAGCGTTCTTTCGTTGGGACCCCTCGCAGGGTTGTTGAAATTCCTAATTTTCCCCTGTCACAGGTGGTGTTTATTTGGCGACATAGAATTTCCGTTGAGGTTTCAAAGTAGTGGATTGGCGAGTTTGATAACATGAGGGTATGTTGTTGTTGCAACTATTTTTAACTTTCGGCGAAGAGTGGGTTGTGCCAACTTGGCGGTCCGGCGTCCTCCCTTTTAACGGGTTGTTTTGGGGGACGAACACACTTTTTGACACGTCTTCTGCTTTCTTTTGAATTCCTTTCGGGGCTGCACGCTTCGGCAGCAGATTCTGCCGAGTAAATGCTGTTCTTCACCGAATTGGTTACGGGCCTCTTGCCTCTGCGCCTTGAGCGCGGGCCCTGTTTTACGGGTATCTTTGTCTATACCTAGGTCATCGTAGCAAATTATATATATATATATATTTGGTGTATGAGTTTACATTAAAGTTCTCAAGAAATTAAATGCTGAAAATCGTCGTCTAGAAGGATGTCTCTACTGACTCTACCCTAGAAATGCTTCATTAGTTTGTGCTTCATACAACACCCGCTTCTTCTTTGAAATTAGAAGTCGACTCGCCTATTCCACCGAATGATTCCTGAGCTGTAATATTCTCCTTGCTGACAGCTGTCGTCTCCATGTCCTGGACTGTATTTCAAAATTTTCATCCAAGAGGGGATCCTCTTTGTTCATCCTGAAGAGATTTAGAAATTCTTTACGGCTCCCGTGATAACCTCCATATATTCGACGAACTTTCTTAACCTGTTACCCGCTGCCGGCTTTACTCCTGAACTTCCAGGGACAATTTTGTTTCGGATGGTTAGATTTGGCCTGCTGTTCAGCAACTGCTTATCTCAGATAAGTTTTTTTTTTAGTTTTCTTTCCCGTTAGATAAAGTTTAATAATTTCAGCAGTTAAATGATTGAATTAATTGATGAGTTGAGCATTAAATTTTTTTTTGTAGTAGACCAAGTTAACCTAACTATATAGAAATCATTTTTTTGTGTCGATTAAGTAAAGTATTAAATTGACGAAGGGTTTAATTTTTTTTGTTTATTATTGTAACTTAACTTAATTGTAAAGGAAAATAAGTTCTTATAATTATGTAAATCAACTCTGGAGTGCCTGCTTGGTGAGGATTGATTTGTAATATCTTGTTTGAGCCTATCTGTTACTCTCAGGGATTAACTTTTGGTAGGATCGTAATAGTGTAATTACCTAACATTTATCCGGTTAATCACTACGTTAATAAACAAATGAAAAAATAATGAAAATTATTATGTGCAATAACTATTTTCTTTTTGTTGGATGGTACTGAGTGCAATAATATGTCATCTGTATTCATTATTCTGTGTGAAGTAGAAGGTGTTACTTGTTAAAATTTATATTTTTTTTCCCCGGGGAGGGTACTTTTCATTAATTACTGTTCATTAATTTATAGTTTATTTTGGGTATGTTTACATGATTGCTATAGTAACTATAATAGAAATTCTAAAGACTAATGTTAAGAAATAATTACTCAGTAATAGTTTGATTTGTAAAACAATAGTACTGCAGTGTTGAATATATTTTGATTTTCCAAGTAAATAGATATATATATATATTAATTGCAATAAGAGTTAAATAAATAAATAAGTTTTTCTAGATTATTCAATGGTTAAATTATTTTGCGTGCTCATGATTTTTACCAGTCTTTACTCAAATGGATTTAGGGTTATTCCGAAATAAACACAACGCAATTAGAACAGGTTATTGATACTGGAATGTTATGGTAGGAAAGTGTACTCTGGTGTTATGGTCAATCGTAGGATACCTTTTGGTAACGTAGGAAAATTAGAAGGTGAAATTTCAATTTAATTTAATTAAGTGATTCATAAAAATCAAAATTGGAGCTACACATGTTTGGTTATATTCTTTTTTGGTCTATTATTTCTAGTGTAATATATTTTGGCTTTGCGAGGTTACGCGAACTGCGTCGTCAATCTTGTACACGCAAACAATGGATAGGTGATTTTTTTCAAGTAATAAACTCAGTTTTTCATGTCAAAAATTAATTTGATTTCTTAGTATTTCATATCATTAGTTGCAGGAAAATTAGCTCTTTAATTTGGCATAACTTTCGTTTCTCTAACTTTAATTGCATTTTAGTTATGACCTTTAATTAGTACATTTTCCTTCGTTTGCTTGTGATTTAGTTAAAGGGGGATGAAATGCCCTCTTTTCGATTGAAAAGTCACTTTTTGCGAGTTTCAGCGTTCTTTCGTTGGGACCCCTCGCAGGGTTGTTGAAATTCCTAATTTTCCCCTGTCACAGGTGGTGTTTATTTGGCGACATAGAATTTCCGTTGAGGTTTCAAAGTAGTGGATTGGCGAGTTTGATAACATGAGAGTATGTTGTTGTTGCAACTATTTTAACTTTTGGCGAAGAGTGGGTTGTGCCAACTTGGCGGTCCGGCGTCCTCCCTTTTAACGGGTTGTTTTGGGGGACGAACACACTTTTTGACACGCCTTCTGCTTTCTTTTGAATTCCTTTCGGGGCTGCACGCTTCGGCAGCAGATTCTGCCGAGAAAATGCTGTTCTTCACCGAATTGGTTACGGGCCTCGTGCCTCTGCGCCTTGAGCGCGGGCCCTGGTTTACGGGTATCTTTGTCTATACGTAGGTTATCGTAGCAAATTATATATATGTATATATATTGGTGGATGAATTTACATTAAAGTTCTCAAGAAATTAAATGCTGAAAATCGTCGTCTAGAAGGATGTCTCTACTGTCTCTACCCTAGAAATGCTTCATTAGTTTTTGCTTCATCAGATGTCTCTACTGTCTCTACCCTAGAAATGCTTCATTGGTTTTTTTGCTTCATACAACACCCGCTTCTTCTTTGAACTTAGAAGTCGACTCGCCTATTCCACCGAATGATTCCTGAGCTGTAATATTCTCCTTGCTGACAGCTGTCGTCTCCATGTCCTGGACTGTATTTCAAAATTTTCATCGAAGAGGGGATCCTCCTTGTTCATCCTGAATAGATTTAGAAATCCTTTACGGCTCCCGTGATAACCTCCATATATTCGACGAACTTTCTTAACCTGTTACCCGCTGCCGGCTTTACTCCTGAACTTCCAGGGACAATTTTGTTTCGGATGGTTAGATTTGGCCTGCTGTTCAGCAACTGCTTATCTCAGATAAGTTATTTTTTAATGTTTTCTTTCCCGTTAGATAAAGTTTAATAATTTCAGCAGTTAAATGATTGAATTAATTAATGAGTTGAGCATTAAATTTTTCTTTGTAGTAGACCAAGTTAACCTAACTATATAGAAATCATTTTTTTTGTGTCGATTAAGTAAAGTATTAAATTGACGAAGGATTTAATTTTTTTGTTTATTATTGTAACTTAACTTAATTGTAAAGGAAAATAAGTTCTTATAATTATGTAAATCAACTCTGGAGTGCCTGCTTGGTGAGAATTGATTTGTAATATCTTGTTTGAGCCTATCTGTTACTCTCAGGGATTAACTTTTGGTAGGATCGTAATAGTGTAATTACCTAACATTTATCCGGTTAATCACTACGTTAATAAACAAATGAAAAAATAATGAAAATTATTATGTGCAATAACTATTTTATTTTTGTTGGATGGTACTGAGTGCAATAATATGTCATCTGTATTCATTATTCTGTGTGAAGTAGAATGTGTTACTTGTTAAAATTTATATTTTTTTCCCCGGGGAGGGTACTTTTCATTAATTACTGTTCATTAATTTATAGTTTATTTTGGGTATGTTTACATGATTGCTATAGTAACTATAATAGATATTCTAAAGACTAATGTTAAGAAATAATTACTCAGTAATAGTTTGATTTGTAAAACAATAGTACTGCAGTGTTGAATATATTTTGATTTTCCAAGTAAATAGATATATATATATATATTAATTGCAATAAGAGTTAAATAAATAAATAAGTTTTTCTAGATTATTCAATGGTTAAATTATTTTGCGTGCTCATGATTTTTACCAGTCTTTACTCAAATGGATTTAGAGTTATTCCGAAATAAACACAACGCAATTAGAACAGGTTATTGATACTGGAATGTTATGGTAGGAAAGAGTACTCTGGTGTTATGGTCAATCGTAGGATACCTTTTGGTAACGTAGGAAAATTAGAAGGTAAAATTTCAATTTAATTTAATTAAGTGATTCATAAAAATCAAAATTTTAATTTGTAATTATTCAAAATTGGAGCTACACATGTTTGGTTATATTCTTTTTTGGCCTACTAATTCTAGTGTAATATATTTTGGCTTTCCGAGCTTACGCGAACTGCGTCGTCAATCTTGTACACGCAAACAATGGATAGGTGATTTTTTTCACGTAATAAACTCAGTTTTTCATGTCAAAAATTAATTTGATTTCTTAGTATTTAATATCATTAGTTGCAGAAAAATTAGCTCTTTAATTTGGCATAACTTTCGTTTTTCTAACTTTAATTGCATTTTAGTTATGACCTTTAATTAATACATTTTCCTTCTTTTGCTTGTGATTTAGTTAAAGAGGGATGAAATGCCCTCTTTTCGATTGAAAAGTCACTTTTTGCGAGTTTCAGCGTTCTTTCGTTGGGACCCCTCGCAGGGTTGTTGAAATTCCTAATTTTCCCCTGTCACAGGTGGTGTTTATTTGGCGACATAGAATTTCCGTTGAGGTTTCAAAGTAGTGGATTGGCGAGTTTGATAACATGAGGGTATGTTGTTGTTGCAACTATTTTTAACTTTCGGCGAAGAGTGGGTTGTGCCAACTTGGCAGTCCGGCGTCCTCCATTTTAACGGGTTGTTTTGGGGGACGAACACACTTTTTGACACGTCTTCTGCTTTCTTTTGAATTCCTTTCGGGGCTGCACGCTTCGGCAGCAGATTCTGCCGAGAAAATGCTGTTCTTCACCGAATTGGTTACGGGCCTCGTGCCTCTGCGCCTTGAGCTCGGGTCCTGGTTTACGGGTATCTTTGTCTATACCTGGGTTATAGTAGCAAATTATATATAGATATATATTTTTTGGTGTATGAGTTTACATTAAAGTTCTCAAGAAATTAAATGCTGAAAATCGTCGTCTAGAACTGTCTCTACCCTAGAAATGCTTCATTAGTTTTTGCTTCATCAGATGTCTCTACTGTCTCTACCCTAGAAATGCTTCATTGGTTTTTTTGCTTCATACAACACCCGCTTCTTCTTTGAACTTAGAAGTCGACTCGCCTATTCCACCGAATGATTCCTGAGCTGTAATATTCTCCTTGCTGACAGCTGTCGTCTCCATGTCCTGGACTGTATTTCAAAATTTTCATCCAAGAGGGGATCTTCCTTGTTCATCCTGAATAGATTTAGAAATCTTTTACGGCTCCCGTGATAACCTCCATATATTCGACGAACTTTCTTAACCTGTTACCCGCTGCCGGCTTTACTCCTGAACTTCCAGGGACAATTTTGTTTCGGATGGTTAGATTTGGCCTGCTGTTCAGCAACTGCTTATCTCAGATAAGTTATTTTTTTATGTTTTCTTTCCCGTTAGATAAAGTTTAATAATTTCAGCAGTTAAATGATTGAATTAATTGATGAGTTGAGCATTAAATTTTTCTTTGTAGTAGACCAAGTTAACTTAACTATATAGAAATCATTTTTTTGTGTCGATTAAGTAAAGTATTAAATTGACGAAGGGTTTAATTTTTTTTGTTTATTACTGTAACTTAACTTAATTGTAAAGGAAAATAAGTTCTTATAATTATGTAAATCAACTCTGGAGTGCCTGCTTGGTGAGAATTGATTTGTAATATCTTGTTTGAGCCTATCTGTTACTCTCAGGGATTAACTTTTGGTAGGATCGTAATAGTGTAATTACCTAACATTTATCCGGTTAATCACTATGTTAATAAATAAATAAAAAATAATGAATATTATTATGTGCAATAACTATTTTATTTTTGTTGGATGGTACTGAGTGCAATAATATGTCATCTGTATTCATTATTCTGTGTGAAGTAGAAGGTGTTACTTGTTAAAATTTATATTTTTTTTCTCCCCGGGGAGGGTACTTTTCATTAATTACTGTTCATTAATTTATAGTTTATTTTGGGTATGTTTACATGATTGCTATAGTAACTATAATAGAAATTCTAAAGACTAATGTTAAGAAATAATTACTCAGTAATAGTTTGATTTGTAAAACAATAGTACTGCAGTGTTGAATATATTTTGATTTTCCAAGTAAATAGACATATACATATATATATTAATTGCAATAAGAGTTAAATAAATAAATAAGTTTTTCTAGATCATTCAATGGTTAAATTATTTTGTGTGCTCATGATTTTTACCAGTCTTTACTCAAATGGATTTAGGGTTATTCCGAAATAAACACAACGCAATTAGAACAGGTTATTGATACTGGAATGTTATGGTAGGAAAGAGTACTCTGGTGTTATGGTCAATCGTAGGATACCTCTTGGTAACGTAGGAAAATTAGAAGGTAAAATTTCAATTTAATTTAATTAAGTGATTCATAAAAATCAAAATTTTAATTTGTAATTATTCAAAATTGGAGCTACACATGTTTGGTTATATTCTTTTTTGGCCTATTAATTCTAGTGTAATATATTTTGGCTTTCCGAGGTTACGCGAACTGCGTCGTCAATCTTGTACACGCAAACAATGGATAGGTGATCTTTTTCAAGTAATAAACTCAGTTTGTCATGTCAAAAATTAATTTGATTTCTTAGTATTTAATATCATTAGTTGCAGAAAAATTAGCTCTTTAATATGGCATAACTTTCGTTTTTCTAACTTTAATTGCCTTTTAGTTATGAGCTTTAATTAGTACATTTTCCTTCGTTTGCTTGTGATTTAGTTAAAGGGGGATGAAATGCCCTCTTTCCGGTTGAAAAGTGACTTTTTGCGAGTTTCAGCGTTCTTTCGTTGGGACCCCTCGCAGGTTGTTGAAATTCCTAATTTTCCCCTGTCACAGGTGGTGTTTATTTGGCGACATAGAATTTCCGTTGAGGTTTCAAAGTAGTGGATTGGCGAGTTTGATAACATGAGGGTATGTTGTTGTTGCAACTATTTTAACTTTCGGCGAAGAGTGGGTTGTGCCAAATTGGCAGTCCGGCGTCCTCCCTTTTAACGGGTTGTTTTGGGGGACGAACACACTTTTTGACACGTCTTCTGCTTTCTTTTCAATTCCTTTCGGGGCTGCACGCTTCGGCAGCAGATTCTGCCGAGAAAATGCTGTTCTTCACCGAATTGGTTACGGGCCTCGTGCCTCTGCGCCTTGAGAGCGGGCCCTGGTTTACGGGTATCTTTGTCTATACCTAGGTCATCGTAGCAAATTATATATATACATATATTTTGGTGTATGAGTTTACATTAAATTTCTTAAGAAATTAAATGCTGAAAATCGTCGTCTAGAAGGATGTCTCTACCCTAGAAATGCTTCATTAGTTTTTGCTTCATCAGATGTCTCTACTGTCTCTACCCTAGAAATGCTTCATTGGTTTTTTTGCGTCATACAACACCCGCTTCTTCTTTGAACTTAGAAGTCGACTCGCCTATTCCACCGAA
This sequence comes from Stegodyphus dumicola, assembly GCF_044657685.1. NCBI lineage: Eukaryota > Metazoa > Arthropoda > Arachnida > Araneae > Eresidae > Stegodyphus > Stegodyphus dumicola. The sequence continues at coordinate 114,163,223 of NC_140781.1, forward strand.
TGATTCCTGAGCTGTAATATTCTCCTTGCTGACAGCTGTCGTCTCCATGTCCTGGACTGTATTTCAAAATTTTCATCGAAGAGGGGATCCTCCTTGTTCATCCTGAATAGATTTAGAAATCCTTTACGGCTCCCGTGATAATCTCCATATATTCGACGAACTTTCTTAACCTGTTACAGGCTGCAGCTTTACTCCTGAACTTCCAGGGACAATTTTGTTTCGGATGGTTAGATTTGGCCTGCTGTTCAGCAACTGCTTATCTCAGATAAGTTATTTTTTTATGTTTTCTTTCCCGTTAGATAAAGTTTAATAATTTCAGCAGTTAAATGATTGAATTAATTCATGAGTTGAGCATTAAATTTCTTTTGTAGTAGACCAAGTTAACCTAACTATATAAAAATCATTTTTTTGTGTCGATAAAGTAAAGTATTAAATTGACGAAGGATTTAATGTTTTGTTTATTATTGTAACTTAACTTAATTGTAATAGAAAATAAGTTCTTATAATTATGTAAATCAACTCTGGAGTGCCTGCTTGGTGAGGATTGATATGTAATATCTTGTTTGAGCCTATCTGTTACTCTCAGGGATTAACTTTTGTTAGGATCGTAATAGTGTAATTACCTAACATTTATCCGGTTAATCACTACGTTAATAAACAAATGAAAAAATAATGAAAATTATTATGTGCAATAACTATTTTATTTTTGTTGGATGGTACTGAGTGCAATAATATGTCATCTGTATTCATTATTCTGTGTGAAGTAGAAGGTGTTACTTGTTAAAATTTATATTTCTTTTCTCCCCGGGGAGGGTACTTTTCATTAATTACTGTTCATTAATTTATAGTTTATTTTGGGTATGTTTACATGATTGCTATAGTAACCATAATAGAAATTTTAAAGACTAATGTTAAGAAATAATTACTCAGTAATAGTTTGATTTGTAAAACAATAGTACTGCAGTGTTGAATATATTTTGATTTTCCAAGTAAATAGATATATATATATATATATTAATTGCAATAAGAGTTAAATAAATAAATAAGTTTTTCTAGATTATTCAATGGTTAAATTATTTTGCGTGCTCATGATTTTTACCAGTCTTTACTCAAATGGATTTAGGGTTATTCCGAAATAAACACAACGCAATTAGAACAGGTTATTGATACTGGAATGCTATGGTAGGAAAGAGTACTCTGGTGTTATGGTCAATCGTAGGATACCTTTTGGTAACGTAGGAAAATTAGAAGGTAAAATTTCAATTTAATTTAATTAAGTGATTCATAAAAATCAAAATTTTAATTTGTAATTATTCAAAATTGGAGCTACACATGTTTGGTTATATTCTTTTTTGGCCTATTAATTCTAGTGTAATATATTTTGGCTTTCCGAGGTTACGCGAACTGCGTCGTCAATCTTGTACACGCAAACAATGGATAGGTGATTTTTTTCAAGTAATAAACTCAGTTTGTCATGTCAAAAATTAATTTGATTTCTTAGTATTTCATATCATTAGTTGCAGAAAAATTAGCTCTTTAATATGGCATAACTTTCGTTTTTCTAACTTTAATTGCCTTTTAGTTATGAGCTTTAATTAGTACATTTTCCTTCGTTTGCTTGTGATTTAGTTAAAGGGGGATGAAATGCCCTCTTTCCGGTTGAAAAGTGACTTTTTGCGAGTTTCAGCGTTCTTTCGTTGGGACCCCTCGCAGGTTGTTGAAATTCCTAATTTTCCCCTGTCACAGGTGGTGTTTATTTGGCGACATAGAATTTCCGTTGAGGTTTCAAAGTAGTGGATTGGCGAGTTTGATAACATGAGGGTATGTTGTTGCAACTATTTTAACTTTCGGCGAAGAGTGGGTTGTGCCAACTTGGCAGTCCGGCGTCCTCCCTTTTAACGGGTTGTTTTGGGGGACGAACACACTTTTTGACACGTCTTCTGCTTTCTTTTGAATTCCTTTCGGGGCTGCACGCTTCGGCAGCAGATTCTGCCGAGAAAATGCTGTTCTTCACCGAATTGGTTACGGGCCTCGTGCCTCTGCGCCTTGAGAGCGGGCCCTGGTTTAAGGGTATCTTTGTCTATACCTAGGTCATCGTAGCAAATTATATATATACATATATTTTGGTGTATGAGTTTACATTAAATTTCTTAAGAAATTAAATGCTGAAAATCGTCGTCTAGAAGGATGTCTCTACCCTAGAAATGCTTCATTAGTTTTTGCTTCATCAGATGTCTCTACTGTCTCTACCCTAGAAATGCTTCATTGGTTTTTTTGCTTCATACAACACCCGCTTCTTCTTTGAACTTAGAAGTCGACTCGCCTATTCCACCGAATGATTCCTGAGCTGTAATATTCTCCTTGCTGACAGCTGTCGTCTCCATATCCTGGACTGTATTTCAAAATTTTCATCCAAGAGGGGATCCTCCTTGTTCATCCTGAATAGATTTAGAAATCCTTTACGGCTCCCGTGATAACCTCCATATATTCGACGAACTTTCTTAACCTGTTAACCGCTGCCGGCTTTACTCCTGAACTTCCAGGGACAATTTTGTTTCGGATGGTTAGATTTGGCCTGCTGTTCAGCAACTGCTTATCTCAGATAAGTTATTTTTTATGTTTTCTTTCCCGTTAGATAAAGTTTAATAATTTCAGCAGTTAAATGATTGAATTAATTGATGAGTTGAGCATTAAATTTTTCTTTGGAGTAGACCAAGTTAACCTAACTATATAGAAATCATTTTTTTTGTGTCGATTAAGTAAAGTATTAAATTGACGAAGGGTTTAATTTTTTTATTTATTATTGTAACTTAACTTAATTGTAAAGGAAAATACGTTCTTATAATTATGTAAATCAACTCTGGAGTGCCTGCTTGGTGAGAATTGATTTGTAATATCTTGCTTGAGCCTATCTGTTACTCTCAGGGATTAACTTTTGGTAGGATCGTAATAGTGTAATTACCTAACATTTATCCGGTTAATCACTACGTTAATAAACAAATGAAAAAATAATGAAAATTATTATGTGCAATAACTATTTTATTTTTGTTGGATGGTACTGAGTGCAATAATATGTCATCTGTATTCATTATTCTGTGTGAAGTAGAAGGTGTTACTTGTTAAAATTTATATTTCTTTTCTCCCCGGGGAGGGTACTTTTCATTAATTACTGTTCATTAATTTATAGTTTATTTTGGGTATGTTTACATGACTGCTATAGTAACTATAATAGAAATTCTAAAGACTAATGTTAAGAAATAATTACTCAGTAATAGTTTGATTTGTAAAACAATAGTACTGCAGTGTTGAATATATTTTGATTTTCCAAGTAAATAGATATATATATATATATATTAATTGCAATAAGAGTTAAATAAATAAATATGTTTTTCTAGATTATTCAATGGTTAAATTATTTTGCGTGCTCATGATTTTTACCAGTCTTTACTCAAATGGATTTAGGGTTATTCCGAAATAAACACAACGCAATTAGAACAGGTTATTGATACTGGAATGTTATGGTAGGAAAGAGTACTCTGGTGTTATGGTCAATCGTAGGATACCTTTTGGTAACGTAGGAAAATTAGAAGGTAAAATTTCAATTTAATTTAATTAAGTGATTCATAAAAATCAAAATTTTAATTTGTTATTATTTAAAATTGGAGCTACACATGTTTGGTTATATTCTTTTTTGGCCTATTAATTCTAGTGTAATATATTTTGGCTTTCCGAGGGTACGCGAACTGCGTCGTCAATCTTGTACACGCAAACAAAGGATAGGTGATTTTTTTCAAGTAATAAACTCAGTTTGTCATGTCAAAAATTAATTTGATTTCTTAGTATTTAATATCATTAGTTGCAGAAAAATTAGCTCTTTAATATGGCATAACTTTCGTTTTTCTAACTTTAATTGCCTTTTAGTTATGAGCTTTAATTAGTACATTTTCCTTCGTTTGCTTGTGATTTAGTTAAAGGGGGATGAAATGCCCTCTTTCCGGTTGAAAAGTGACTTTTTGCGAGTTTCAGCGTTCTTTCGTTGGGACCCCTCGCAGGTTGTTGAAATTCCTAATTTTCCCCTGTCACAGGTGGTGTTTATTTGGCGACATAGAATTTCCGTTGAGGTTTCAAAGTAGTGGATTGGCGAGTTTGATAACATGAGGGTATGTTGTTGTTGCAACTATTTTAACTTTCGGCGAAGAGTGGGTTGTGCCAACTTGGCAGTCCGGCGTCCTCCCTTTTAACGGGTTGTTTTGGGGGACGAACACACTTTTTGACACGTCTTCTGCTTTCTTTTGAATTCCTTTCGGGGCTGCACGCTTCGGCAGCAGATTCTGCCGAGAAAATGCTGTTCTTCACCGAATTGGTTACGGGCCTCGTGCCTCTGCGCCTTGAGCGCGGGTCCTGGTTTACGGGTATCTTTGTCTATACCTGGGTTATAGTAGCAAATTATATATAGATATATATTTTTTGGTGTATGAGTTTACATTAAAGTTCTCAAGAAATTAAATGCTGAAAATCGTCGTCTAGAACTGTCTCTACCCTAGAAATGCTTCATTAGTTTTTGCTTCATCAGATGTCTCTACTGTCTCTACCGTAGAAATGCTTCATTGGTTTTTTTGCTTCATACAACACCCGCTTCTTCTTTGAACTTAGAAGTCGACTCGCCTATTCCACCGAATGATTCCTGAGCTGCAATATTCTCCTTGCTGACAGCTGTCGTCTCCATGTCCTGGACTGTATTTCAAAATTTTCATCCAAGAGGGGATCCTCCTTGTTCATCCTGAATAGATTTAGAAATCTTTTACGGCTCCCGTGATAACCTCCATATATTCGACGAACTTTCTTAACCTGTTACCCGCTGCCGGCTTTACTCCTGAACTTCCAGGGACAATTTTGTTTCGGATGGTTAGATTTGGCCTGCTGTTCAGCAACTGCTTATCTCAGATAAGTTATTTTTTTATGTTTTCTTTCCCGTTAGATAAAGTTTAATAATTTCAGCAGTTAAATGATTGAATTAATTGATGAGTTGAGCATTAAATTTTTCTTTGGAGTAGACCAAGTTAACTTAACTATATAGAAATCATTTTTTTGTGTCGATTAAGTAAAGTATTAAATTGACGAAGGGTTTAATTTTTTTTGTTTATTATTGTAACTTAACTTAATTGTAAAGGAAAATAAGTTCTTATAATTATGTAAATCAACTCTGGAGTGCCTGCTTGGTGAGAATTGATTTGTAATATCTTGTTTGAGCCTATCTGTTACTCTCAGGGATTAACTTTTGGTAGGATCGTAATAGTGTAATTACCTAACATTTATCCGGTTAATCACTACGTTAATAAACAAATGAAAAAATAATGAAAATTATTATGTGCAATAACTATTTTATTTTTGTTGGATGGTACTGAGTGCAATAATATGTCATGTGTATTCATTATTCTGTGTGAAGTAGAATGTGTTACTTGTTAAAATTTATATTTTTTTCCCCGGGGAGGGTACTTTTCATTAATTACTGTTCATTAATTTATAGTTTATTTTGGGTATGTTTACATGATTGCTATAGTAACTATAATAGAAATTCTAAAGACTAATGTTAAGAAATAATTACTCAGTAATAGTTTGATTTGTAAAACAATAGTACTGCAGTGTTGAATATATTTTGATTTTCCAAGTAAATAGATATATATATATATATTAATTGCAATAAGAGTTAAATAAATAAATAAGTTTTTCTAGATTATTCAATGGTTAAATTATTTTGCGTGCTCATGATTTTTACCAGTCTTTACTCAAATGGATTTAGGGTTATTCCGAAATAAACACAACGCAATGAGAACAGGTTATTGATACTGGAATGTTATGGTAGGAAAGAGTATTCTGGTGTTATGGTCAATCGTAGGATACCTTTTGGTAACGTAGGAAAATTAGAAGGTAAAATTTCAATTTAATTTAATTAAGTGATTCATAAAAATCAAAATTTTAATTTGTAATTATTCAAAATTGGAGCTACACATGTTTGGTTATATTCTTTTTTGGCCTATTAATTCTAGTGTAATATATTTTGGCTTTCCGAGTTTACGCGAACTGCGTCGTCAATCTTGTACACGCAAACAATTGATAGGTGATTTTTTTCACGTAATAAACTCAGTTTTTCATGTCAAAAATTAATTTGATTTCTTAGTATTTCATATCATTAGTTGCAGAAAAATTAGCTCTTTAATTTGGCATAACTTTCGTTTTTCTAACTTTAATTGCATTTTAGTTATGACCTTTAATTAATACATTTTCCTTCGTTTGCTTGTGATTTAGTTAAAGGGGGATGAAATGCCCTCTTTTCGATTGAAAAGTCACTTTTTGCGAGTTTCAGCGTTTTTTCGTAGGGACCCCTCGCAGGGTTGTTGAAATTCCTAATTTTCCCCTGTCACAGCTGGTGTTTATTTGGCGACATAGAATTTCCGTTGAGGTTTCAAAGTAGTGGATTGGCGAGTTTGATAACATGAGGGTATGTTGTTGTTGCAACTATTTTAACTTTCGGCGAAGAGTGGGTTGTGCCAACTTGGCGATCCGGCGTCCTCCCTTTTAACGGGTTGTTTTGGGGGACGAACACACTTTTTGACACGTCTTCTGCTTTCTTTTGAATTCCTTTCGGGGCTGCACGCTTCGGCAGCAGATTCTGCCGAGAAAATGCTGTTCTTCACCGAATTGGTTACGGGCCTCGTGCTTCTGCGCCTTGAGCTCGGGTCCTGGTTTACGGGTATCTTTGTCTATACCTGGGTTATAGTAGCAAATTATATATAGATATATATTTTTTGGTGTATGAGTTTACATTAAAGTTCTCAAGAAATTAAATGCTGAAAATCGTCGTCTAGAACTGTCTCTACCCTAGAAATGCTTCATTAGTTTTTGCTTCATCAGATGTCTCTACTGTCTCTACCCTAGAAAAGCTTCATTGGTTTTTTTGCTTCATACAACACCCGCTTCTTCTTTGAACTTAGAAGTCGACTCGCCTATTCCACCGAATGATTCCTGAGCTGTAATATTCTCCTTGCTGACAGCTGTCGTCTCCATGTCCTGGACTGTATTTCAAAATTTTCATCGAAGAGGGGATCCTCCTTGTTCATCCTGAATAGATTTAGAAATCCTTTACGGCTCCCGTGATAACCTCCATATATTCGACGAACTTTCTTAACCTGTTAACCGCTGCCGGCTTTACTCCTGAACTTCCAGGGACAATTTTGTTTCGGATGGTTAGATTTGGCCTGCTGTTCAGCAACTGCTTATCTCAGATAAGTTATTTTTTATGTTTTCTTTCCCGTTAGATAAAGTTTAATAATTTCAGCAGTTAAATGATTGAATTAATTGATGAGTTGAGCATTAAATTTTTCTTTGTAGTAGACCAAGTTAACCTAACTATATAGAAATCATTTTTTTTGTGTCGATTAAGTAAAGTATTAAATTGACGAAGGGTTTAATTTTTTTATTTATTATTGTCACTTAACTTAATTGTAAAGGAAAATAAGTTCTTATAATTATGTAAATCAACTCTGGAGTGCCTGCTTGGTGAGAATTGATTTGTAATATCTTGTTTGAGCCTATCTGTTACTCTCAGGGATTAACTTTTGGTAGGATCGTAATAGTGTAATTACCTAACATTTATCCGGTTAATCACTACGTTAATAAACAAATGAAAAAATAATGAAAATTATTATGTGCAATAACTATTTTATTTTTGTTGGATGGTACTGAGTGCAATAATATGTCATCTGTATTCATTATTCTGTGTGAAGTAGAAGGTGTTACTTGTTAAAATTTATATTTCTTTTCTCCTAGGGGAGGGTACTTTTCATTAATTACTGTTCATTAATTTATAGTTTATTTTGGGTATGTTTACATGATTGCTATAGTAACTATAATAGAAATTCTAAAGACTAATGTTAAGAAATAATTACTCAGTAATAGTTTGATTTGTAAAACAATAGTACTGCAGTGTTGAATATATTTTGATTTTCCAAGTAAATAGACATATACATATATATATTAATTGCAATAAGAGTTAAATAAATAAATAAGTTTTTCTAGATCATTCAATGGTTAAATTATTTTGTGTGCTCATGATTTTTACCAGTCTTTACTCAAATGGATTTAGGGTTATTCCGAAATAAACACAACGCAATTAGAACAGGTTATTGATACTGGAATGTTATGGTAGGAAAGAGTATTCTCGTGTTATGGTCAATCGTAGGATACCTTTTGGTAACGTAGGAAAATTAGAAGGTAAAATTTCAATTTAATTTAATTAAGTGATTCATAAAAATCAAAATTTTAATTTGTAATTATTCAAAATTGGAGCTACACATGTTTGGTTATATTCTTTTTTGGCCTATTAATTCTAGTGTAATATATTTTGGCTTTCCGAGCTTACGCGAACTGCGTCGTCAATCTTGTACACGCAAAGAATGGATAGGTGATTTTTTTCACGTAATAAACTCAGTTTTTCATGTCAAAAATTAATTTGATTTCTTAGTATTTCATATCATTAGTTGCAGAAAAATTAGCTCTTTAATTTGGCATAACTTTCGTTTTTCTAACTTTAATTGCATTTTAGTTATGACCTTTAATTAATACATTTTCCTTCGTTTTCTTGTGATTTAGTTAAAGGGGGATGAAATGCCCTCTTTTCGATTGAAAAGTCACTTTTTGCGAGTTTCAGCGTTCTTTCGTTGGGACCCCTCGCAGGGTTGTTGAAATTCCTAATTTTCCCCTGTCACAGGTGGTGTTTATTTGGCGACATAGAATTTCCGTTGAGGTTTCAAAGTAGTGGATTGGCGAGTTTGATAACATGAGGGTATGTTGTTGCAACTATTTTAACTTTCGGCGAAGAGTGGGTTGTGCCAACTTGGAGGGCCGGCGTCCTCCCTTTTAACGGGTTGTTTTGGGGGACGAACACACTTTTTGACACGTCTTCTGCTTTCTTTTCAATTCCTTTCGGGGCTGCACGCTTCGGCAGCAGATTCTGCCGAGAAAATGCTGTTCTTCACCGAATTGGTTACGGGCCTCGTGCCTCTGCGCCTTGAGCGCGGGCCCTGGTTTACGGGTATCTTTGTCTATACCTAGGTCATCGTAGCAAATTATATATATATATATTTTTGGTGTATGAGTTTACATTAAAGTTCTCAAGAAATTAAATGCTGAAAACCGTCGTCTAGAAGGATGTCTCTACCCTAGAAATGCTTCATTAGTTTTTGCTTCATCAGATGTCTCTACTGTCTCTACCCTAGAAATGCTTCATTGGTTTTTTTGATTCATACAACACCCGCTTCTTCTTTGAACTTAGAAGTCGACTCGCCTATTCCACCGAATGATTCCTGAGCTGTAATATTCTCCTTGCTGACAGCTGTCGTCTCCATGTCCTGGACTGTATTTCAAAATTTTCATCCAAGAGGGGATCCTCCTTGTTCATCCTGAATAGATTTAGAAATCCTTTACGGCTCCCGTGATAACCTCCATATATTCGACGAACTTTCTTAACCTGTTAACCGCTGCCGGCTTTACTCCTGAACTTCCAGGGACAATTTTGTTTCGGATGGTTAGATTTGGCCTGCTGTTCAGCAACTGCTTATCTCAGATAAGTTATTTTTTATGTTTTCTTTCCCGTTAGATAAAGTTTAATAATTTCAGCAGTTAAATGATTGAATTAATTGATGAGTTGAGCATTAAATTTTTCTTTGTAGTAGACCAAGTTAACCTAACTATATAGAAATCATTTTTTTTGTGTCGATTAAGTAAAGTATTAAATTGACGAAGGGTTTAATTTTTTTATTTATTATTGTAACTTAACTTAATTGTAAAGGAAAATAAGTTCTTATAATTATGTAAATCAACTCTGGAGTGCCTGCTTGGTGAGAATTGATTTGTAATATCTTGTTTGAGCCTATCTGTTACTCTCAGGGATTAACTTTTGGTAGGATCGTAATAGTGTAATTACCTAACATTTATCCGGTTAATCACTACGTTAATAAACAAATGAAAAAATAATGAAAATTATTATGTGCAATAACTATTTTATTTTTGTTGGATGGTACTGAGTGCAATAATATGTCATCTGTATTCATTATTCTGTGTGAAGTAGAAGGTGTTACTTGTTAAAATTTATATTTCTTTTCTCCCCGGGGAGGGTACTTTTCATTAATTACTGTTCATTAATTTATAGTTTATTTTGGGTATGTTTACATGATTGCTATAGTAACTATAATAGAAATTCTAAAGACTAATGTTAAGAAATAATTACTCAGTAATAGTTTGATTTGTAAAACAATAGTACTGCAGTGTTGAATATGTTTTGATTTTCCAAGTAAATAGACATATACATATATATATTAATTGCAATAAGAGTTAAATAAATAAATAAGTTTTTCTAGATCATTCAATGGTTAAATTATTTTGTGTGCTCATGATTTTTACCAGTCTTTACTCAAATGGATTTAGGGTTATTCCGAAATAAACACAACGCAATTAGAACAGGTTATTGATACTGGAATGTTATGGTAGGAAAGAGTATTCTCGTGTTATGGTCAATCGTAGGATACCTTTTGGTAACGTAGGAAAATTAGAAGGTAAAATTTCAATTTAATTTAATTAAGTGATTCATAAAAATCAAAATTTTAATTTGTAATTATTCAAAATTGGAGCTACACATGTTTGGTTATATTCTTTTTTGGCCTATTAATTCTAGTGTAATATATTTTGGCTTTCCGAGCTTACGCGAACTGCGTCGTCAATCTTGTACACGCAAAGAATGGATAGGTGATTTTTTTCACGTAATAAACTCAGTTTTTCATGTCAAAAATTAATTTGATTTCTTAGTATTTCATATCATTAGTTGCACAGAAATTAGCTCTTTAATTTGGCATAACTTTCGTTTTTCTAACTTTAATTGCATTTTAGTTATGACCTTTAATTAATACATTTTCCTTCGTTTGCTTGTGATTTAGTTAAAGGGGGATGAAATGCCCTCTTTTCGATTGAAAAGTCACTTTTTGCGAGTTTCAGCGTTCTTTCGTTGGGACCCCTCGCAGGGTTGTTGAAATTCCTAATTTTCCCCTGTCACAGGTGGTGTTTATTTGGCGACATAGAATTTCCGTTGAGGTTTCAAAGTAGTGGATTGGCGAGTTTGATAACATGAGGGTATGTTGTTGCAAATATTTTAACTTTCGGCGAAGAGTGGGTTGTGCCAACTTGGAGGGCCGGCGTCCTCCCTTTTAACGGGTTGTTTTGGGGGACGAACACACTTTTTGACACGTCTTCTGCTTTCTTTTCAATTCCTTTCGGGGCTGCACGCTTCGGCAGCAGATTCTGCCGAGAAAATGCTGTTCTTCACCGAATTGGTTACGGGCCTCGTGCCTCTGCGCCTTGAGCGCGGGCCCTGGTTTACGGGTATCTTTGTCTATACCTAGGTCATCGTAGCAAATTATATATATATATTTTTTTGGTGTATGAGTTTACATTAAAGTTCTCAAGAAATTAAATGCTGAAAACCGTCGTCTAGAACGATGTCTCTACCCTAGAAATGCTTCATTAGTTTTTGCTTCATCAGATGTCTCTACTGTCTCTACCCTAGAAATGCTTCATTGGTTTTTTTGATTCATACAACACCCGCTTCTTCTTTGAACTTAGAAGTCGACTCGCCTATTCCACCGAATGATTCCTGAGCTGTAATATTCTCCTTGCTGACAGCTGTCGTCTCCATGTCCTGGACTGTATTTCAAAATTTTCATCCAAGAGGGGATCCTCCTTGTTCATCCTGAATAGATTTAGAAATCCTTTACGGCTCCCGTGATAACCTCCATATATTAGACGAACTTTCTTAACCTGTTAACCGCTGCCGGCTTTACTCCTGAACTTCCAGGGACAATTTTGTTTCGGATGGTTAGATTTGGCCTGCTGTTCAGCAACTGCTTATCTCAGATAAGTTATTTTTTATGTTTTCTTTCCCGTTAGATAAAGTTTAATAATTTCAGCAGTTAAATGATTGAATTAATTGATGAGTTGAGCATTAAATTTTTCTTTGTAGTAGACCAAGTTAACCTAACTATATAGAAATCATTTTTTTTGTGTCGATTAAGTAAAGTATTAAATTGACGAAGGGTTTAATTTTTTATTTATTATTGTAACTTAACTTAATTGTAAAGGAAAATAAGTTCTTATAATTATGTAAATCAACTCTGGAGTGCCTGCTTGGTGAGAATTGATTTGTAATATCTTGTTTGAGCCTATCTGTTATTCTCAGGGATTAACTTTTGGTAGGATCGTAATAGTGTAATTACCTAACATTTATCCGGTTAATCACTACGTTAATAAACAAATGAAAAAATAATGAAAATTATTATGTGCAATAACTATTTTATTTTTGTTGGATGGTACTGAGTGCAATAATATGTCATCTGTATTCATTATTCTGTGTGAAGTAGAAGGTGTTACTTGTTAAAATTTATATTTCTTTTCTCCCCGGGGAGGGTACTTTTCATTAATTACTGTTCATTAATTTATAGTTTATTTTGGGTATGTTTACATGATTGCTATAGTAACTATAATAGAAATTCTAAAGACTAATGTTAAGAAATAATTACTCAGTAATAGTTTGATTTGTAAAACAATAGTACTGCAGTGTTGAATATATTTTGATTTTCCAAGTAAATAGACATATACATATATATATTAATTGCAATAAGAGTTAAATAAATAAATAAGTTTTTCTAGATCATTCAATGGTTAAATTATTTTGTGTGCTCATGATTTTTACCAGTCTTTACTCAAATGGATTTATTGTTATTCCGAAATAAACACAACGCAATTAGAACAGGTTATTGATACTGGAATGTTATGGTAGGAAGGAGTATTCTGGTGTGATGGTCAATCGTAGGATACCTTTTGGTAACGTAGGAAAATTAGAAGGTAAAATTTCAATTTAATTTAATTAAGTGATTCATAAAAATCAAAATTTTAATTTGTAATTATTCAAAATTGGAGCTACACATGTTTGGTTATATTCTTTTTTGGCCTATTAATTCTAGTGTAATATATTTTGGCTTTCCGAGCTTACGCGAACTGCGTCGTCAATCTTGTACACGCAAAGAATGGATAGGTGATTTTTTTCACGTAATAAACTCAGTCTTTCATGTTAAAAAATAATTTGATTTCTTAGTATTTCATATCATTAGTTGCAGAAAAATTAGCTCTTTAATTTGGCATAACTTTCGTTTTTCTAACTTTAATTGCATTTTAGTTATGAACTTTAATTAATACATTTTCCTTCGTTTGCTTGTGATTTAGTTAAAGGGGGATGAAATGCCCTCTTTTCGATTGAAAAGTCACTTTTTGCGAGTTTCAGCGTTCTTTCGTTGGGACCCCTCGCAGGGTTGTTGAAATTCCTAATTTTCCCCTGTCACAGGTGGTGTTTATTTGGCGACATAGAATTTCCGTTGAGGTTTCAAAGTAGTGGATTGGCGAGTTTGATAACATGAGGGTATGTTGTTGCAACTATTTTAACTTTCGGCGAAGAGTGGGTTGTGCCAACTTGGAGGGCCGGCGTCCTCCCTTTTAACGGGTTGTTTTGGGGGACGAACACACTTTTTGACACGTCTTCTGCTTTCTTTTCAATTCCTTTCGGGGCTGCACGCTTCGGCAGCAGATTCTGCCGAGAAAATGCTGTTCTTCACCGAATTGGTTACGGGCCTCGTGCCTCTGCGCCTTGAGCGCGGGCCCTGGTTTACGGGTATCTTTGTCTATACCTAGGTCATCGTAGCAAATTATATATATATATTTTTTTGGTGTATGAGTTTACATTAAAGTTCTCAAGAAATTAAATGCTGAAAACCGTCGTCTAGAAGGATGTCTCTACCCTAGAAATGCTTCATTAGTTTTTGCTTCATCAGATGTCTCTACTGTCTGTACCCTAGAAATGCTTCATTGGTTTTTTTGCTTCATACAACACCCGCTTCTTCTTTGAACTTAGAAGTCGACTCGCCTATTCCACCGAATGATTCCTGAGCTGTAATATTCTCCTTGCTGACAGCTGTCGTCTCCATGTCCTGGACTGTATTTCAAAATTTTCATCCAAGAGGGGATCCTCCTTGTTCATCCTGAATAGATTTAGAAATCCTTTACGGCTCCCGTGATAACCTCCATATATTCGACGAACTTTCTTAACCTGTTAACCGCTGCCGGCTTTACTCCTGAACTTCCAGGGACAATTTTGTTTCGGATGGTTAGATTTGGCCTGCTGTTCAGCAACTGCTTATCTCAGATAAGTTATTTTTTATGTTTTCTTTCCCGTTAGATAAAGTTTAATAATTTCAGCAGTTAAATGATTGAATTAATTGATGAGTTGAGCATTAAATTTTTCTTTGTAGTAGACCAAGTTAACCTAACTATATAGAAATCATTTTTTTTTGTGTCGATTAAGTAAAGTATTAAATTGACGAAGGGTTTAATTTTTTTGTTTATTATTGTGACTTAACTTAATTGTAAAGGAAAATAAGTTCTTATAATTATGTAAATCAACTCTGGAGTGCCTGCTTGGTGAGGATTGATTTGTAATATCTTGTTTGAGCCTATCTGTTACTCTCAGGGATTAACTTTTGGTAGGATCGTAATAGTGTAATTACCTAACATTTATCCGGTTAATCACTACGTTAATAAATAAATAAAAAATAATGAATATTATTATGTGCAATAACTATTTTATTTTTGTTGGATGGTACTGAGTGCAATAATATGTCATCTGTATTCATTATTCTGTGTGAAGTAGAAGGTGTTACTTGTTAAAATTTATATTTTTTTTCTCCCCGGGGAGGGTACTTTTCATTAATTACTGTTCATTAATTTATAGTTTATTTTGGGTATGTTTACATGATTGCTATAGTAACTATAATAGAAATTCTATAATAAAATTCTATAATAAAAATTACTATAATAAAAATACTATAATAAAAATTAATGTTAAGAAATAATTACTCAGTAATAGTTTGATTTGTAAAAGAATAGTACTGCAGTGTTGAATATATTTTGATTTTCCAAGTAAATAGACATATACATATATATATTAATTGCAATAAGAGTTAAATAAATAAATAAGTTTTTCTAGATCATTCAATGGTTAAATTATTTTGTGTGCTCATGATTTTTACCAGTCTTTACTCAAATGGATTTAGGGTTATTCCGAAATAAACACAACGCAATTAGAACAGGTTATTGATACTGGAATGTTATGGTAGGAAAGAGTATTCTCGTGTTATGGTCAATCGTAGGATACCTTTTGGTAACGTAGGAAAATTAGAAGGTAAAATTTCAATTTAATTTAATTAAGTGATTCATAAAAATCAAAATTTTAATTTGTAATTATTCAAAATTGGAGCTACACATGTTTGGTTATATTCTTTTTTGGCCTATTAATTCTAGTGTAATATATTTTGGCTTTCCGAGCTTACGCGAACTGCGTCGTCAATCTTGTACACGCAAAGAATGGATAGGTGATTTTTTTCACGTAATAAACTCAGTTTTTCATGTCAAAAATTAATTTGATTTCTTAGTATTTCATATCATTAGTTGCAGAAAAATTAGCTCTTTAATTTGGCATAACTTTCGTTTTTCTAACTTTAATTGCATTTTAGTTATGAACTTTAATTAATACATTTTCCTTCGTTTGCTTGTGATTTAGTTAAAGGGGGATGAAATGCCCTCTTTTCGATTGAAAAGTCACTTTTTGCGAGTTTCAGCGTTCTTTCGTTGGGACCCCTCGCAGGGTTGTTGAAATTCCTAATTTTCCCCTGTCACAGGTGGTGTTTATTTGGCGACATAGAATTTCCGTTGAGGTTTCAAAGTAGTGGATTGGCGAGTTTGATAACATGAGGGTATGTTGTTGCAACTATTTTAACTTTCGGCGAAGAGTGGGTTGTGCCAACTTGGAGGGCCGGCGTCCTCCCTTTTAACGGGTTGTTTTGGGGGACGAACACACTTTTTGACACGTCTTCTGCTTTCTTTTCAATTCCTTTCGGGGCTGCACGCTTCGGCAGCAGATTCTGCCGAGAAAATGCTGTTCTTCACCGAATTGGTTACGGGCCTCGTGCCTCTGCGCCTTGAGCGCGGGCCCTGGTTTACAGGTATCTTTGTCTATGCCTAGGTCATCGTAGCAAATTATATATATATATATTTTTGGTGTATGAGTTTACATTAAAGTTCTCAAGAAATTAAATGCTAAAAACCGTCGTCTAGAAGGATGTCTCTACCCTAGAAATGCTTCATTAGTTTTTGCTTCATCAGATGTCTCTACTGTCTCTACCCTAGAAATGCTTCATTGGTTTTTTTGCTTCATACAACACCCGCTTCTTCTTTGAACTTAGAAGTCGACTCGCCTATTCCACCGAATGATTCCTGAGCTGTAATAATCTCCTTGCTGACAGCTGTCGTCTCCATGTCCTGGACTGTATTTCAAAATTTTCATCCAAGAGGGGATCTTCCTTGTTCATCCTGAATAGATTTAGAAATCCTTTACGGCTCCCGTGATAACCTCCATATATTCGACGAACTTTCTTAACCTGTTAACCGCTGCCGGCTTTACTCCTGAACTTCCAGGGACAATTTTGTTTCGGATGGTTAGATTTGGCCTGCTGTTCAGCAACTGCTTATCTCAGATAAGTTATTTTTTATGTTTTCTTTCCCGTTAGATAAAGTTTAATAATTTCAGCAGTTAAATGATTGAATTAATTGATGAGTTGAGCATTAAATTTTTCTTTGTAGTAGACCAAGTTAACCTAACTATATAGAAATCATTTTTTTTGTGTCGATTAAGTAAAGTATTAAATTGACGAAGGGTTTAATTTTTTTGTTTATTATTGTAACTTAACTTAATTGTAAAGGAAAATAAGTTCTTATAATTATGTAAATCAACTCTGGAGTGCCTGCTTGGTGAGGATTGATTTGTAATATCTTGTTTGAGCCTATCTGTTACTCTCAGGGATTAACTTTTGGTAGGATCGTAATAGTGTAATTACCTAACATTTATCCGGTTAATCACTACGTTAATAAATAAATAAAAAATAATGAATATTATTATGTGCAATAACTATTTTATTTTTGTTGGATGGTACTGAGTGCAATAATATGTCATCTGTATTCATTATTCTGTGTGAAGTAGAAGGTGTTACTTGTTAAAATTTATATTTTTTTTCTCCCCGGGGAGGGTACTTTTCATTAATTACTGTTCATTAATTTATAGTTTATTTTGGGTATGTTTACATGATTGCTATAGTAACTATAATAGAAATTCTATAATAAAATTCTATAATAAAAATTACTATAATAAAAATACTATAATAAAAATTAATGTTAAGAAATAATTACTCAGTAATAGTTTGATTTGTAAAAGAATAGTACTGCAGTGTTGAATATATTTTGATTTTCCAAGTAAATAGACATATACATATATATATTAATTGCAATAAGAGTTAAATAAATAAATAAGTTTTTCTAGATCATTCAATGGTTAAATTATTTTGTGTGCTCATGATTTTTACCAGTCTTTACTCAAATGGATTTAGGGTTATTCCGAAATAAACACAACGCAATTAGAACAGGTTATTGATACTGGAATGTTATGGTAGGAAAGAGTATTCTCGTGTTATGGTCAATCGTAGGATACCTTTTGGTAACGTAGGAAAATTAGAAGGTAAAATTTCAATTTAATTTAATTAAGTGATTCATAAAAATCAAAATTTTAATTTGTAATTATTCAAAATTGGAGCTACACATGTTTGGTTATATTCTTTTTTGGCCTATTAATTCTAGTGTAATATATTTTGGCTTTCCGAGCTTACGCGAACTGCGTCGTCAATCTTGTACACGCAAAGAATGGATAGGTGATTTTTTTCACGTAATAAACTCAGTTTTTCATGTCAAAAATTAATTTGATTTCTTAGTATTTCATATCATTAGTTGCAGAAAAATTAGCTCTTTAATTTGGCATAACTTTCGTTTTTCTAACTTTAATTGCATTTTAGTTATGAACTTTAATTAATACATTTTCCTTCGTTTGCTTGTGATTTAGTTAAAGGGGGATGAAATGCCCTCTTTTCGATTGAAAAGTCACTTTTTGCGAGTTTCAGCGTTCTTTCGTTGGGACCCCTCGCAGGGTTGTTGAAATTCCTAATTTTCCCCTGTCACAGGTGGTGTTTATTTGGCGACATAGAATTTCCGTTGAGGTTTCAAAGTAGTGGATTGGCGAGTTTGATAACATGAGGGTATGTTGTTGCAACTATTTTAACTTTCGGCGAAGAGTGGGTTGTGCCAACTTGGAGGGCCGGCGTCCTCCCTTTTAACGGGTTGTTTTGGGGGACGAACACACTTTTTGACACGTCTTCTGCTTTCTTTTGAATTCCTTTCGGGGCTGCACGCTTCGGCAGCAGATTCTGCCGAGAAAATGCTGTTCTTCACCGAATTGGTTACGGGCCTCGTGCCTCTGCGCCTTGAGCGCGGGCCCTGGTTTACAGGTATCTTTGTCTATGCCTAGGTCATCGTAGCAAATTATATATATATATATTTTTGGTGTATGAGTTTACATTAAAGTTCTCAAGAAATTAAATGCTAAAAACCGTCGTCTAGAAGGATGTCTCTACCCTAGAAATGCTTCATTAGTTTTTGCTTCATCAGATGTCTCTACTGTCTCTACCCTAGAAATGCTTCATTGGTTTTTTTGCTTCATACAACACCCGCTTCTTCTTTGAACTTAGAAGTCGACTCGCCTATTCCACCGAATGATTCCTGAGCTGTAATAATCTCCTTGCTGACAGCTGTCGTCTCCATGTCCTGGACTGTATTTCAAAATTTTCATCCAAGAGGGGATCCTCCTTGTTCATCCTGAATAGATTTAGAAATCCTTTACGGCTCCCGTGATAACCTCCATATATTCGACGAACTTTCTTAACCTGTTAACCGCTGCCGGCTTTACTCCTGAACTTCCAGGGACAATTTTGTTTCGGATGGTTAGATTTGGCCTGCTGTTCAGCAACTGCTTATCTCAGATAAGTTATTTTTTATGTTTTCTTTCCCGTTAGATAAAGTTTAATAATTTCAGCAGTTAAATGATTGAATTAATTGATGAGTTGAGCATTAAATTTTTCTTTGTAGTAGACCAAGTTAACCTAACTATATAGAAATCATTTTTTTTGTGTCGATTAAGTAAAGTATTAAATTGACGAAGGGTTTAATTTTTTTGTTTATTATTGTAACTTAACTTAATTGTAAAGGAAAATAAGTTCTTATAATTATGTAAATCAACTCTGGAGTGCCTGCTTGGTGAGGATTGATTTGTAATATCTTGTTTGAGCCTATCTGTTACTCTCAGGGATTAACTTTTGGTAGGATCGTAATAGTGTAATTACCTAACATTTATCCGGTTAATCACTACGTTAATAAATAAATAAAAAATAATGAATATTATTATGTGCAATAACTATTTTATTTTTGTTGGATGGTACTGAGTGCAATAATATGTCATCTGTATTCATTATTCTGTGTGAAGTAGAAGGTGTTACTTGTTAAAATTTATATTTTTTTCTCCCCGGGGAGGGTACTTTTCATTAATTACTGTTCATTAATTTATAGTTTATTTTGGGTATGTTTACATGATTGCTATAGTAACTATAATAGAAATTCTAAAGACTAATGTTAAGAAATAATTACTCAGTAATAGTTTGATTTGTAAAACAATAGTACTGCAGTGTTGAATATGTTTTGATTTTCCAAGTAAATAGACATATACATATATATATTAATTGCAATAAGAGTTAAATAAATAAATAAGTTTTTCTAGATCATTCAATGGTTAAATTATTTTGTGTGCTCATGATTTTTACCAGTCTTTACTCAAATGGATTTAGGGTTATTCCGAAATAAACACAACGCAATTAGAACAGGTTATTGATACTGGAATGTTATGGTAGGAAAGAGTATTCTCGTGTTATGGTCAATCGTAGGATACCTTTTGGTAACGTAGGAAAATTAGAAGGTAAAATTTCAATTTAATTTAATTAAGTGATTCATAAAAATCAAAATTTTAATTTGTAATTATTCAAAATTGGAGCTACACATGTTTGGTTATATTCTTTTTTGGCCTATTAATTCTAGTGTAATATATTTTGGCTTTCCGAGCTTACGCGAACTGCGTCGTCAATCTTGTACACGCAAAGAATGGATAGGTGATTTTTTTCAAGTAATAAACTCAGTTTTTCATGTCAAAAATTAATTTGATTTTTTAGTATTTCATATCATTAGTTGCAGAAAAATTAGCTCTTTAATTTGGCATAACTTTCGTTTTTCTAACTTTAAATGCATTTTAGTTATGACCTTTAATTAATACATTTTCCTTCGTTTGCTTGTGATTTAGTTAAAGGGGGATGAAATGCCCTCTTTTCGATTGAAAAGTCACTTTTTGCGAGTTTCAGCGTTCTTTCGTTGGGACCCCTCGCAGGGTTGTTGAAATTCCTAATTTTCCCCTGTCACAGGTGGTGTTTATTTGGCGACATAGAATTTCCGTTGAGGTTTCAAAGTAGTGGATTGGCGAGTTTGATAACATGAGGGTATGTTGTTGCAACTATTTTAACTTTCGGCGAAGAGTGGGTTGTGCCAACTTGGAGGGCCGGCGTCCTCCCTTTTAACGGGTTGTTTTGGGGGACGAACACACTTTTTGACACGTCTTCTGCTTTCTTTTCAATTCCTTTCGGGGCTGCACGCTTCGGCAGCAGATTCTGCCGAGAAAATGCTGTTCTTCACCGAATTGGTTACGGGCCTCGTGCCTCTGCGCCTTGAGCGCGGGCCCTGGTTTACGGGTACCTTTGTCTATACCTAGGTCATCGTAGCAAATTATATATATATATTTTTTGGTGTATGAGTTTACATTAAAGTTCTCAAGAAATTAAATGCTGAAAACCGTCGTCTAGAAGGATGTCTCTACTGTCTCTACCCTAGAAATGCTTCATTGGTTTTTTTGCTTCATACAACACCCGCTTCTTCTTTGAACTTAGAAGTCGACTCGCCTATTCCACCGAATGATTCCTGAGCTGTAATATTCTCCTTGCTGACAGCTGTCGTCTCCATGTCCTGGACTGTATTTCAAAATTTTCATCCAAGAGGGGATCCTCCTTGTTCATCCAGAATAGATTTAGAAATCCTTTACGGCTCCCGTGATAACCTCCATATATTCGACGAACTTTCTTAACCTGTTAACCGCTGCCGGCTTTACTCCTGAACTTCCAGGGACAATTTTGTTTCGGATGGTTAGATTTGGCCTGCTGTTCAGCAACTGCTTATCTCAGATAAGTTATTTTTTATGTTTTCTTTACCGTTAGATAAAGTTTAATAATTTCAGCAGTTAAATGATTGAATTAATTGATGAGTTGAGCATTAAATTTTTCTTTGTAGTAGACCAAGTTAACCTAACTATATAGAAATCATTTTTTTTGTGTCGATTAAGTAAAGTATTAAATTGACGAAGGGTTTAATTTTTTTATTTATTATTGTAACTTAATTGTAAAGGAAAATAAGTTCTTATAATTATGTAAATCAACTCTGGAGTGCCTGCTTGGTGAGAATTGATTTGTAATATCTTGTTTGAGCCTATCTGTTACTCTCAGGGATTAACTTTTGGTAGGATCGTAATAGTGTAATTACCTAACATTTATCCGGTTAATCACTACGTTAATAAACAAATGAAAAAATAATGAAAATTATTATGTGCAATAACTATTTTATTTTTGTTGGATGGTACTGAGTGCAATAATATGTCATCTGTATTCATTATTCTGTGTGAAGTAGAAGGTGTTACTTGTTAAAATTTATATTTCTTTTCTCCCCGGGGAGTGTACTTTTCATTAATTACTGTTCATTAATTTATAGTTTATTTTGGGTATGTTTACATGATTGCTATAGTAACTATAATAGAAATTCTAAAGACTAATGTTAAGAAATAATTACTCAGTAATAGTTTGATTTGTAAAACAATAGTACTGCAGTGTTGAATATATTTTGATTTTCCAAGTAAATAGACATATACATATATATATTAATTGCAATAAGAGTTAAATAAATAAATAAGTTTTTCTAGATCATTCAATGGTTAAATTATTTTGTGTGCTCATGATTTTTACCAGTCTTTACTCAAATGGATTTAGGGTTATTCCGAAATAAACACAACGCAATTAGAACAGGTTATTGATACTGGAATGTTATGGTAGGAAAGAGTATTCTCGTGTTATGGTCAATCGTAGGATACCTTTTGGTAACGTAGGAAAATTAGAAGGTAAAATTTCAATTTAATTTAATTAAGTGATTCATAAAAATCAAAATTTTAATTTGTAATTATTCAAAATTGGAGCTACACATGTTTGGTTATATTCTTTTTTCGCCTATTAATTCTAGTGTAATATATTTTGGCTTTCCGAGCTTACGCGAACTGCGTCGTCAATCTTGTACACGCAAAGAATGGATAGGTGATTTTTTTCACGTAATAAACTCAGTTTTTCATGTCAAAAATTAATTTGATTTCTTAGTATTTCATATCATTAGTTGCAGAAAAATTAGCTCTTTAATTTGGCATAACTTTCGTTTTTCTAACTTTAATTGCATTTTAGTTATGACCTTTAATTAATACATTTTCCTTCGTTTGCTTGTGATTTAGTTAAAGGGGGATGAAATGCCCTCTTTTCGATTGAAAAGTCACTTTTTGCGAGTTTCAGCGTTCTTTCGTTGGGACCCCTCGCAGGTTGTTGAAATTCCTAATTTTCCCCTGTCACAGGTGGTGTTTATTTGGCGACATAGAATTTCCGTTGAGGTTTCAAAGTAGTGGATTGGCGAGTTTGTTAACATGAGGGTATGTTGTTGTTGCAACTATTTTAACTTTCGGCGAAGAGTGGGTTGTGCCAACTTGGCAGTCCGGCGTCCTCCCTTTTAACGGGTTGTTTTGGGGGACGAACACACTTTTTGACACGTCTTCTGCTTTCTTTTGAATTCCTTTCGGGACTGCACGCTTCGGCAGCAGATTCTGCCGAGAAAATGCTGTTCTTCACCGAATTGGTTACGGGCCTCGTGCCTCTGCGCCTTGAGCGCGGGCCCTGGTTTACGGGTATCTTTGTCTATACCTAGGTCATCGTAGCAAATTATATATATATATATATTTTTTTTGGTGTATGAGTTTACACTAAAGTTCTCAAGAAATTAAATGCTGAAAACCGTCGTCTAGAAGGATGTCTCTACCCTAGAAATGCTTCATTAGTTTTTGCTTCATCAGATGTCTCTACTGTCTCTACCCTAGAAATGCTTCATTGGTTTTTTTGCTTTATACAACACCCGCTTCTTCTTTGAACTTAGAAGTCGACTCGCCTATTCCACCGAATGATTCCTGAGCTGTAATATTCTCCTTGCTGACAGCTGTCGTCTCCATGTCCTGGACTGTATTTCAAAATTTTCATCCAAGAGGGGATCCTCCTTGTTCATCCTGAATAGATTTAGAAATCCTTTACGGCTCCCGTGATAACCTCCATATATTCGACGAACTTTCTTAACCTGTTAACCGCTGCCGGCTTTACTCCTGAACTTCCAGGGACAATTTTGTTTCGGATGGTTAGATTTGGCCTGCTGTTCAGCAACTGCTTATCTCAGATAAGTTATTTTTTATGTTTTCTTTCCCGTTAGATAAAGTTTAATAATTTCAGCAGTTAAATGATTGAATTAATTGATGAGTTGAGCATTAAATTTTTCTTTGTAGTAGACCAAGTTAACCTAACTATATAGAAATCATTTTTTTGTGTCGATTAAGTAAAGTATTAAATTGACGAAGGGTTTAATTTTTTTGTTTATTATTGTAACTTAACTTAATTGTAAAGGAAAATAAGTTCTTATAATTATGTAAATCAACTCTGGAGTGCCTGCTTGGTGAGAATTGATTTGTAATATCTTGTTTGAGCCTATCTGTTACTCTCAGGGATTAACTTTTGGTAGGATTTTAATAGTGTAATTACCTAACATTTATCCGGTTAATCACTACGTTAATAAACAAATGAAAAAATAATGAAAATTATTATGTGCAATAACTATTTTATTTTTGTTGGATGGTACTGAGTGCAATAATATGTCATCTGTATTCATTATTCTGTGTGAAGTAGAAGGTGTTACTTGTTAAAATTTATATTTTTTTTCTCCCCGGGGAGGGTACTTTTCATTAATTACTGTTCATTAATTTATAGTTTATTTTGGGTATGTTTACATGATTGCTATAGTAACTATAATAGAAATTCTAAAGACTAATTTTAAGAAATAATTACTCAGTAATAGTTTGATTTGTAAAACAATAGTACTGCAGTGTTGAATATATTTTGATTTTCCAAGTAAATAGACATATACATATATATATTAATTGCAATAAGAGTTAAATAAATAAATAAGTTTTTCTAGATCATTCAATGGTTAAATTATTTTGTGTGCTCATGATTTTTACCAGTCTTTACTCAAATGGATTTAGGGTTATTCCGAAATAAACACAACGCAATTAGAACAGGTTATTGATACTGGAATGTTATGGTAGGAAAGAGTATTCTCGTGTTATGGTCAATCGTAGGATACCTTTTGGTAACGTAGGAAAATTAGAAGGTAAAATTTCAATTTAATTTAATTAAGTGATTCATAAAAATCAAAATTTTAATTTGTAATTATTCAAAATTGGAGCTACACATGTTTGGTTATATTCTTTTTTGGCCTATTAATTCTAGTGTAATATATTTTGGCTTTCCGAGCTTACGCGAACTGCGTCGTCAATCTTGTACACGCAAAGAATGGATAGGTGATTTTTTTCACGTAATAAACTCAGTTTTTCATGTCAAAAATTAATTTGATTTCTTAGTATTTCATATCATTAGTTGCAGAAAAATTAGCTCTTTAATTTGGCATAACTTTCGTTTTTCTAACTTTAAATGCATTTTAGTTATGACCTTTAATTAATATATTTTCCTTCGTTTGCTTGTGATTTAGTTAAAGGGGGATGAAATGCCCTCTTTTCGATTGAAAAGTCACTTTTTGCGAGTTTCAGCATTCTTTCGTTGGGACCCCTCGCAGGGTTGTTGAAATTCCTAATTTTCCCCTGTCACAGGTGGTGTTTATTTGGCGACATAGAATTTCCGTTGAGGTTTCAAAGTAGTGGATTGGCGAGTTTGATAACATGAGGGTATGTTGTTGAAACTATTTTAACTTTCGGCGAAGAGTGGGTTGTGCCAACTTGGAGGACCGGCGTCCTCCCTTTTAACGGGTTGTTTTGGGGGACGAACACACTTTTTGACACGTCTTCTGCTTTCTTTTCAATTCCTTTCGGGGCTGCATGCTTCGGCAGCAGATTCTGCCGAGAAAATGCTGTTCTTCACCGAATTGGTTACGGGCCTCGTGCCTCTGCGCCTTGAGCGCGGGCCCTGGTTTACAGGTATCTTTGTCTATACCTAGGTCATTGTAGCAAATTATATATATATATTTTTTGGTGTATGAGTTTACATTAAAGTTCTCAAGAAATTAAATGCTGAAAACCGTCGTCTAGAAGGATGTCTCTACCCTAGAAATGCTTCATTAGTTTTTGCTTCATCAGATGTCTCTACTGTCTCTACCCTAGAAATGCTTCATTGGTTTTTTTGCTTCATACAACACCCGCTTCTTCTTTGAACTTAGAAGTCGACTCGCCTATTCCACCGAATGATTCCTGAGCTGTAATATTCTCCTTGCTGACAGCTGTCGTCTCCATGTCCTGGACTGTATTTCAAAATTTTCATCCAAGAGGGGATCCTCCTTGTTCATCCTGAATAGATTTAGAAATCCTTTACGACTCCCGTGATAACCTCCATATATTCGACGAACTTTCTTAACCTGTTAACCGCTGCCGGCTTTACTCCTGAACTTCCAGGGACAATTTTGTTTCGGATGGTTAGATTTGGCCTGCTGTTCAGCAACTGCTTATCTCAGATAAGTTATTTTTTATGTTTTCTTTCCCGTTAGATAAAGTTTAATAATTTCAGCAGTTAAATGATTGAATTAATTGATGAGTTGAGCATTAAATTTTTCTTTGTAGTAGACCAAGTTAACCTAACTATATAGAAATCATTTTTTTTGTGTCGATTAAGTAAAGTATTAAATTGACGAAGGGTTTAATTTTTTTATTTATTATTGTAACTTAATTGTAAAGGAAAATAAGTTCTTATAATTATGTAAATCAACTCTGGAGTGCTTCTTGGTGAGAATTGATTTGTAATATCTTGTTTGAGCCTATCTGTTACTCTCAGGGATTAACTTTTGGTAGGATCGTAATAGTGTAATTACCTAACATTTATCCGGTTAATCACTACGTTAATAAACAAATGAAAAAATAATGAAAATTATTATGTGCAATAACTATTTTATTTTTGTTGGATGGTACTGAGTGCAATAATATGTCATCTGTATTCATTATTCTGTGTGAAGTAGAAGGTGTTACTTGTTAAAATTTATATTTCTTTTCTCTCCGGGGAGGGTACTTTTCATTAATTACTGTTCATTAATTTATAGTTTATTTTGGGTATGTTTACATGATTGCTATAGTAACTATAATAGAAATTCTAAAGACTAATGTTAAGAAATAATTACTCAGTAATAGTTTGATTTGTAACACAATAGTACTGCAGTGTTGAATATATTTTGATTTTCCAAGTAAATAGACATATACATATATATATTAATTGCAATAAGAGTTAAATAAATAAATAAGTTTTTCTAGATCATTCAATGGTTAAATTATTTTGTGTGCTCATGATTTTTACCAGTCTTTACTCAAATGGATTTAGGGTTATTCCGAAATAAACACAACGCAATTAGAACAGGTTATTGATACTGGAATGTTATGGTAGGAAAGAGTATTCTCGTGTTATGGTCAATCGTAGGATACCTTTTGGTAACGTAGGAAAATTAGAAGGTAAAATTTCAATTTAATTTAATTAAGTGATTCATAAAAATCAAAATTTTAATTTGTAATTATTCAAAATTGGAGCTACACATGTTTGGTTATATTCTTTTTTCGCCTATTAATTCTAGTGTAATATATTTTGGCTTTCCGAGCTTACGCGAACTGCGTCGTCAATCTTGTACACGCAAAGAATGGATAGGTGATTTTTTTCACGTAATAAACTCAGTTTTTCATGTCAAAAATTAATTTGATTTCTTAGTATTTCATATCATTAGTTGCAGAAAAATTAGCTCTTTAATTTGGCATAACTTTCGTTTTTCTAACTTTAATTGCATTTTAGTTATGACCTTTAATTAATACATTTTCCTTCGTTTGCTTGTGATTTAGTTAAAGGGGGATGAAATGCCCTCTTTTCGATTGAAAAGTCACTTTTTGCGAGTTTCAGCGTTCTTTCGTTGGGACCCCTCGCAGGTTGTTGAAATTCCTAATTTTCCCCTGTCACAGGTGGTGTTTATTTGGCAACATAGAATTTCCGTTGAGGTTTCAAAGTAGTGGATTGGCGAGTTTGATAACATGAGGGTATGTTGTTGTTGCAACTATTTTAACTTTCGGCGAAGAGTGGGTTGTGCCAACTTGGCAGTCCGGCGTCCTCCCTTTTAACGGGTTGTTTTGGGGGACGAACACACTTTTTGACACGTCTTCTGCTTTCTTTTGAATTCCTTTCGGGACTGCACGCTTCGGCAGCAGATTCTGCCGAGAAAATGCTGTTCTTCACCGAATTGGTTACGGGCCTCGTGCCTCTGCGCCTTGAGCGCGGGCCCTGGTTTACGGGTATCTTTGTCTATACCTAGGTCATCGTAGCAAATTATATATATATATTTTTTTTTGGTGTATGAGTTTACACTAAAGTTCTCAAGAAATTAAATGCTGAAAATCGTCGTCTAGAAGGATGTCTCTACCCTAGAAATGCTTCATTAGTTTTTGCTTCATCAGATGTCTCTACTGTCTCTACCCTAGAAATACTTCATTGGTTTTTTTGCTTCATACAACACCCGCTTCTTCTTTGAACTTAGAAGTCGACTCGCCTATTCCACCGAATGATTCCTGAGCTGTAATATTCTCCTTGCTGACAGCTGTCGTCTCCATGTCCTGGACTGTATTTCAAAATTTTCGTCGAAGAGGGGATCCTCCTTGTTCATCCTGAATAGATTTAGAAATCCTTTACGGCTCCCGTGATAACCTCCATATATTCGACGAACTTTCTTAACCTGTTACCCGCTGCCGGCTTTACTCCTGAACTTCCAGGGACAATTTTGTTTCAGATGGTTAGATTTGGCCTGCTGTTCAGCAACTGCTTATCTCAGATAAGTTATTTTTTATGTTTTCTTTCCCGTTAGATAAAGTTTAATAATTTCAGCAGTTAAATGATTGAATTAATTGATGAGTTGAGCATTAAATTTTTCTTTGTAGTAGACCAAGTTAACCTAACTATATAGAAATCATTTTTTTGTGTCGATTAAGTAAAGTATTAAATTGACGAAGGGTTTAATTTTTTTGTTTATTATTGTAACTTAACTTAATTGTAAAGGAAAATAAGTTCTTATAATTATGTAAATCAACTCTGGAGTGCCTGCTTGGTGAGAATTGATTTGTAATATCTTGTTTGAGCCTATCTGTTACTCTCAGGGATTAACTTTTGGTAGGATTTTAATAGTGTAATTACCTAACATTTATCCGGTTAATCACTACGTTAATAAACAAATGAAAAAATAATGAAAATTATTATGTGCAATAACTATTTTATTTTTGTTGGATGGTACTGAGTGCAATAATATGTCATCTGTATTCATTATTCTGTGTGAAGTAGAAGGTGTTACTTGTTAAAATTTATATTTTTTTTCCCCGGGGATGGTACTTTTCATTAATTACTGTTCATTAATTTATAGTTTGTTTTGGGTATGTTTACATGATTGCTATAGTAACTATAATAGAAATTCTAAAGACTAATGTTAAGAAATAATTACTCAGTAATAGTTTGATTTGTAAAACAATAGTACTGCAGTGTTGAATATATTTTGATTTTCCAAGTAAATAGATATATATATATATATATATTAATTGCAATAAGAGTTAAATAAATAAATAAGTTTTTCTAGATCATTCAATGGTTAAATTATTTTGTGTGCTCATGATTTTTACCAGTCTTTACTCAAGTGGATTTAGGGTTATTCCGAAATAAACACAACGCAATTAGAACAGGTTATTGATACTGGAATGTTATGGTAGGAAAGAGTATTCTGGTGTTATGGTCAATCGTAGGATACCTTTTGGTAACGTAGGAAAATTAGAAGGTAAAATTTCAATTTAATTTAATTAAGTGATTCATAAAAATCAAAATTTTAATTTGTAATTATTCAAAATTGGAGCTACACATGTTTGGTTATATTCTTTTTTGGCCTACTAATTCTAGTGTAATATATTTTGGCTTTCCGAGCTTACGCGAACTGCGTCGTCAATCTTGTACACGCAAACAATGGATAGGTGATTTTTTTCACGTAATAAACTCAGTTTTTCATGTCAAAAATTAATTTGATTTCTTAGTATTTAATATCATTAGTTGCAGAAAAATTAGCTCTTTAATTTGGCATAACTTTCGTTTTTCTAACTTTAATTGCATTTTAGTTATGACCTTTAATTA
This sequence comes from Stegodyphus dumicola, assembly GCF_044657685.1. Classification (NCBI taxonomy): domain Eukaryota; kingdom Metazoa; phylum Arthropoda; class Arachnida; order Araneae; family Eresidae; genus Stegodyphus; species Stegodyphus dumicola. The sequence goes on from NC_140781.1 coordinate 114,192,934, forward strand.
ATATATTTTCTTTCGTTTGTTTCTGATTTAGTTAAAGAGGGATGAAATGCCCTCTTTTCGATTGAAAAGTCACTTTTTGCGAGTTTCAGCGTTCTTTCGTTGGGACCCCTCGCAGGTTGTTGAAATTCCTAATTTTCCCCTGTCACAGGTGGTGTTTATTTGGCGACATAGAATTTCCGTTGAGGTTTCAAAGTAGTGGATTGGCGAGTTTGATAACATGAGGGTATGTTGTTGTTGCAACTATTTTTAACTTTCGGCAAAGAGTGGGTTGTGCCAACTTGGCGGTCCGGCGTCCTCCCTTTTAACGGCTTGTTTTGGGGGACGAACACACTTTTTGACACGTCTTCTGCTTTCTTTTGAATTCCTTTCGGGGCTGCACGCTTCGGCAGCAGATTCTGCCGAGTAAATGCTGTTCTTCACCGAATTGGTTACGGGCCTCGTGCCTCTGCGGCTTGAGCGCGGGCCCTGTTTTACGAGTATCTTTGTCTATACCTAGGTCATCGTAGCAAATTATATATATATATATATTTGGTGTATGAGTTTACATTAAAGTTCTCAAGAAATTAAATGCTGAAAATCGTCGTCTAGAAGGATTTCTCTACTGTCTCTACCCTAGAAATGCTTCATTAGTTTGTGCTTCATACAACACCCGCTTCTTCTTTGAAATTAGAAGTCGACTCGCCTATTCCACCGAATGATTCCTGAGCTGTAATATTCTCCTTGCTGACAGCTGTCGTCTCCATGTCCTGGACTGTATTTCAAAATTTTCATCCAAGAGGGGATCCTCCTTGTTCATCCTGAATAGATTTAGAAATCTTTTACGGCTCCCGTGATAACCTCCATATATTCGACGAACTTTCTTAACCTGTTACCCGCTGCCGGCTTTACTCCTGAACTTCCAGGGACAATTTTGTTTCGGATGGTTAGATTTGGCCTGCTGTTCAGCAACTGCTTATCTCAGATAAGTTATTTTTTTATGTTTTCTTTCCCGTTAGATAAAGTTTAATAATTTCAGCAGTTAAATGATTGAATTAATTGATGAGTTGAGCATTAAATTTTTCTTTGTAGTAGACCAAGTTAACCTAACTATATAGAAATCATTTTTTTGTGTCGATTAAGTAAAGTATTAAATTGACGAAGGGTTTAATTTTTTTATTTATTATTGTAACTTAATTGTAAAGGAAAATAAGTTCTTATAATTATGTAAATCAACTCTGGAGTGCCTGCTTGGTGAGAATTGATTTGTAATATCTTGTTTGAGCCTATCTGTTACTCTCAGGGATTAACTTTTGGTAGGATCGTAATAGTGTAATCACCTAACATTTATCCGGTTAATCACTACGTTAATAAACAAATGAAAAAATAATGAAAATTATTATGTGCAATAACTATTTTATTTTTGTTGGATGGTACTGAGTGCAATAATATGTCATCTGTATTCATTATTCTGTGTGAAGTAGAAGGTGTTACTTGTTAAAATTTATATTTCTTTTCTCCCCGGGGAGGGTACTTTTCATTAATTACTGTTCATTAATTTATAGTTTATTTTGGGTATGTTTACATGATTGCTATAGTAACTATAATAGAAATTCTAAAGACTAATGTTAAGAAATAATTACTCAGTAATAGTTTGATTTGTAAAACAATAGTACTGCAGTGTTGAATATATTTTGATTTTCCAAGTAAATAGACATATACATATATATATTAATTGCAATAAGAGTTAAATAAATAAATAAGTTTTTCTAGATCATTCAATGGTTAAATTATTTTGTGTGCTCATGATTTTTACCAGTCTTTACTCAAATGGATTTAGGGTTATTCCGAAATAAACACAACGCAATTAGAACAGGTTATTGATACTGGAATGTTATGGTAGGAAAGAGTATTCTGGTGTTATGGTCAATCGTAGGATACCTTTTGGTAACGTAGGAAAATTAGAAGGTAAAATTTCAATTTAATTTAATTAAGTGATTCATAAAAATCAAAATTTTAATTTGTAATTATTCAAAATTGGAGCTACACATGTTTGGTTATATTCTTTTTTCGCCTATTAATTCTAGTGTAATATATTTTGGCTTTCCGAGCTTACGCGAACTGCGTCGTCAATCTTGTACACGCAAAGAATGGATAGGTGATTTTTTTCACGTAATAAACTCAGTTTTTCATGTCAAAAATTAATTTGATTTCTTAGTATTTCATATCATTAGTTGCAGAAAAATTAGCTGTTTAATTTGGCATAACTTTCGTTTTTCTAACTTTAATTGCATTTTAGTTATGACCTTTAATTAATACATTTTCCTTCGTTTGCTTGTGATTTAGTTAAAGGGGGATGAAATGCCCTCTTTTCGATTGAAAAGTCACTTTTTGCGAGTTTCAGCGTTCTTTCGTTGGGACCCCTCGCAGGTTGTTGAAATTCCTAATTTTCCCCTGTCACAGGTGGTGTTTATTTGGCGACATAGAATTTCCGTTGAGGTTTCAAAGTAGTGGATTGGCGAGTTTGATAACATGAGGGTATGTTGTTGTTGCAACTATTTTAACTTTCGGCGAAGAGTGGGTTGTGCCAACTTGGCAGTCCGGCGTCCTCCCTTTTAACGGGTTGTTTTGGGGGACGAACACACTTTTTGACACGTCTTCTGCTTTCTTTTGAATTCCTTTCGGGACTGCACGCTTCGGCAGCAGATTCTGCCGAGAAAATGCTGTTCTTCACCGAATTGGTTACGGGCCTCGTGCCTCTGCGCCTTGAGCGCGGGCCCTGGTTTACGGGTATCTTTGTCTATACCTAGGTCATCGTAGCAAATTATATATATATATATATATTTTTTGGTGTATGAGTTTACACTAAAGTTCTCAAGAAATTAAATGCTGAAAATCGTCGTCTAGAAGGATGTCTCTACCCTAGAAATGCTTCATTAGTTTTTGCTTCATCAGATGTCTCTACTGTCTCTACCCTAGAAATGCTTCATTGGTTTTTTTGCTTCATACAACACCCGCTTCTTCTTTGAACTTAGAAGTCGACTCGCCTATTCTATCGAATGATTCCTGAGCTGTAATATTCTCCTTGCTGACAGCTGCCGTCTCCATGTCCTGGACTGTATTTCAAAATTTTCGTCGAAGAGGGGATCCTCCTTGTTCATCCTGAATAGATTTAGAAATCCTTTACGGCTCCCGTGATAACCTCCATATATTCGACGAACTTTCTTAACCTGTTACCCGCTGCCGGCTTTACTCCTGAACTTCCAGGGACAATTTTGTTTCAGATGGTTAGATTTGGCCTGCTGTTCAGCAACTGCTTATCTCAGATAAGTTATTTTTTTATGTTTTCTTTCCCGTTAGATAAAGTTTAATAATTTCAGCAGTTAAATGATTGAATTAATTGATGAGTTGAGCATTAAATTTTTCTTTGTAGTAGACCAAGTTAACCTAACTATATAGAAATCATTTTTTTGTGTCGATTAAGTAAAGTATTAAATTGACGAAGGGTTTAATTTTTTTGTTTATTATTGTAACTTAACTTAATTGTAAAGGAAAATAAGTTCTTATAATTATGTAAATCAACTCTGGAGTGCCTGCTTGGTGAGAGTTGATTTGTAATATCTTGTTTGAGCCTATCTGTTACTCTCAGGGATTAAATTTGGTAGGATTTTAATAGTGTAATTACCTAACATTTATCCGGTTAATCACTACGTTAATAAACAAATGAAAAAATAATGAAAATTATTATGTGCAATAACTATTTTATTTTTGTTGGATGGTACTGAGTGCAATAATATGTCATCTGTATTCATTATTCTGTGTGAAGTAGAAGGTGTTACTTGTTAAAATTTATATTTTTTTCCCCGGGGAGGGTACTTTTCATTACTTACTGTTCATTAATTTATAGTTTATTTTGGGTATGTTTACATGATTGCTATAGTAACTATAATAGAAATTCTAAAGACTAATGTTAAGAAATAATTACTCAGTAATAGTTTGATTTGTAAAACAATAGTACTGCAGTGTTGAATATATTTTGATTTTCCAAGTAAATAGATATATATATATATATATATTAATTGCAATAAGAGTTAAATAAATAAATAAGTTTTTCTAGATCATTCAATGGTTAAATTATTTTGTGTGCTCATGATTTTTACCAGTCTTTACTCAAGTGGATTTAGGGTTATTCCGAAATAAACACAACGCAATTAGAACAGGTTATTGATACTGGAATGTTATGGTAGGAAAGAGTATTCTGGTGTTATGGTCAATCGTAGGATACCTTTTGGTAACGTAGGAAAATTAGAAGGTAAAATTTCAATTTAATTTAATTAAGTGATTCATAAAAATCAAAATTTTAATTTGTAATTATTCAAAATTGGAGCTACACATGTTTGGTCATATTCTTTTTTGGCCTACTAATTCTAGTGTAATATATTTTGGCTTTCCGAGCTTACGCGAACTGCGTCGTCAATCTTGTACACGCAAACAATGGATAGGTGATTTTTTTCACGTAATAAACTCAGTTTTTCATGTCAAAAATTAATTTGATTTCTTAGTATTTAATATCATTAGTTGCAGAAAAATTAGCTCTTTAATTTGGCATAACTTTCGTTTTTCTAACTTTAATTGCATTTTAGTTATGACCTTTAATTAATATATTTTCTTTCGTTTGCTTGTGATTTAGTTAAAGAGGGATGAAATGCCCTCTTTTCGATTGAAAAGTCACTTTTTGCGAGTTTCAGCGTTCTTTCGTTGGGACCCCTCGCAGGGTTGTTGAAATTCCTAATTTTCCCCTGTCACAGATGGTGTTTATTTGGCGACATAGAATTTCCGTTGAGGTTTCAAAGTAGTGGATTGGCGAGTTTGATAACATGAGGGTATGTTGTTGTTGCAACTATTTTTAACTTTCGGCAAAGAGTGGGTTGTGCCAACTTGGCGGTCCGGCGTCCTCCCTTTTAACGGCTTGTTTTGGGGGACGAACACACTTTTTGACACGTCTTCTGCTTTCTTTTGAATTCCTTTCGGGACTGCACGCTTCGGCAGCAGATTCTGCCGAGAAAATGCTGTTCTTCACCGAATTGGTTACGGGCCTCGTGCCTCTGCGCCTTGAGCGCGGGCCCTGGTTTACGGGTATCTTTGTCTATACCTAGGTCATCGTAGCAAATTATATATATATATATATATTTTTTGGTGTATGAGTTTACACTAAAGTTCTCAAGAAATTAAATGCTGAAAATCGTCGTCTAGAAGGATGTCTCTACCCTAGAAATGCTTCATTAGTTTTTGCTTCATCAGATGTCTCTACTGTCTCTACCCTAGAAATGCTTCATTGGTTTTTTTGCTTCATACAACACCCGCTTCTTCTTTGAACTTAGAAGTCGACTCGCCTATTCTATCGAATGATTCCTGAGCTGTAATATTCTCCTTGCTGACAGCTGCCGTCTCCATGTCCTGGACTGTATTTCAAAATTTTCGTCGAAGAGGGGATCCTCCTTGTTCATCCTGAATAGATTTAGAAATCCTTTACGGCTCCCGTGATAACCTCCATATATTCGACGAACTTTCTTAACCTGTTACCCGCTGCCGGCTTTACTCCTGAACTTCCAGGGACAATTTTGTTTCAGATGGTTAGATTTGGCCTGCTGTTCAGCAACTGCTTATCTCAGATAAGTTATTTTTTTATGTTTTCTTTCCCGTTAGATAAAGTTTAATAATTTCAGCAGTTAAATGATTGAATTAATTGATGAGTTGAGCATTAAATTTTTCTTTGTAGTCGACCAAATTAACCTAACTATATAGAAATCATTTTTTGTGTCGATTAAGTAAAGTATTAAATTGACGAAGGGTTTAATTTTTTTGTTTATTATTGTAACTTAACTTAATTGTAAAGGAAAATAAGTTATTATAATTATGTAAATCAACTCTGGAGTGCCTGCTTGGTGAGGATTGATTTGTAATATCTTGTTTGAGCCTATCTGTTACTCTCAGGGATTAACTTTTGGTAGGATCGTAATAGTGTAATTACCTAACATTTATCCGGTTAATCACTACGTTAATAAACAAATGAAAAAAAATAATGAAAATTATTATGTGCAATAACTATTATTTTTTTGTTGGATGGTACTGAGTGCAATAATATGTCATCTGTATTGATTATTCTGTGTGAAGTAGAAGGTGTTACTTGTTAAAATTTATATATTTTTTCTCCCCGGGGAGGGTACTTTTCATTAATTACTGTTCATTAATTTATAGTTTATGTTTGGTATGTTTACATGATTGCTATAGTAACTATAATAGAAATTCTAAAGACTAATGTTAAGAAATAATTACTCAGTAATAGTTTGATTTGTAAAACAATAGTACTGCAGTGTTGAATATATTTTGATTTTCCAAGTAAATAGATATATATATATATATTAATTGCAATAAGAGTTAAATAAATAAATAAGTTTTTCTAGATCATTCAATGGTTAAATTATTTTGTGTGCTCATGATTTTTACCAGTCTTTACTCAAATGGATTTAGGGTTATTCCGAAATAAACACAACGCAATTAGAACAGGTTATTGATACTGGAATGTTATGGTAGGAAAGAGTATTCTGGTGTTATGGTCAATCGTAGGATACCTTTTGGTAACGTAGGAAAATTAGAAGGTAAAATTTCAATTTAATTTAATTAAGTGATTCATAAAAATCAAAATTTTAATTTGTAATTATTCAAAATTGGAGCTACACATGTTTGGTTATATTCTTTTTTGGCCTATTAATTCTAGTGTAATATATTTTGGCTTTCCGAGTTTACGCGAACTGCGTCGTCAATCTTGTACACGCAAACAATGGATAGGTGATTTTTTTCACGTAATAAACTCAGTTTTTCATGTCAAAAATTAATTTGATTTCTTAGTATTTAATATCATTAGTTGCAGAAAAATTAGCTCTTTAATTTGGCATAACTTTCGTTTTTCTAACTTTAATTGCATTTTAGTTATGAGCTTTAATTAGTACATTTTCCTTCGTTTGCTTGTGATTTAGTTAAAGGGGGATGAAATGCCCTCTTTCCGGTTGAAAAGTCACTTTTTGCGAGTTTCAGCGTTCTTTCGTTGGGACCCCTCGCAGGGTTGTTGAAATTCCTAATTTTCCCCTGTCACAGGTGGTGTTTATTTGGCGACATAGAATTTCCGTTGAGGTTTCAAAGTAGTGGATTGGCGAGTTTGATAACATGAGGGTATGTTGTTGCAACTATTTTAACTTTCGGCGGAGAGTGGGTTGTGCCAACTTGAAGGGCCGACGTCCTCCCTTTTAAAGGGTTGTTTTGGGGGACGAACACACTTTTTGACACGTCTTCTGCTTTCTTTTGAATTCCTTTCGGGGCTGCACACTTCGGCAGCAGATTCTGCCGAGAAAATGCTGTTCTTCACCGAATTGGTTACCGGCCTCGTGCCTCTGCGCCTTGAGCGCGGGCCCTGGTTTACGGGTATCATTGTCTATACCTAGGTCATCGTAGCAAATTATATATATATATATATTTTTTGGTGTATGAGTTTACATTAAAGTTCTCAAGAAATTAAATGCTGAAAATCGTCGTCTAGAAGGTTGTCTCTACCCTAGAAATGCTTCATTAGTTTTTGCTTCATCAGATGTCTCTACTGTCTCTACCCTAGAAATGCTTCATTAGTTTTTGCTTCATCAGATGTCTCTACTCTCTCTACCCTAGTAATGCTTCATTGGTTTTTTTGCTTCATACAACACCCGCTTCTTCTTTGAACTTAGAAGTGGACTCGCCTATTCCACCGAATGATTCCTGAGCTGTAATATTCTCCTTGTTGACAGCTGTCGTCTCCATGTCCTGGACTGTATTTCAAAATTTTCATCCAAGAGGGGATCCTCTTTGTTCATCCTGAATAGATTTAGAAATCCTTTACGGCTCCCGTGATAACCTCCATATATTCGACGAACTTTCTTAACCTGTTACCCTTGCCGGCTTTACTCCTGAACTTCCAGGGACAATTTTGTTTCGGATGGTTAGATTTGGCCTGCTGTTCAGCAACTGCTTATCTCAGATAAGTTATTTTTTATGTTTTCTTTCCCGTTAGATAAAGTTTAATAATTTCAGCAGTTAAATCATTGAATTAATTGATGAGTTGAGCATTAAATTTTTCTTTGTAGTCGACCAAATTAACCTAACTATATAGAAATCATTTTTTTGTGTCGATTAAGTAAAGTATTAAATTGACGAAGGGTTTAATTTTTTGTTTATTATTGTAACTTAACTTAATTGTAAAGGAAAATAAGTTATTATAATTATGTAAATCAACTCTGGAGTGCCTGCTTGGTGAGGATTGATTTGTAATATCTTGTTTGAGCCTATCTGTTACTCTCAGGGATTAACTTTTGGTAGGATCGTAATAGTGTAATTACCTAACATTTATCCGGTTAATCACTACGTTAATAAACAAATGAAAAAAAATAATGAAAATTATTATGTGCAATAACTATTTTATTTTTGTTGGATGGTATTGAGTGCAACAATATGTCTTCTGTATTGATTATTCTGTGTGAAGTAGAAGGTGTTACTTGTTAAAATTTATATTTTTTTTCTCCCCGGGGAGGGTACTGTTCATTAATTACTGTTCATTAATTTATAGTTTATTTTTGGTATGTTTACATGATTGCTATAGTAACTATAATAGTAATTCTAAAGACTAATGTTAAGAAATAATTACTCCGTAATAGTTTGATTTGTAAAACAATAGTACTGCAGTGTTGAATATATTTTGATTTTCCAAGTAAATATATATATATATATATATTAATTGCAATAAGAGTTAAATAAATAAATATGTTTTTCTAAATTATTCAATGGTTAAATTATTTTGCGTGCTCATGATTTTTACCAGTCTTTACTCAAATGGATTTAGGGTTATTCCGAAATAAAAACAACGCAATTAGAACAGGTTATTGATACTGGAATGTTATGGTAGGAAAGAGTATTCTGGTGTCATGGTCAATCGTAGGATACCTTTTGGTAACGTAGGAAAATTAGAAGGTAAAATTTCAATTTAGTTTAATTAAGTGATTCATAAAAATCAAAATTTTAATTCGTAATTATTCAAAATTGGAGCTACACATGTCTGGTTATATTCTTTTTTGGCCTATTAATTCTAGTGTAATATATTTTGGCTTTCCGAGTTTACGCGAACTGCGTCGTCAATCTTGTACACGCAAACAATGGATAGGTGATATTTTCACGTAATAAACTCAGTTTTTCATGTCAAAAATTAATTTGATTTCTTAGTATTTAATATCATTAGTTGCAGAAAAATTAGCTCTTTAATTTGGCATAACTTTCTTTTTTCTAACTTTAATTGCATTTTAGTTATGAGCTTTAATTAGTACATTTTCCTTCGTTTGCTTGTGATTTAGTTAAAGGGGGATGAAATGCCCTCTTTCCGGTTGAAAAGTCACTTTTTGCGAGTTTCAGCGTTCTTTCGTTGGGACCCCTCGCAGGGTTGTTGAAATTCCTAATTTTCCCCTGTCACAGGTGGTGTTTATTTGGCGACATAGAATTTCCGTTGAGGTTTCAAAGTAGTGGATTGGCGAGTTTGATAACATGAGGGTATGTTGTTGCAACTATTTTAACTTTCGGCGAAGAGTGGGTTGTGCCAACTTGGCGGTCGGCGTCCTTCCTTTTAACGGGTTGTTTTGGGGGACGAACACACTTTTTGACACGTCTTCTGCTTTCTTTTAAATTCCTTTCGGGGCTGCACGCTTCGACAGCAGATTCTGCCGAGAAAATGCTGTTCTTCACCGAATTGGTTACGGGCCTCGTGCCTCTGCGCCTTGAGCGCGGGCCCTGGTTTACGGGTATCTTTGTCTGTACCTAGGTCATCGTAGCAAATTATATATATATATATTTTTTTGGTGTATGAGTTTACACTAAAGTTCTCAAGAAATTAAATGCTGAAAATCGTCGTCTAGAAGGATGTCTCTACCCTAGAAATGCTTCATTAGTTTTTGCTTCATCAGATGTCTCTACTGTCTCTACCCTAGAAATACTTCATTGTTTTTTTGCTTCATACAACACCCGCTTCTTCTTTGAACTTAGAAGTCGACTCGCCTATTCCACCGAATGATTCTTGAGCTGTAATATTCTCCTTGCTGACAGCTGTCGTCTCCAAGTCCTGGACTGTATTTCAAAATTTTCATCCAAGAGGGGATCCTCCTTGTTCATCCTGAATAGATTTAGAAATCCTTTACGGCTCCCGTGATAACCTCCATATATTCGACGAACTTTCTTAACCTGTTACCCGCTGCCGGCTTTACTCCTGAACTTCCAGGGACAATTTTGTTTCAGATGGTTAGATTTGGCCTGCTGTTCAGCAACTGCTTATCTCAGATAAGTTATTTTTTTATGTTTTCTTTCCCGTTAGATAAAGTTTAATAATTTCAGCAGTTAAATGATTGAATTAATTGATGAGTTGAGCATTAAATTTTTCTTTGTAGTAGACCAAGTTAACCTAACTATATAGAAATCATTTTTTTGTGTCGATTAAGTAAAGTATTAAATTGACGAAGGGTTTAATTTTTTTGTTTATTATTGTAACTTAACTTAATTGTAAAGGAAAATAAGTTCTTATAATTATGTAAATCAACTCTGGAGTGCCTGCTTGGTGAGAGTTGATTTGTAATATCTTGTTTGAGCCTATCTGTTACTCTCAGGGATTAAATTTGGTAGGATTTTAATAGTGTAATTACCTAACATTTATCCGGTTAATCACTACGTTAATAAACAAATGAAAAAATAATGAAAATTATTATGTGCAATAACTATTTTATTTTTGTTGGATGGTACTGAGTGCAATAATATGTCATCTGTATTCATTATTCTGTGTGAAGTAGAAGGTGTTACTTGTTAAAATTTATATTTTTTTCCCCGGGGAGGGTACTTTTCATTAATTACTGTTCATTAATTTATAGTTTATTTTGGGTATGTTTACATGATTGCTATAGTAACTATAATAGAAATTCTAAAGACTAATGTTAAGAAATAATTACTCAGTAATAGTTTGATTTGTAAAACAATAGTACTGCAGTGTTGAATATATTTTGATTTTCCATGTAAATAGATATATATATATATATATATTAATTGCAATAAGAGTTAAATAAATAAATAAGTTTTTCTAGATCATTCAATGGTTAAATTATTTTGTGTGCTCATGATTTTTACCAGTCTTTACTCAAGTGGATTTAGGGTTATTCCGAAATAAACACAACGCAATTAGAACAGGTTATTGATACTGGAATGTTATGGTAGGAAAGAGTATTCTGGTGTTATGGTCAATCGTAGGATACCTTTTGGTAACGTAGGAAAATTAGAAGGTAAAATTTCAATTTAATTTAATTAAGTGATTCATAAAAATCAAAATTTTAATTTGTAATTATTCAAAATTGGAGCTACACATGTTTGGTCATATTCTTTTTTGGCCTACTAATTCTAGTGTAATATATTTTGGCTTTCCGAGCTTACGCGAACTGCGTCGTCAATCTTGTACACGCAAACAATGGATAGGTGATTTTTTTCACGTAATAAACTCAGTTTTTCATGTCAAAAATTAATTTGATTTCTTAGTATTTAATATCATTAGTTGCAGAAAAATTAGCTCTTTAATTTGGCATAACTTTCGTTTTTCTAACTTTAATTGCATTTTAGTTATGACCTTTAATTAATATATTTTCTTTCGTTTGCTTGTGATTTAGTTAAAGAGGGATGAAATGCCCTCTTTTCGATTGAAAAGTCACTTTTTGCGAGTTTCAGCGTTCTTTCGTTGGGACCCCTCGCAGGGTTGTTGAAATTCCTAATTTTCCCCTGTCACAGATGGTGTTTATTTGGCGACATAGAATTTCCGTTGAGGTTTCAAAGTAGTGGATTGGCGAGTTTGATAACATGAGGGTATGTTGTTGTTGCAACTATTTTTAACTTTCGGCAAAGAGTGGGTTGTGCCAACTTGGCGGTCCGGCGTCCTCCCTTTTAACGGCTTGTTTTGGGGGACGAACACACTTTTTGACACGTCTTCTGCTTTCTTTTGAATTCCTTTCGGGACTGCACGCTTCGGCAGCAGATTCTGCCGAGAAAATGCTGTTCTTCACCGAATTGGTTACGGGCCTCGTGCCTCTGCGCCTTGAGCGCGGGCCCTGGTTTACGGGTATCTTTGTCTATACCTAGGTCATCGTAGCAAATTATATATATATATATATATTTTTTGGTGTATGAGTTTACACTAAAGTTCTCAAGAAATTAAATGCGGAAAATCGTCGTCTAGAAGGATGTCTCTACCCTAGAAATGCTTCATTAGTTTTTGCTTCATCAGATGTCTCTACTGTCTCTACCCTAGAAATGCTTCATTGGTTTTTTTGCTTCATACAACACCCGCTTCTTCTTTGAACTTAGAAGTCGACTCGCCTATTCTATCGAATGATTCCTGAGCTGTAATATTCTCCTTGCTGACAGCTGCCGTCTCCATGTCCTGGACTGTATTTCAAAATTTTCGTCGAAGAGGGGATCCTCCTTGTTCATCCTGAATAGATTTAGAAATCCTTTACGGCTCCCGTGATAACCTCCATATATTCGACGAACTTTCTTAACCTGTTACCCGCTGCCGGCTTTACTCCTGAACTTCCAGGGACAATTTTGTTTCAGATGGTTAGATTTGGCCTGCTGTTCAGCAACTGCTTATCTCAGATAAGTTATTTTTTTATGTTTTCTTTCCCGTTAGATAAAGTTTAATAATTTCAGCAGTTAAATGATTGAATTAATTGATGAGTTGAGCATTAAATTTTTCTTTGTAGTCGACCAAATTAACCTAACTATATAGAAATCATTTTTTGTGTCGATTAAGTAAAGTATTAAATTGACGAAGGGTTTAATTTTTTTGTTTATTATTGTAACTTAACTTAATTGTAAAGGAAAATAAGTTATTATAATTATGTAAATCAACTCTGGAGTGCCTGCTTGGTGAGGATTGATTTGTAATATCTTGTTTGAGCCTATCTGTTACTCTCAGGGATTAACTTTTGGTAGGATCGTAATAGTGTAATTACCTAACATTTATCCGGTTAATCACTACGTTAATAAACAAATGAAAAAAAATAATGAAAATTATTATGTGCAATAACTATTATTTTTTTGTTGGATGGTACTGAGTGCAATAATATGTCATCTGTATTGATTATTCTGTGTGAAGTAGAAGGTGTTACTTGTTAAAATTTATATATTTTTTCTCCCCGGGGAGGGTACTTTTCATTAATTACTGTTCATTAATTTATAGTTTATGTTTGGTATGTTTACATGATTGCTATAGTAACTATAATAGAAATTCTAAAGACTAATGTTAAGAAATAATTACTCAGTAATAGTTTGATTTGTAAAACAATAGTACTGCAGTGTTGAATATATTTTGATTTTCCAAGTAAATAGATATATATATATATATTAATTGCAATAAGAGTTAAATAAATAAATAAGTTTTTCTAGATCATTCAATGGTTAAATTATTTTGTGTGCTCATGATTTTTACCAGTCTTTACTCAAATGGATTTAGGGTTATTCCGAAATAAACACAACGCAATTAGAACAGGTTATTGATACTGGAATGTTATGGTAGGAAAGAGTATTCTGGTGTTATGGTCAATCGTAGGATACCTTTTGGTAACGTAGGAAAATTAGAAGGTAAAATTTCAATTTAATTTAATTAAGTGATTCATAAAAATCAAAATTTTAATTTGTAATTATTCAAAATTGGAGCTACACATGTTTGGTTATATTCTTTTTTGGCCTATTAATTCTAGTGTAATATATTTTGGCTTTCCGAGTTTACGCGAACTGCGTCGTCAATCTTGTACACGCAAACAATGGATAGGTGATTTTTTTCACGTAATAAACTCAGTTTTTCATGTCAAAAATTAATTTGATTTCTTAGTATTTAATATCATTAGTTGCAGAAAAATTAGCTCTTTAATTTGGCATAACTTTCGTTTTTCTAACTTTAATTGCATTTTAGTTATGAGCTTTAATTAGTACATTTTCCTTCGTTTGCTTGTGATTTAGTTAAAGGGGGATGAAATGCCCTCTTTCCGGTTGAAAAGTCACTTTTTGCGAGTTTCAGCGTTCTTTCGTTGGGACCCCTCGCAGGGTTGTTGAAATTCCTAATTTTCCCCTGTCACAGGTGGTGTTTATTTGGCGACATAGAATTTCCGTTGAGGTTTCAAAGTAGTGGATTGGCGAGTTTGATAACATGAGGGTATGTTGTTGCAACTATTTTAACTTTCGGCGGAGAGTGGGTTGTGCCAACTTGAAGGGCCGACGTCCTCCCTTTTAAAGGGTTGTTTTGGGGGACGAACACACTTTTTGACACGTCTTCTGCTTTCTTTTGAATTCCTTTCGGGGCTGCACACTTCGGCAGCAGATTCTGCCGAGAAAATGCTGTTCTTCACCGAATTGGTTACCGGCCTCGTGCCTCTGCGCCTTGAGCGCGGGCCCTGGTTTACGGGTATCATTGTCTATACCTAGGTCATCGTAGCAAATTATATATATATATATATTTTTTGGTGTATGAGTTTACATTAAAGTTCTCAAGAAATTAAATGCTGAAAATCGTCGTCTAGAAGGTTGTCTCTACCCTAGAAATGCTTCATTAGTTTTTGCTTCATCAGATGTCTCTACTGTCTCTACCCTAGAAATGCTTCATTAGTTTTTGCTTCATCAGATGTCTCTACTCTCTCTACCCTAGTAATGCTTCATTGGTTTTTTTGCTTCATACAACACCCGCTTCTTCTTTGAACTTAGAAGTGGACTCGCCTATTCCACCGAATGATTCCTGAGCTGTAATATTCTCCTTGTTGACAGCTGTCGTCTCCATGTCCTGGACTGTATTTCAAAATTTTCATCCAAGAGGGGATCCTCCTTGTTCATCCTGAATAGATTTAGAAATCCTTTACGGCTCCCGTGATAACCTCCATATATTCGACGAACTTTCTTAACCTGTTACCCTTGCCGGCTTTACTCCTGAACTTCCAGGGACAATTTTGTTTCGGATGGTTAGATTTGGCCTGCTGTTCAGCAACTGCTTATCTCAGATAAGTTATTTTTTATGTTTTCTTTCCCGTTAGATAAAGTTTAATAATTTCAGCAGTTAAATCATTGAATTAATTGATGAGTTGAGCATTAAATTTTTCTTTGTAGTCGACCAAATTAACCTAACTATATAGAAATCATTTTTTTGTGTCGATTAAGTAAAGTATTAAATTGACGAAGGGTTTAATTTTTTGTTTATTATTGTAACTTAACTTAATTGTAAAGGAAAATAAGTTATTATAATTATGTAAATCAACTCTGGAGTGCCTGCTTGGTGAGGATTGATTTGTAATATCTTGTTTGAGCCTATCTGTTACTCTCAGGGATTAACTTTTGGTAGGATCGTAATAGTGTAATTACCTAACATTTATCCGGTTAATCACTACGTTAATAAACAAATGAAAAAAAATAATGAAAATTATTATGTGCAATAACTATTTTATTTTTGTTGGATGGTATTGAGTGCAACAATATGTCTTCTGTATTGATTATTCTGTGTGAAGTAGAAGGTGTTACTTGTTAAAATTTATATTTTTTTTCTCCCCGGGGAGGGTACTGTTCATTAATTACTGTTCATTAATTTATAGTTTATTTTTGGTATGTTTACATGATTGCTATAGTAACTATAATAGTAATTCTAAAGACTAATGTTAAGAAATAATTACTCCGTAATAGTTTGATTTGTAAAACAATAGTACTGCAGTGTTGAATATATTTTGATTTTCCAAGTAAATATATATATATATATATATTAATTGCAATAAGAGTTAAATAAATAAATATGTTTTTCTAAATTATTCAATGGTTAAATTATTTTGCGTGCTCATGATTTTTACCAGTCTTTACTCAAATGGATTTAGGGTTATTCCGAAATAAAAACAACGCAATTAGAACAGGTTATTGATACTGGAATGTTATGGTAGGAAAGAGTATTCTGGTGTCATGGTCAATCGTAGGATACCTTTTGGTAACGTAGGAAAATTAGAAGGTAAAATTTCAATTTAGTTTAATTAAGTGATTCATAAAAATCAAAATTTTAATTCGTAATTATTCAAAATTGGAGCTACACATGTCTGGTTATATTCTTTTTTGGCCTATTAATTCTAGTGTAATATATTTTGGCTTTCCGAGTTTACGCGAACTGCGTCGTCAATCTTGTACACGCAAACAATGGATAGGTGATATTTTCACGTAATAAACTCAGTTTTTCATGTCAAAAATTAATTTGATTTCTTAGTATTTAATATCATTAGTTGCAGAAAAATTAGCTCTTTAATTTGGCATAACTTTCTTTTTTCTAACTTTAATTGCATTTTAGTTATGAGCTTTAATTAGTACATTTTCCTTCGTTTGCTTGTGATTTAGTTAAAGGGGGATGAAATGCCCTCTTTCCGGTTGAAAAGTCACTTTTTGCGAGTTTCAGCGTTCTTTCGTTGGGACCCCTCGCAGGGTTGTTGTAATTCCTAATTTTCCCCTGTCACAGGTGGTGTTTATTTGGCGACATAGAATTTCCGTTGAGGTTTCAAAGTAGTGGATTGGCGAGTTTGATAACATGAGGGTATGTTGTTGCAACTATTTTAACTTTCGGCGAAGAGTGGGTTGTGCCAACTTGGCGGTCGGCGTCCTTCCTTTTAACGGGTTGTTTTGGGGGACGAACACACTTTTTGACACGTCTTCTGCTTTCTTTTAAATTCCTTTCGGGGCTGCACGCTTCGACAGCAGATTCTGCCGAGAAAATGCTGTTCTTCACCGAATTGGTTACGGGCCTCGTGCCTCTGCGCCTTGAGCGCGGGCCCTGGTTTACGGGTATCTTTGTCTATACCTAGGTCATCGTAGCAAATTATATATATATATATTTTTTTTGGTGTATGAGTTTACACTAAAGTTCTCAAGAAATTAAATGCTGAAAATCGTCGTCTAGAAGGATGTCTCTACCCTAGAAATGCTTCATTAGTTTTTGCTTCATCAGATGTCTCTACTGTCTCTACCCTAGAAATACTTCATTGTTTTTTTGCTTCATACAACACCCGCTTCTTCTTTGAACTTAGAAGTCGACTCGCCTATTCCACCGAATGATTCTTGAGCTGTAATATTCTCCTTGCTGACAGCTGTCGTCTCCAAGTCCTGGACTGTATTTCAAAATTTTCATCCAAGAGGGGATCCTCCTTGTTCATCCTGAATAGATTTAGAAATCCTTTACGGCTCTCGTGATAACCTCCATATATTCAACGAACTTTCTTAACCTGTTACCCGCTGCCGGCTTTACTCCTGAACTTCCAGGGACAATTTTGTTTCGGATGGTTAGATTTGGCCTGCTGTTCAGCAACTGCTTATCTCAGATAAGTTATTTTTTTTGTTTTCTTCCCCGTTAGATAAATTTTAATAATTTCAGCAGTTAAATGATTGACTTAATTGATGATTTGAGCATTAAATTTTTTTTGTAGTAGACCAAGTTAACCTAACTATATAAAAATAATTTTTTTGTGTGTCGATTAAGTAAAGTATTAAATTGACGAAGGATTTAATTTTTTTGTTTATTATTGTAACTTAACTTAATTGTAAAGGAAAATAAGTTCTTATAATTATGTAAATCAACTTTGGAGTGCCTGCTTGGTGAGGATTTATTTGTAATATCTTGTTTGAGCCTATCTGTTACTCTCAGGGATTAACTTTTGGTAGGATCGTAATAGTGTAATTACCTAACATTTATCCGGTTAATCACTACGTTAATAAACAAATGAAAATAATAATGAATATTATTATGTGCAATAACTATTTTATTTTTGTTGGATGGTATTGAGTGCAATAATATGTTTTCTGTATACATTATTCTGTGTGAAGTAGAAGGTGTTACTTGTTAAAATTTATATTTTTTTTCTCGCCGGGGAGGGTACTGTTCATTAATTACTGTTCATTAATTTATAGTTTGTTTTTGGTATGTTTACATGATTGCTATAGTAACTATAAATGTTAAGAAATTAATTAATGTTAAGAAATAATTACTCAGTAATAGTTTGATTTGTAAAACAATAGTAATGCAGTGTTGAATATATTTTGATTTTCCAAGTAAATATATATATATATATATATATATATTAATTGCAATAAGAGTTAAATAAATAAATAAGTTTTTCTAGATCATTCAATGGTTAAATTATTTTGTGTGCTCATGATTTTTACCAGTCTTTACTCAAATGGATTTATTGTTATTCCGAAATAAACACAACGCAATTAGAACAGGTTATTGATACTGGAATGTTATGGTAGGAAAGAGTATTCTCGTGTTATGGTCAATCGTAGGATAACTTTTGGTAACGTAGGAAAATTAGAAGGTAAAATTTCAATTTAATTTAATTAAGTGATTCATAAAAATCAAAATTTTAATTTGTAATTATTCAAAATTGGAGCTACACATGTTTGGTTATATTCTTTTTTGGCCTATTAATTCTAGTGTAATATATTTTGGCTTTCCGAGCTTACGCGAACTGCGTCGTCAATCTTGTACACGCAAAGAATGGATAGGTGATTTTTTTCAAGTAATAAACTCAGTTTTTCATGTCAAAAATTAATTTGATTTCTTAGTATTTCATATCATTAGTTGCAGAAAAATTAGCTCTTTAATTTGGCATAACTTTCGTTTTTCTAACTTTAATTGCATTTTAGTTATGAACTTTAATTAATACATTTTCCTTCGTTTGCTTGTGATTTAGTTAAAGGGGGATGAAATGCCCTCTCTTCGATTGAAAAGTCACTTTTTGCGAGTTTCAGCGTTCTTTCGTTGGGACCCCTCGCAGGGTTGTTGAAATTCCTAATTTTCCCCTGTCACAGGTGGTGTTTATTTGGCGACATAGAATTTCCGTTGAGGTTTCAAAGTAGTGGATTGGCGAGTTTGATAACATGAGGGTATGTTGTTGCAACTATTTTAACTTTCGGCGAAGAGTGGGTTGTGCCAACTTGGCGGTCGGCGTCCTTCCTTTTAACGGGTTGTTTTGGGGGACGAACACACTTTTTGACACGTCTTCTGCTTTCTTTTAAATTCCTTTCGGGGCTGCACGCTTCGACAGCAGATTCTGCCGAGAAAATGCTGTTCTTCACCGAATTGGTTACGGGCCTCGTGCCTCTGCGCCTTGAGCGCGGGCCCTGGTTTACGGGTATCTTTGTCTATACCTAGGTCATCGTAGCAAATTATATATATATATATTTTTTTTGGTGTATGAGTTTACACTAAAGTTCTCAAGAAATTAAATGCTGAAAATCGTCGTCTAGAAGGATGTCTCTACCCTAGAAATGCTTCATTAGTTTTTGCTTCATCAGATGTCTCTACTGTCTCTACCCTAGAAATACTTCATTGTTTTTTTGCTTCATACAACACCCGCTTCTTCTTTGAACTTAGAAGTCGACTCGCCTATTCCACCGAATGATTCTTGAGCTGTAATATTCTCCTTGCTGACAGCTGTCGTCTCCAAGTCCTGGACTGTATTTCAAAATTTTCATCCAAGAGGGGATCCTCCTTGTTCATCCTGAATAGATTTAGAAATCCTTTACGGCTCTCGTGATAACCTCCATATATTCAACGAACTTTCTTAACCTGTTACCCGCTGCCGGCTTTACTCCTGAACTTCCAGGGACAATTTTGTTTCGGATGGTTAGATTTGGCCTGCTGTTCAGCAACTGCTTATCTCAGATAAGTTATTTTTTTTGTTTTCTTCCCCGTTAGATAAATTTTAATAATTTCAGCAGTTAAATGATTGACTTAATTGATGATTTGAGCATTAAATTTTTTTTGTAGTAGACCAAGTTAACCTAACTATATAAAAATAATTTTTTTGTGTGTCGATTAAGTAAAGTATTAAATTGACGAAGGATTTAATTTTTTTGTTTATTATTGTAACTTAACTTAATTGTAAAGGAAAATAAGTTCTTATAATTATGTAAATCAACTTTGGAGTGCCTGCTTGGTGAGGATTTATTTGTAATATCTTGTTTGAGCCTATCTGTTACTCTCAGGGATTAACTTTTGGTAGGATCGTAATAGTGTAATTACCTAACATTTATCCGGTTAATCACTACGTTAATAAACAAATGAAAATAATAATGAATATTATTATGTGCAATAACTATTTTATTTTTGTTGGATGGTATTGAGTGCAATAATATGTTTTCTGTATACATTATTCTGTGTGAAGTAGAAGGTGTTACTTGTTAAAATTTATATTTTTTTTCTCGCCGGGGAGGGTACTGTTCATTAATTACTGTTCATTAATTTATAGTTTGTTTTTGGTATGTTTACATGATTGCTATAGTAACTATAAATGTTAAGAAATTAATTAATGTTAAGAAATAATTACTCAGTAATAGTTTGATTTGTAAAACAATAGTAATGCAGTGTTGAATATATTTTGATTTTCCAAGTAAATATATATATATATATATATATATATATTAATTGCAATAAGAGTTAAATAAATAAATAAGTTTTTCTAGATCATTCAATGGTTAAATTATTTTGTGTGCTCATGATTTTTACCAGTCTTTACTCAAATGGATTTATTGTTATTCCGAAATAAACACAACGCAATTAGAACAGGTTATTGATACTGGAATGTTATGGTAGGAAAGAGTATTCTCGTGTTATGGTCAATCGTAGGATACCTTTTGGTAACGTAGGAAAATTAGAAGGTAAAATTTCAATTTAATTTAATTAAGTGATTCATAAAAATCAAAATTTTAATTTGTAATTATTCAAAATTGGAGCTACACATGTTTGGTTATATTCTTTTTTGGCCTATTAATTCTAGTGTAATATATTTTGGCTTTCCGAGCTTACGCGAACTGCGTCGTCAATCTTGTACACGCAAAGAATGGATAGGTGATTTTTTTCAAGTAATAAACTCAGTTTTTCATGTCAAAAATTAATTTGATTTCTTAGTATTTCATATCATTAGTTGCAGAAAAATTAGCTCTTTAATTTGGCATAACTTTCGTTTTTCTAACTTTAATTGCATTTTAGTTATGAACTTTAATTAATACATTTTCCTTCGTTTGCTTGTGATTTAGTTAAAGGGGGATGAAATGCCCTCTCTTCGATTGAAAAGTCACTTTTTGCGAGTTTCAGCGTTCTTTCGTTGGGACCCCTCGCAGGGTTGTTGAAATTCCTAATTTTCCCCTGTCACAGGTGGTGTTTATTTGGCGACATAGAATTTCCGTTGAGGTTTCAAAGTAGTGGATTGGCGAGTTTGATAACATGAGGGTATGTTGTTGCAACTATTTTAACTTTCGGCGAAGAGTGGGTTGTGCCAACTTGGAGGGCCGGCGTCCTCCCTTTTAACGGGTTGTTTTGGGGGACGAACACACATTTTGACACGTCTTCTGCTTTCTTTTCAATTCCTTTCGGGGCTGCACGCTTCGGCAGCAGATTCTGCCGAGAAAATGCTGTTCTTCACCGAATTGGTTACGGGCCTCGTGCCTCTGCGCCTTGAGCGCGGGCCCTGGTTTACGGGTATCTTTGTCTATACCTAGGTCATCGTAGCAAATTATATATATATATTTTTTTGGTGTATGAGTTTACATTAAAGTTCTCAAGAAATTAAATGCTGAAAACCGTCGTCTAGAAGGATGTCTCTACCCTAGAAATGCTTCATTAGTTTTTGCTTCATCAGATGTCTCTACTGTCTCTACCCTAGAAATGCTTCATTGGTTTTTTTGCTTCATACAACACCCGCTTCTTCTTTGAACTTAGAAGTCGACTCGCCTATTCCACCGAATGATTCCTGAGCTGTAATATTCTCCTTGCTGACAGCTGTCGTCTCCATGTCCTGGACTGTATTTCAAAATTTTCATCCAAGAGGGGATCCTCCTTGTTCATCCTGAATAGATTTAGAAATCCTTTACGGCTCCCGTGATAACCTCCATATATTCGACGAACTTTCTTAACCTGTTAACCGCTGCCGGCTTTACTCCTGAACTTCCAGGGACAATTTTGTTTCGGATGGTTAGATTTGGCCTGCTGTTCAGCAACTGCTTATCTCAGATAAGTTATTTTTTATGTTTTCTTTCCCGTTAGATAAAGTTTAATAATTTCAGCAGTTAAATGATTGAATTAATTGATGAGTTGAGCATTAAATTTTTCTTTGTAGTAGACCATGTTAACCTAACTATATAGAAATCATTTTTTTTGTGTCGATTAAGTAAAGTATTAAATTGACGAAGGGTTTAATTTTTTTGTTTATTATTGTAACTTAACTTAATTGTAAAGGAAAATAAGTTCTTTTAATTATGTAAATAAACTCTGGAGTGCCTGCTTGGTGAGGATTGATTTGTAATATCTTGTTTGAGCCTATCTGTTACTCTCAGGGATTAACTTTTGGTAGGATCGTAATAGTGTAATTACCTAACATTTATCCGGTTACTCACTACGTTAATAAATAAATAAAAAATAATGAATATTATTATGTGCAATAACTATTTTATTTTTGTTGGATGGTACTGAGTGCAATAATATGTCATCTGTATTCATTATTCTGTGTGAAGTAGAAGGTGTTACTTGTTAAAATTTATATTTTTTTTCTCCTCGGGGAGGGTACTTTTCATTAATTACTGTTCATTAATTTATAGTTTATTTTGGGTATGTTTACATGATTGCTATAGTAACTATAATAGAAATTCTAAAGACTAATGTTAAGAAATAATTACTCAGTAATAGTTTGATTTGTAAAACAATAGTACTGCAGTGTTGAATATATTTTGATTTTCCAAGTAAATAGACATATACATATATATATTAATTGCAATAAGAGTTAAATAAATAAATAAGTTTTTCTAGATCATTCAATGGTTAAATTATTTTGTGTGCTCATGATTTTTACCAGTCTTTACTCAAATGGATTTAGGGTTATTTCGAAATAAACACAACGCAATTAGAACAGGTTATTGATACTGGAATGTTATGGTAGGAAAGAGTATTCTGGTGTGATGGTCAATCGTAGGATACCTTTTGGTAACGTAGGAAAATTAGAAGGTAAAATTTCAATTTAATTTAATTAAGTGATTCATAAAAATCAAAATTTTAATTTGTAATTATTCAAAATTGGAGCTACACAAGTTTGGTTATATTCTTTTTTGGCCTATTAATTCTAGTGTAATATATTTTGGCTTTCCGAGCTTACGCGAACTGCGTCGTCAATCTTGTACACGCAAAGAATGGATAGGTGATTTTTTTCACGTAATAAACTCAGTTTTTCATGTCAAAAATTAATTTGATTTCTTAGTATTTCATATCATTAGTTGCAGAAAAATTAGCTCTTTAATTTGGCATAACTTTCGTTTTTCTAACTTTAATTGCATTTTAGTTATGAACTTTAATTAATACATTTTCCTTCGTTTGCTTGTGATTTAGTTAAAGGGGGATGAAATGCCCTCTCTTCGATTGAAAAGTCACTTTTTGCGAGTTTCAGCGTTCTTTCGTTGGGACCCCTCGCAGGGTTGTTGAAATTCCTAATTTTCCCCTGTCACAGGTGGTGTTTATTTGGCGACATAGAATTTCCGTTGAGGTTTCAAAGTAGTGGATTGGCGAGTTTGATAACATGAGGGTATGTTGTTGCAACTATTTTAACTTTCGGCGAAGAGTGGGTTGTGCCAACTTGGAGGGCCGGCGTCCTCCCTTTTAACGGGTTGTTTTGGGGGACGAACACACTTTTTGACACGTCTTCTGCTTTCTTTTCAATTCCTTTCGGGGCTGCACGCTTCGGCAGCAGATTCTGCCGAGAAAATGCTGTTCTTCACCGAATTGGTTACGGGCCTCGTGCCTCTGCGCCTTGAGCGCGGGCCCTGGTTTACGGGTATCTTTGTCTATACCTAGGTCATCGTAGCAAATTATATATATATATTTTTTTGGTGTATGAGTTTACATTAAAGTTCTCAAGAAATTAAATGCTGAAAACCGTCGTCTAGAAGGATGTCTCTACCCTAGAAATGCTTCATTAGTTTTTGCTTCATCAGATGTCTCTACTGTCTCTACCCTAGAAATGCTTCATTGGTTTTTTTGCTTCATACAACACCCGCTTCTTCTTTGAACTTAGAAGTCGACTCGCCTATTCCACCGAATGATTCCTGAGCTGTAATATTCTCCTTGCTGACAGCTGTCGTCTCCATGTCCTGGACTGTATTTCAAAATTTTCATCCAAGAGGGGATCCTCCTTGTTCATCCTGAATAGATTTAGAAATCCTTTACGGCTCCCGTGATAACCTCCATATATTCGACGAACTTTCTTAACCTGTTAACCGCTGCCGGCTTTACTCCTGAACTTCCAGGGACAATTTTGTTTCGGATGGTTAGATTTGGCCTGCTGTTCAGCAACTGCTTATCTCAGATAAGTTATTTTTTATGTTTTCTTTCCCGTTAGATAAAGTTTAATAATTTCAGCAGTTAAATGATTGAATTAATTGATGAGTTGAGCATTAAATTTTTCTTTGTAGTAGACCATGTTAACCTAACTATATAGAAATCATTTTTTTTGTGTCGATTAAGTAAAGTATTAAATTGACGAAGGGTTTAATTTTTTTGTTTATTATTGTAACTTAACTTAATTGTAAAGGAAAATAAGTTCTTTTAATTATGTAAATCAACTCTGGAGTGCCTGCTTGGTGAGGATTGATTTGTAATATCTTGTTTGAGCCTATCTGTTACTCTCAGGGATTAACTTTTGGTAGGATCGTAATAGTGTAATTACCTAACATTTATCCGGTTACTCACTACGTTAATAAATAAATAAAAAATAATGAATATTATTATGTGCAATAACTATTTTATTTTTGTTGGATGGTACTGAGTGCAATAATATGTCATCTGTATTCATTATTCTGTGTGAAGTAGAAGGTGTTACTTGTTAAAATTTATATTTTTTTTCTCCTCGGGGAGGGTACTTTTCATTAATTACTGTTCATTAATTTATAGTTTATTTTGGGTATGTTTACATGATTGCTATAGTAACTATAATAGAAATTCTAAAGACTAATGTTAAGAAATAATTACTCAGTAATAGTTTGATTTGTAAAACAATAGTACTGCAGTGTTGAATATATTTTGATTTTCCAAGTAAATAGACATATACATATATATATTAATTGCAATAAGAGTTAAATAAATAAATAAGTTTTTCTAGATCATTCAATGGTTAAATTATTTTGTGTGCTCATGATTTTTACCAGTCTTTACTCAAATGGATTTAGGGTTATTCCGAAATAAACACAACGCAATTAGAACAGGTTATTGATACTGGAATGTTATGGTAGGAAAGAGTATTCTCGTGTTATGGTCAATCGTAGGATACCTTTTGGTAACGTAGGAAAATTAGAAGGTAAAATTTCAATTTAATTTAATTAAGTGATTCATAAAAATCAAAATTTTAATTTGTAATTATTCAAAATTGGAGCTACACAAGTTTGGTTATATTCTTTTTTGGCCTATTAATTCTAGTGTAATATATTTTGGCTTTCCGAGCTTACGCGAACTGCGTCGTCAATCTTGTACACGCAAAGAATGGATAGGTGATTTTTTTCACGTAATAAACTCAGTTTTTCATGTCAAAAATTAATTTGATTTCTTAGTATTTCATATCATTAGTTGCAGAAAAATTAGCTCTTTAATTTGGCATAACTTTCGTTTTTCTAACTTTAAATGCATTTTAGTTATGACCTTTAATTAATACATTTTCCTTCGTTTGCTTGTGATTTAGTTAAAGGGGGATGAAATGCCCTCTTTTCGATTGAAAAGTCACTTTTTGCGAGTTTCAGCGTTCTTTCGTTGGGACCCCTCGCAGGGTTGTTGAAATTCCTAATTTTCCCCTGTCACAGGTGGTGTTTATTTGGCGACATAGAATTTCCGTTGAGGTTTCAAAGTAGTGGATTGGCGAGTTTGATAACATGAGGGTATGTTGTTGCAACTATTTTAACTTTCGGCGGAGAGTGGGTTGTGCCAACTTGGAGGGCCGGCGTCCTCCCTTTTAACGGGTTGTTTTGGGGGACGAACACACTTTTTGACACGTCTTCTGCTTTCTTTTGAATTCCTTTCGGGGCTGCACACTTCGGCAGCAGATTCTGCCGAGAAAATGCTGTTCTTCACCGAATTGGTTACGGGCCTCGTGCCTCTGCGCCTTGAGCGCGGGCCCTGGTTTACGGGTATCTTTGTCTATACCTAGGTCATCGTAGCAAATTATATATATATATATATTTTTTGGTGTATGAGTTTACATTAAAGTTCTCAAGAAATTAAATGCTGAAAATCGTCGTCTAGAAGGTTGTCTCTACCCTAGAAATGCTTCATTAGTTTTTGCTTCATCAGATGTCTCTACTGTCTCTACCCTAGAAATGCTTCATTGTTTTTTTTGCTTCATACAACACCCGCTTCTTCTTTGAACTTAGAAGTCGACTCGCGTATTCCACCGAATGATTCCTGAGCTGTAATATTCTCGTTGCTGACAGCTGTCGTCTCCATGTCCTGGACTGTATTTCAAAATTTTCATCCAAGAGGGGATCTTCCTTGTTCATCCTGAATAGATTTAGAAATCCTTTACTGCTCCCGTGATAACCTCCATATATTCGACGAACTTTCTTAACCTGTTACCCGCTGCCGGCTTTACTCCTGAACTTCCAGGGACAATTTTGTTTCGGATGGTTAGATTTGGCCTGCTGTTCAGCAACTGCTTATCTCAGATAAGTTATTTTTTTATGTTTTCTTTCCCGTTAGATAAAGTTTAATAATTTCAGCACTTAAATGATTGAATTAATTGATGAGTTGAGCATTAAATTTTTCTTTGTAGTCGACCAAATTAACCTAACTATATAGAAATCATTTTTTGTGTCGATTAAGTAAAGTATTAAATTGACGAAGGGTTTAATTTTTTTGTTTATTATTGTAACTTAACTTAATTGTAAAGGAAAATAAGTTATTATAATTAAGTAAATCAACTCTGGAGTGCCTGCTTGGTGAGGATTGATTTGTAATATCTTGTTTGAGCCTATCTGTTACTCTCAGGGATTAACTTTTGGTAGGATCGTAATAGTGTAATTACCTAACATTTATCCGGTTAATCACTACGTTAATAAACAAATGAAAAAAAATAATGAAAATTATTATGTGCAATAACTATTATTTTTTTGTTGGATGGTACTGAGTGCAATAATATGTCATCTGTATTGATTATTCTGTGTGAAGTAGAAGGTGTTACTTGTTAAAATTTATATATTTTTTCTCCCCGGGGAGGGTACTTTTCATTAATTACTGTTCATTAATTTATAGTTTATTTTGGGTATGTTTACATGATTGCTATAGTAACTATAATAGAAATTCTAAAGACTAATGTTAAGAAATAATTACTCAGTAATAGTTTGATTTGTAAAACAATAGTACTGCAGTGTTGAATATATTTTGATTTTCCAAGTAAATAGACATATACATATATATATTAATTGCAATAAGAGTTAAATAAATAAATAAGTTTTTCTAGATCATTTAATGGTTAAATTATTTTGTGTGCTCATGATTTTTACCAGTCTTTACCCAAATGGATTTAGGGTTATTCCGAAATAAACACAACGCAATTAGAACAGGTTATTGATACTGGAATGTTATGGTAGGAAAGAGTATTCTCGTGTTATGGTCAATCGTAGGATACCTTTTGGTAACGTAGGAAAATTAGAAGGTAAAATTTCAATTTAATTTAATTAAGTGATTCATAAAAATCAAAATTTTAATTTGTAATTATTCAAAATTGGAGCTACACATGTTTGGTTATATTCTTTTTTGGCCTATTAATTCTAGTGTAATATATTTTGGCTTTCCGAGCTTACGCGAACTGCGTCGTCAATCTTGTACACGCAAAGAATGGATAGGTGATTTTTTTCACGTAATAAACTCAGTTTTTCATGTCAAAAATTAATTTGATTTCTTAGTATTTCATATCATTAGTTTCAGAAAAATTAGCTCTTTAATTTGGCATAACTTTCGTTTTTCTAACTTTAATTGCATTTTAGTTATGACCTTTAATTAATACATTTTCCTTCGTTTGCTTGTGATTTAGTTAAAGGGGGATGAAATGCCCTCTTTTCGATTGAAAAGTCACTTTTTGCGAGTTTCAGCGTTCTTTCGTTGGGACCCCTCGCAGGGTTGTTGAAATTCCTAATTTTCCCCTGTCACAGGTGGTGTTTATTTGGCGACATAGAATTTCCATTGAGGTTTCAAAGTAGTGGATTGGCGAGTTTGATAACATGAGGGTATGTTGTTGCAACTATTTTAACTTTCGGCGAAGAGTGGGTTGTGCCAAGTTGGCGGTCGGCGTCCTCCCTTTTAACGGCTTGTTTTGGGGGACGAACACACTTTTTGACACGTCTTCTGCTTTCTTTTCAATTCCTTTCGGGGCTGCACGCTTCGGCAGCAGATTCTGCCGTGAAAATGCTGTTCTTCACCGAATTGGTTACGGGCCTCGTGCCTCTGCGCCTTGAGCGCGGGCCCTGGTTTACGGGTATCTTTGTCTATACCTAGGTCATCGTAGCAAATTATATATATATATTTTTTTGGTGTATGAGTTTACATTAAAGTTCTCAAGAAATTAAATGCTGAAAACCGTCGTCTAGAAGGATGTCTCTACCCTAGAAATGCTTCATTAGTTTTTGCTTCATCAGATGTCTCTACTGTCTCTACCCTAGAAATGCTTCATTGGTTTTTTTGCTTCATACAACACCCGCTTCTTCTTTGAACTTAGAAGTCGACTCGCCTATTCCACCGAATGATTCCTGAGCTGTAATATTCTCCTTGCTGACAGCTGTCGTCTCCATGTCCTGGACTGTATTTCAAAATTTTCATCCAAGAGGGGATCCTCCTTGTTCATCCTGAATAGATTTAGAAATCCTTTACGGCTCCCGTGATAACCTCCATATATTCGACGAACTTTCTTAACCTGTTTACCGCTGCCGGCTTTACTCCTGAACTTCCAGGGACAATTTTGTTTCGGATGGTTAGATTTGTCCTGCTGTTCAGCAACTGCTTATCTCAGATAAGTTATTTTTTTATGTTTTCTTTCCCGTTAGATAAAGTTTAATAATTTCAGCAGTTAAATGATTGAATTAATTGATGAGTTGAGCATTAAATTTTTCTTTGTAGTAGACCAAGTTAACCTAACTATATAGAAATCATTTTTTTGTGTCGATTAAGTAAAGTATTAAATTGACGAAGGGTTTAATTTTTTTATTTATTATTGTAACTTAATTGTAAAGGAAAATAAGTTCTTATAATTATGTAAATCAACTCTGGAGTGCCTGCTTGGTGAGAATTGATTTGTAATATCTTGTTTGAGCCTATCTGTTACTCTCAGGGATTAACTTTTGGTAGGATTTTAATAGTGTAATTACCTAACATTTATCCGGTTAATCACTACGTTAATAAACAAATGAAAAAATAATGAAAATTATTATGTGCAATAACTTTTTTATTTTTGTTGGATGGTACTGAGTGCAATAATATGTCATCTGTATTCATTATGTGTGAAGTAGAAGGTGTTACTTGTTAAAATTTATATTTTTTTTCTCCCCAGGGAGGGTACTGTTCATTAGTTACTGTTCATTAATTTATAGTTTATTTTTGGTATGTTTACGTGATTGCTATAGTAACTATAATATAAATTCTAAAGACTAATGTTAAGAAATAATTACTCCGTAATAGTTTGATTTGTAAAACAATAGTACTGCAGTGTTGAATATATTTTGATTTTCCAAGTAAATAGACATATATATATATATATTAATTCCAATAAAAGTTAAATAAATAAATAAGTTTTTTTAGATCATTCAATGGTTAAATTATTTTGTGTGCTCATGATTTTTACCAGTCTTTACTCAAATGGATTTAGGGTAATTCCGAAATAAACACAACGCAATTAGAACAGGTTATTGATACTGGAATGTTATGGTAGGAAAGAGTATTCTGGTGTTATGGTCAATCGTAGGATACCTTTTGGTAACGTAGGAAAATTAGAAGGTAAAATTTCAATTTAATTTAATTAAGTGATTCATAAATATCAAAATTTTAATTTGTAATTATTCAAAATTGGAGCTACACATGTTTGGTTATATTCTTTTTTGGCCTATTAGTTCTTGTGTAATATATTTTGGCTTTCCGAGTTTACGCGAACTGCGTCGTCAATCTTGTACACGCAAACAATGGATAGGTTATTTTTTTCACGTAATAAACTCAGTTTTTCATGTCAAAAATTAATTTGATTTCTTAGTATTTCATATTATTAGTTGCAGAAAAATTAGCTCTTTAATTTGGCATAACTTTCGTTTTTCTAACTTTAATTGCATTTTAGTTATGAGCTTTAATTAGTACATTTTCCTTCGTTTGCTTGTGATTTAGTTAAAGGGGTAGGAAATGCCCTCTTTTCGATTGAAAAGTCACTTTTTGCGAGTTTCAGCGTTCTTTCGTTGGGACCCCTCGCAGGGTTGTTGAAATTCCTAATTTTCCCCTGTCACAGGTGGTGTTTATTTGGCGACATAGAATTTCCGTTGAGGTTTCAAAGTAGTGGATTGGCGAGTTTGATAACATGAGGGTATGTTGTTGCAACTATTTTAACTTTCGGCGGAGAGTGGGTTGTGCCAACTTGGAGGGCCGGCGTCCTCCCTTTTAACGGGTTGTTTTGGGGGACGAACACACTTTTTGACACGTCTTCTGCTTTCTTTTGAATTCCTTTCGGGGCTGCACACTTCGGCAGCAGATTCTGCCGAGAAAATGCTGTTCTTCACCGAATTGGTTACGGGCCTCGTGCCTCTGCGCCTTGAGCGCGGGCCCTGGTTTACGGGTATCTTTGTCTATACCTAGGTCATCGTAGCAAATTATATATATATATATATTTTGGTGTATGAGTTTACATTAAAGTTCTCAAGAAATTAAATGCTGAAAATCGTCGTCTAGAAGGTTGTCTCTACCCTAGAAATGCTTCATTAGTTTTTTCTTCATCAGATGTCTCTACTGTCTCTACCCTAGAAATGCTTCATTGGTTTTTTTGCTTCATACAACACCCGCTTCTTCTTTGAACTTAGAAGTCGACTCGCCTATTCCACCGAATGATTCCTGAGCTGTAATATTCTCCTTGCTGACAGCTGTCGTCTCCATGTCCTGGACTGTATTTCAAAATTTTCATCCAAGAGGGGATCCTCCTTGTTCATCCTGAATAGATTTAGAAATCCTTTACGGCTCCCGTGATACCCTCCATATATTCGACGAACTTTCTTAACCTGTTAACCGCTGCCGGCTTTACTCCTGAACTTCCAGGGACAATTTTGTTTCGGATGGTTAGATTTGGCCTGCTGTTCAGCAACTGCTTATCTCAGATAAGTTATTTTTTATGTTTTCTTTCCCGTTAGATAAAGTTTAATAATTTCAGCAGTTAAATGATTGAATTAATTCATGAGTTGAGCATTAAATTTTTTTTGTAGTAGACCAAGTTAACCTAACTATATAAAAATCATTTTTTTGTGTCGATAAAGTAAAGTATTAAATTGACGAAGGATTTAATGTTTTGTTTATTATTGTAACTTAACTTAATTGTAAAGGAAAATAAGTTCTTATAATTATGTAAATCAACTTTGGAGTGCCTGCTTGGTGAGGATTTATTTGTAATATCTTGTTTGAGCCTATCTGTTACTCTCAGGGATTAACTTTTGGTAGGATCGTAATAGTGTAATTACCTAACATTTATCCGGTTAATATCTACGTTAATAAACAAATGAAAAAAATAATGAAAATTATTATGTGTAATAACTATTTTATTTTTGTTGGATGGTATTGAGTGCAATAATATGTCTTCTGTATTGATTATCCTGTGTGAAGTAGAAGGTGTTACTTGTTAAAATTTATATTTTTTTTCTCCCCGGGGAGGGTACTGTTCATTAATTACTGTTCATTAATTTATAGTTTATTTTTGGTATGTTTACATGATTGCTATAGTAACTATAATAGAAATTCTAAAGACTAATGTTAAGAAATAATTACTCAGTAATAGTTTGATTTGTAAAACAATAGTACTGCAGTGTTGAATATATTTTGATTTTCCAAGTAAATACATATATATATATATTAATTGCAATAAGAGTTAAATAAATAAATAAGTTTTTCTAGATTATTCAATGGTTAAATTATTTTGTGTCCTCATAATTTTTACCAGTCTTTACTCAAATGGATTTAGGGTTATTCCGAAATAAACACAACGCAATTAGAACAGGTTATTGATACTGGAATGTTATGGTAGGAAAAGTATTCTGGTGTTATGGTCAATCGTAGGATACCTTTTGGTAACGTAGGAAAATTAGAAGGTAAAATTTCAATTAAATTTAATTAAGTGATTCATAAAAATCAAAATTGGAGCTACACATGTTTGGTTATATTCTTTTTTGGCCTATTAATTCTAGTGTAATATATTTTGGCTTTCCGAGCTTACGCGAACTGCGTCGTCAATCTTGTACACGCAAAGAATGGATAGGTGATTTTTTTCAAGTAATAAACTCAGTTTTTCATGTCAAAAATTAATTTGATTTCTTAGTATTTCATATCATTAGTTGCAGAAAAATTAGCTCTTTAATTTGGCATAACTTTCGTTTTTCTAACTTTAATTGCATTTTAGTTATGAACTTTAATTAATACATTTTCCTTCGTTTGCTTGTGATTTAGTTAAAGGGGGATGAAATGCCCTCTCTTCGATTGAAAAGTCACTTTTTGCGAGTTTCAGCGTTCT
Organism: Stegodyphus dumicola; assembly: GCF_044657685.1. NCBI lineage: Eukaryota > Metazoa > Arthropoda > Arachnida > Araneae > Eresidae > Stegodyphus > Stegodyphus dumicola. The sequence goes on from NC_140781.1 coordinate 114,225,828, forward strand.
TTCGTTGGGACCCCTCGCAGGGTTGTTGAAATTCCTAATTTTCCCCTGTCACAGGTGGTGTTTATTTGGCGACATAGAATTTCCGTTGAGGTTTCAAAGTAGTGGATTGGCGAGTTTGATAACATGAGGGTATGTTGTTGTTGCAACTATTTTAACTTTCGGCGAAGAGTGGGTTGTGCCAACTTGGCAGTCCGGCGTCCTCCCTTTTAACGGGTTGTTTTGGGGGACGAACACACTTTTTGACACGTCTTCTGCTTTCTTTTGAATTCCTTTCGGGGCTGCACGCTTCGGCAGCAGATTCTGCCGAGAAAATGCTGTTCTTCACCGAATTGGTTACGGGCCTCGTGCCTCTGCGCCTTGAGCGCGGGCCCTGGTTTACGGGTATCTTTGTCTATACCTAGGTCATCGTAGCAAATTATATATATATATATATTTTTTTGGTGTATGAGTTTACACTAAAGTTCTCAAGAAATTAAATGCTGAAAATCGTCGTCTAGAAGAATGTCTCTACCCTAGAAATGCTTCATTAGTTTTTGCTTCATCAGATGTCTCTACTGTCTCTACCCTAGAAATGCTTCATTGGTTTTTTTGCTTCATACAACACCCGTTTCTTCTTTGAACTTAGAAGTCGACTCGCCTATTCCACCGAATGATTCCTGAGCTGTAATATTCTCCTTGCTGACAGCTGTCGTCTCAATGTCCTGGACTGTATTTCAAAATTTTCATCCAAGAGGGGATCCTCCTTGTTCATCCTGAATAGATTTAGAAATCTTTTACGGCTCCCGTGATAACCTCCATATATTCGACGAACTTTCTTAACCTGTTACCCGCTGCCGGCTTTACTCCTGAACTTCCAGGGACAATTTTGTTTCGGATGGTTAGATTTGGCCTGCTGTTCAGCAACTGCTTATCTCAGATAAGTTATTTTTTTATGTTTTCTTTCCCGTTAGATAAAGTTTAATAATTTCAGCAGTTAAATGATTGAATTAATTGATGAGTTGAGCATTAAATTTTTCTTTGTAGTAGACCAAGTTAACCTAACTATATAGAAATCATTTTTTTGTGTCGATTAAGTAAAGTATTAAATTGACGAAGGATTTAATTTTTTTGTTTATTATTGTAACTTAACTTAATTGTAAAGGAAAATAAGTTCTTATAAATATGTAAATCAGTTCTGGAGTGCCTGCTTGGTGAGAATTGATTTGTAATATCTTGTTTGAACCTATCTGTTACTATCAGGGATTAACTTTTGGTAGGATTTTAATAGTGTAATTACCTAACATTTATCCGGTTAATCATACGTTAATAAACAAATGAAAAAATAATGAAAATTATTATGTGCAATAACTTTTTTATTTTTGTTGGATGGTACTGAGTGCAATAATATGTCATCTGTATTCATTATGTGTGAAGTAGAAGGTGTTACTTGTTAAAATTTATATTTTTTTTTCCCCGGGGAGGGTACTTTTCATTAATTACTGTTCATTAATTTATAGTTTATTTTGGGTATGTTTACATGATTGCTATAGTAACTATAATAGAAATTCTAAAGACTAATGTTAAGAAATAATTACTCCGTAATAGTTTGATTTGTAAAACAATAGTACTGCAGTGTTGAATATATTTTGATTTTCCAAGTAAATAGACATATATATATATATATTAATTCCAATAAAAGTTAAATAAATAAATAGGTTTTTTTAGATCATTCAATGGTTAAATTATTTTGTGTGCTCATGATTTTTACCAGTCTTTACTCAAATGGATTTAGGGTAATTCCGAAATAAACACAACGCAATTAGAACAGGTTATTGATACTGGAATGTTATGGTAGGAAAGAGTATTCTGGTGTTATGGTCAATCGTAGGATACCTTTTGGTAACGTAGGAAAATTAGAAGGTAAAATTTCAATTTAATTTAATTAAGTGATTCATAAATATCAAAATTTTAATTTGTAATTATTCAAAATTGGAGCTACACATGTTTGGTTATATTCTTTTTTGGCCTATTAGTTCTAGTGTAATATATTTTGGCTTTCCGAGTTTACGCGAACTGCGTCGTCAATCTTGTACACGCAAACAATGGATAGGTTATTTTTTTCACGTAATAAACTCAGTTTTTCATGTCAAAAATTAATTTGATTTCTTAGTATTTCATATTATTAGTTGCAGAAAAATTAGCTCTTTAATTTGGCATAACTTTCGTTTTTCTAACTTTAATTGCATTTTAGTTATGAGCTTTAATTAGTACATTTTCCTTCGTTTGCTTGTGATTTAGTTAAAGGGGTAGGAAATGCCCTCTTTTCGATTGAAAAGTCACTTTTTGCGAGTTTCAGCGTTCTTTCGTTGGGACCCCTCGCAGGGTTGTTGAAATTCCTAATTTTCCCCTGTCACAGGTGGTGTTTATTTGGCGACATAGAATTTCCGTTGAGGTTTCAAAGTAGTGGATTGGCGAGTTTGATAACATGAGGGTATGTTGTTGCAACTATTTTAACTTTCGGCGGAGAGTGGGTTGTGCCAACTTGGAGGGCCGGCGTCCTCCCTTTTAACGGGTTGTTTTGGGGGACGAACACACTTTTTGACACGTCTTCTGCTTTCTTTTGAATTCCTTTCGGGGCTGCACACTTCGGCAGCAGATTCTGCCGAGAAAATGCTGTTCTTCACCGAATTGGTTACGGGCCTCGTGCCTCTGCGCCTTGAGCGCGGGCCCTGGTTTACGGGTATCTTTGTCTATACCTAGGTCATCGTAGCAAATTATATATATATATATATTTTGGTGTATGAGTTTACATTAAAGTTCTCAAGAAATTAAATGCTGAAAATCGTCGTCTAGAAGGTTGTCTCTACCCTAGAAATGCTTCATTAGTTTTTGCTTCATCAGATGTCTCTACTGTCTCTACCCTAGAAATGCTTCATTGTTTTTTTTGCTTCATACAACACCCGCTTCTTCTTTGAACTTAGAAGTCGACTCGCCTATTCCACCGAATGATTCCTGAGCTGTAATATTCTCCTTGCTGACAGCTGTCGTCTCCATGTCCTGGACTGTATTTCAAAATTTTCATCCAAGAGGGGATCTTCCTTGTTCATCCTGAATAGATTTAGAAATCCTTTACTGCTCCCGTGATAATCTCCATATATTCGACGAACTTTCTTAACCTGTTACCCGCTGCCGGCTTTACTCCTGAACTTCCAGGGACAATTTTGTTTCGGATGGTTAGATTTGGCCTGCTGTTCAGCAACTGCTTATCTCAGATAAGTTATTTTTTTATGTTTTCTTTCCCGTTAGATAAAGTTTAATAATTTCAGCAGTTAAATGATTGAATTAATTGATGAGTTGAGCATTAAATTTTTCTTTGTAGTCGACCAAATTAACCTAACTATATAGAAATCATTTTTTTGTGTCGATTAAGTAAAGTATTAAATTGACGAAGGGTTTAATTTTTTTGTTTATTATTGTAACTTAACTTAATTGTAAAGGAAAATAAGTTATTATAATTATGTAAATCAACTCTGGAGTGCCTGCTTGGTGAGGATTGATTTGTAATATCTTGTTTGAGCCTATCTGTTACTCTCAGGGATTAACTTTTGGTAGGATCGTAATAGTGTAATTACCTAACATTTATCCGGTTAATCACTACGTTAATAAACAAATGAAAAAAAATAATGAAAATTATTATGTGCAATAACTATTATTTTTTTGTTGGATGGTACTGAGTGCAATAATATGTCATCTGTATTGATTATTCTGTGTGAAGTAGAAGGTGTTACTTGTTAAAATTTATATTTTTTTTCTCCCCGGGGAGGGTACTTTTCATTAATTACTGTTCATTAATTTATAGTTTATTTTTGGTATGTTTACATGATTGCTATAGTAACTATAATAGAAATTCTAAAGACTAATGTTAAGAAATAATTACTCAGTAATAGTTTGATTTGTAAAACAATAGTACTGCAGTGTTGAATATATTTTGATTTTCCAAGTAAATATATATATATATATATATATTAATTGCAATAAGAGTTAAATAAATAAATAAGTTTTTCTAGATCATTCAATGGTTAAATTATTTTGTGTGCTCATGATTTTTACCAGTCTTTACTCAAATGGATTTAGGGTTATTCCGAAATAAACACAACGCAATTAGAACAGGTTATTGATACTGGAATGTTATGGTAGGAAAGAGTATTCTGGTGTTATGGTCAATCGTAGGATACCTTTTGGTAACGTAGGAAAGTTAGAAGGTAAAATTTCAATTTAATTTAATTAAGTGATTCATAAAAATCAAAATTTTAATTTGTAATTATTCAAAATTGGAGCTACACATGTTTGATTATATTCTTTTTTGGCCTATTAATTCTAGTGTAATATATTTTGGCTTTCCGAGTTTACGCGAACTGCGTCGTCAATCTTGTACACGCAAACAATGGATAGGTGATTTTTTTCACTTAATAAACTCAGTTTTTCATGTCAAAAATTAATTTTATTTCTTAGTATTTAATATCATTAGTTGCAGAAAAATTAGCTCTTTAATTTGGCATAACTTTCGTTTTTCTAACTTTAATTCCATTTTAGTTATGAGCTTTAATTAGTACATTTTCCTTCGTTTGCTTGTAATTTAGTTAAAGGGGGATGAAATGCCCTCTTTCCGGTTGAAAAGTCACTTTTTGCGAGTTTCAGCGTTCTTTCGTTGGGACCCCTCGCAGGGTTGTTGAAATTCCTAATTTTCCCCTGTCACTGGTGGTGTTTATTTGGCGACATAGAATTTCCGTTGAGGTTTCAAAGTAGTGGATTGGCGAGTTTGATAACATGAGGGTATGTTGTTGTTGCAACTATTTTAACTTTCGGCGAAGAGTGGGTTGTGCCAAGTTGGCGGTCGGCGTCCTCCCTTTTAACGGCTTGTTTTGGGGGACGAACACACTTTTGACACGTCTTCTGCTTTCTTTTGAATTCCTTTCGGGGCTGCACGCTTCGGCAGCAGATTCTGCCGAGTAAATGCTGTTCTTCACCGAATTGGTTACGGGCCTCGTGCCTCTGCGCCTTGAGCGCGGGCCCTGTTTTACGGGTATCTTTGTCTATACCTAGGTCATCGTAGCAGTTTATATATATATATATATTTTTGGTGTATGAGTTTACATTAAAGTTCTCAAGAAATTAAATGCTGAAAATCGTCGTCTAGAAGGATGTCTCTACTGTCTCTACCCTAGAAATGCTTCATTAATTTTTGCTTCATCAGATGTCTACTGTCTCTACCCTAAATATGCTTCATTGGTTTTTTTTGCTTCATACAACACCCGCTTCTTCTTTGAACTTAGAAGTCGACTCGCCTATTCCACCGAATGATTCCTGAGCTGTAATATTCTCCTTGCTGACAGCTGTCGTCTCCAAGTCCTGGACTGTATTTCAAAATTTTCATCCAAGAGGGGATCCTCCTTGTTCATCCTGAATAGATTTAGAAATCCTTTACGGCTCTCGTGATAACCTGCATATATTCGACGAACTTTCTTAACCTGTTACCCGCTGCCGGCTTTACTCCTGAACTTCCAGGGACAATTTTGTTTCGGATGGTTAGATTTGGCCTGCTGTTCAGCAACTGCTTATCTCAGATAAGTTATTTTTTTGTTTTCTTTCCCGTTAGATAAATTTTAATAATTTCAGCAGTTAAATGATTGACTTAATTGATGAGTTGAGCATTAAATTTTTTTTCTAGTAGACCAAGTTAACCTAACTATATAAAAATAATTTTTTTGTGTGTCGATTAAATAAAGTATTAAATTGACGAAGGATTTAATTTTTTTGTTTATTATTGTAACTTAAATTAATTGTAAAGGAAAATAAGTTCTTATAGTTATGTAAATCAACTTTGGAGTGCCTGCTTGGTGAGGATTTATTTGTAATATCTTGTTTGAGCCTATCTGTTACTCTCAGGGATTAACTTTTGGTAGGATCGTAATAGTGTAATTACCTAACATTTATCCGGTTAATCACTACGTTAATAAACAAATGAAAATAATAATGAATATTATTATGTGCAATAACTGTTTTTTTTTGTTGGATGGTATTGAGTGCAATAATATGTCTTCTGTATTCATTATTCTGTGTGAAGTAGAAGGTGTTACTTGTTAAAATTTATATTTTTTTTCTCCCCGGGGAGGGTACTGTTCATTAGTTACTGTTCATTAATTTATAGTTTATTTTTGGTATGTTTACATGATTGCTATAGTAACTATAATATAAATTCTAAAGACTAATGTTAAGAAATAATTACTCCGTAATAGTTTGATTTGTAAAACAATAGTACTGCAGTGTTGAATATATTTTGATTTTCCAAGTAAATAGATATATATATATATATATTAATTGCAATAAGAGTTAAATAAATAAATAAGTTTTTCTAAATTATTCAATGGTTAAATTATTTTGCGTGCTCATGATTTTTACCAGTCTTTACTCAAATGGATTTAGGGTTATTCCGAAATAAAAACAACGCAATTAGAACAGGTTATTGATACTGGAATGTTATGGTAGGAAAGAGTATTCTGGTGTCATGGTCAATCGTAGGATACCTTTTGGTAACGTAGGAAAATTAGAAGGTAAAATTTCAATTTAGTTTAATTAAGTGATTCATAAAAATCAAAATTTTAATTCGTAATTATTCAAAATTGGAGCTACACATGTCTGGTTATATTCTTTTTTGGCCTATTAATTCTAGTGTAATATATTTTGGCTTTCCGAGTTTACGCGAACTGCGTCGTCAATCTTGTACACGCAAACAATGGATAGGTGATATTTTCACGTAATAAACTCAGTTTTTCATGTCAAAAATTAATTTGATTTCTGAGTATTTAATATCATTAGTTGCAGAAAACTTAGCTCTTTAATTTGGCATAACTTTCTTTTTTCTAACTTTAATTGCATTTTAGTTATGAGCTTTAATTAGTACATTTTCCTTCGTTTGCTTGTGATTTAGTTAAAGGGAGATGAAATGCCCTCTTTCCGGTTGAAAAGTCACTTTTTGCGAGTTTCAGCGTTCTTTCGTTGGGACCCCTCGCAGGGTTGTTGAAATTCCTAATTTTCCCCTGTCACAGGTGGTGTTTATTTGGCGACATAGAATTTCCGTTGAGGTTTCAAAGTAGTGGATTGGCGAGTTTGATAACATGAGGGTATGTTGTTGTTGCAACTATTTTAACTTTCGGCGAAGAGTGGGTTGTGCCAACTTGGCGGTCGGCGTCCTTCCTTTTAACGGGTTGTTTTGGGGGACGAACACACTTTTTGACACGTCTTCTGCTTTCTTTTAAATTCCTTTCGGGGCTGCACACTTCGGCAGCAGATTCTGCCGAGAAAATGCTGTTCTTCACCGAATTGGTTACGGGCCTCGTGCCTCTGCGCCTTGAGCGCGGGCCCTGGTTTACGGGTATCTTTGTCTATACCTAGGTCATCGTAGCAAATTATATATATATATATATTTTGGTGTATGAGTTTACATTAAAGTTCTCAAGAAATTAAATGCTGAAAATCGTCGTCTAGAAGGTTGTCTCTACCCTAGAAATGCTTCATTAGTTTTTGCTTCATCAGATGTCTCTACTGTCTCTACCCTAGAAATGCTTCATTGTTTTTTTTGCTTCATACAACACCCGCTTCTTCTTTGAACTTAGAAGTCGACTCGCCTATTCCACCGAATGATTCCTGAGCTGTAATATTCTCCTTGCTGACAGCTGTCGTCTCCATGTCCTGGACTGTATTTCAAAATTTTCATCCAAGAGGGGATCTTCCTTGTTCATCCTGAATAGATTTAGAAATCCTTTACTGCTCCCGTGATAATCTCCATATATTCGACGAACTTTCTTAACCTGTTACCCGCTGCCGGCTTTACTCCTGAACTTCCAGGGACAATTTTGTTTCGGATGGTTAGATTTGGCCTGCTGTTCAGCAACTGCTTATCTCAGATAAGTTATTTTTTTATGTTTTCTTTCCCGTTAGATAAAGTTTAATAATTTCAGCAGTTAAATGATTGAATTAATTGATGAGTTGAGCATTAAATTTTTCTTTGTAGTCGACCAAATTAACCTAACTATATAGAAATCATTTTTTTGTGTCGATTAAGTAAAGTATTAAATTGACGAAGGGTTTAATTTTTTTGTTTATTATTGTAACTTAACTTAATTGTAAAGGAAAATAAGTTATTATAATTATGTAAATCAACTCTGGAGTGCCTGCTTGGTGAGGATTGATTTGTAATATCTTGTTTGAGCCTATCTGTTACTCTCAGGGATTAACTTTTGGTAGGATCGTAATAGTGTAATTACCTAACATTTATCCGGTTAATCACTACGTTAATAAACAAATGAAAAAAAATAATGAAAATTATTATGTGCAATAACTATTATTTTTTTGTTGGATGGTACTGAGTGCAATAATATGTCATCTGTATTGATTATTCTGTGTGAAGTAGAAGGTGTTACTTGTTAAAATTTATATTTTTTTTCTCCCCGGGGAGGGTACTTTTCATTAATTACTGTTCATTAATTTATAGTTTATTTTTGGTATGTTTACATGATTGCTATAGTAACTATAATAGAAATTCTAAAGACTAATGTTAAGAAATAATTACTCAGTAATAGTTTGATTTGTAAAACAATAGTACTGCAGTGTTGAATATATTTTGATTTTCCAAGTAAATAGATATATATATATATATATTAATTGCAATAAGAGTTAAATAAATAAATAAGTTTTTCTAGATCATTCAATGGTTAAATTATTTTGTGTGCTCATGATTTTTACCAGTCTTTACTCAAATGGATTTAGGGTTATTCCGAAATAAACACAACGCAATTAGAACAGGTTATTGATACTGGAATGTTATGGTAGGAAAGAGTATTCTGGTGTTATGGTCAATCGTAGGATACCTTTTGGTAACGTAGGAAAATTAGAAGGTAAAATTTCAATTTAATTTAATTAAGTGATTCATAAAAATCAAAATTTTAATTTGTAATTATTCAAAATTGGAGCTACACATGTTTGATTATATTCTTTTTTGGCCTATTAATTCTAGTGTAATATATTTTGGCTTTCCGAGTTTACGCGAACTGCGTCGTCAATCTTGTACACGCAAACAATGGATAGGTGATTTTTTTCACGTAATAAACTCAGTTTTTCATGTCAAAAATTAATTTTATTTCTTAGTATTTAATATCATTAGTTGCAGAAAAATTAGCTCTTTAATTTGGCATAACTTTCGTTTTTCTAACTTTAATTCCATTTTAGTTATGAGCTTTAATTAGTACATTTTCCTTCGTTTGCTTGTAATTTAGTTAAAGGGGGATGAAATGCCCTCTTTCCGGTTGAAAAGTCACTTTTTGCGAGTTTCAGCGTTCTTTCGTTGGGACCCCTCGCAGGGTTGTTGAAATTCCTAATTTTCCCCTGTCACTGGTGGTGTTTATTTGGCGACATAGAATTTCCGTTGAGGTTTCAAAGTAGTGGATTGGCGAGTTTGATAACATGAGGGTATGTTGTTGTTGCAACTATTTTAACTTTCGGCGAAGAGTGGGTTGTGCCAAGTTGGCGGTCGGCGTCCTCCCTTTTAACGGCTTGTTTTGGGGGACGAACACACTTTTGACACGTCTTCTGCTTTCTTTTGAATTCCTTTCGGGGCTGCACGCTTCGGCAGCAGATTCTGCCGAGTAAATGCTGTTCTTCACCGAATTGGTTACGGGCCTCGTGCCTCTGCGCCTTGAGCGCTGGCCCTGTTTTACGGGTATCTTTGTCTATACCTAGGTCATCGTAGCAGTTTATATATATATATATATTTTTGGTGTATGAGTTTACATTAAACTTCTCAAGAAATTAAATGCTGAAAATCGTCGTCTAGAAGGATGTCTCTACTGTCTCTACCCTAGAAATGCTTCATTAATTTTTGCTTCATCAGATGTCTACTGTCTCTACCCTAAATATGCTTCATTGGTTTTTTTTGCTTCATACAACACCCGCTTCTTCTTTGAACTTAGAAGTCGACTCGCCTATTCCACCGAATGATTCCTGAGCTGTAATATTCTCCTTGCTGACAGCTGTCGTCTCCAAGTCCTGGACTGTATTTCAAAATTTTCATCCAAGAGGGGATCCTCCTTGTTCATCCTGAATAGATTTAGAAATCCTTTACGGCTCTCGTGATAACCTGCATATATTCGACGAACTTTCTTAACCTGTTACCCGCTGCCGGCTTTACTCCTGAACTTCCAGGGACAATTTTGTTTCGGATGGTTAGATTTGGCCTGCTGTTCAGCAACTGCTTATCTCAGATAAGTTATTTTTTTGTTTTCTTTCCCGTTAGATAAATTTTAATAATTTCAGCAGTTAAATGATTGACTTAATTGATGAGTTGAGCATTAAATTTTTTTTCTAGTAGACCAAGTTAACCTAACTATATAAAAATAATTTTTTTGTGTGTCGATTAAATAAAGTATTAAATTGACGAAGGATTTAATTTTTTTGTTTATTATTGTAACTTAAATTAATTGTAACGGAAAATAAGTTCTTATAGTTATGTAAATCAACTTTGGAGTGCCTGCTTGGTGAGGATTTATTTGTAATATCTTGTTTGAGCCTATCTGTTACTCTCAGGGATTAACTTTTGGTAGGATCGTAATAGTGTAATTACCTAACATTTATCCGGTTAATCACTACGTTAATAAACAAATGAAAATAATAATGAATATTATTATGTGCAATAACTGTTTTTTTTGTTGGATGGTATTGAGTGCAATAATATGTCTTCTGTATTCATTATTCTGTGTGAAGTAGAAGGTGTTACTTGTTAAAATTTATATTTTTTTTCTCCCCGGGGAGGGTACTGTTCATTAGTTACTGTTCATTAATTTATAGTTTATTTTTGGTATGTTTACATGATTGCTATAGTAACTATAATATAAATTCTAAAGACTAATGTTAAGAAATAATTACTCCGTAATAGTTTGATTTGTAAAACAATAGTACTGCAGTGTTGAATATATTTTGATTTTCCAAGTAAATAGATATATATATATATATATTAATTGCAATAAGAGTTAAATAAATAAATAAGTTTTTCTAAATTATTCAATGCTTAAATTATTTTGCGTGCTCATGATTTTTACCAGTCTTTACTCAAATGGATTTAGGGTTATTCCGAAATAAAAACAACGCAATTAGAACAGGTTATTGATACTGGAATGTTATGGTAGGAAAGAGTATTCTGGTGTCATGGTCAATCGTAGGATACCTTTTGGTAACGTAGGAAAATTAGAAGGTAAAATTTCAATTTAGTTTAATTAAGTGATTCATAAAAATCAAAATTTTAATTCGTAATTATTCAAAATTGGAGCTACACATGTCTGGTTATATTCTTTTTTGGCCTATTAATTCTAGTGTAATATATTTTGGCTTTCCGAGTTTACGCGAACTGCGTCGTCAATCTTGTACACGCAAACAATGGATAGGTGATATTTTCACGTAATAAACTCAGTTTTTCATGTCAAAAATTAATTTGATTTCTGAGTATTTAATATCATTAGTTGCAGAAAAATTAGCTCTTTAATTTGGCATAACTTTCTTTTTTCTAACTTTAATTGCATTTTAGTTATGAGCTTTAATTAGTACATTTTCCTTCGTTTGCTTGTGATTTAGTTAAAGGGAGATGAAATGCCCTCTTTCCGGTTGAAAAGTCACTTTTTGCGAGTTTCAGCGTTCTTTCGTTGGGACCCCTCGCAGGGTTGTTGAAATTCCTAATTTTCCCCTGTCACAGGTGGTGTTTATTTGGCGACATAGAATTTCCGTTGAGGTTTCAAAGTAGTGGATTGGCGAGTTTGATAACATGAGGGTATGTTGTTGTTGCAACTATTTTAACTTTCGGCGAAGAGTGGGTTGTGCCAACTTGGCGGTCGGCGTCCTCCCTTTTAACGGGTTGTTTTGGGGGACGAACACACTTTTTGACACGTCTTCTGCTTTTTTTTGAATTCCTTTCGGGGCTGCACGCTTCGGCAGCAGATTCTGCCGAGAAAATGCTGTTCTTCACCGAATTGGTTACGGGCCTCGTGCCTCTGCGCCTTGAGCGCGGGCCCTGGTTTACGGGTATCTTTGTCTATACCTAGGTCATCGTAGCAAATTATATATATATATATATTTTGGTGTATGAGTTTACATTAAAGTTCTCAAGAAATTAAATGCTGAAAATCGTCGTCTAGAAGGTTGTCTCTACCCTAGAAATGCTTCATTAGTTTTTGCTTCATCAGATGTCTCTACTGTCTCTACCCTAGAAATGCTTCATTGTTTTTTTTGCTTCATACAACACCCGCTTCTTCTTTGAACTTAGAAGTCGACTCGCCTATTCCACCGAATGATTCCTGAGCTGTAATATTCTCCTTGCTGACAGCTGTCGTCTCCATGTCCTGGACTGTATTTCAAAATTTTCATCCAAGAGGGGATCTTCCTTGTTCATCCTGAATAGATTTAGAAATCCTTTACTGCTCCCGTGATAATCTCCATATATTCGACGAACTTTCTTAACCTGTTACCCGCTGCCGGCTTTACTCCTGAACTTCCAGGGACAATTTTGTTTCGGATGGTTAGATTTGGCCTGCTGTTCAGCAACTGCTTATCTCAGATAAGTTATTTTTTTATGTTTTCTTTCCCGTTAGATAAAGTTTAATAATTTCAGCAGTTAAATGATTGAATTAATTGATGAGTTGAGCATTAAATTTTTCTTTGTAGTCGACCAAATTAACCTAACTATATAGAAATCATTTTTTTGTGTCGATTAAGTAAAGTATTAAATTGACGAAGGGTTTAATTTTTTTGTTTATTATTGTAACTTAACTTAATTGTAAAGGAAAATAAGTTATTATAATTATGTAAATCAACTCTGGAGTGCCTGCTTGGTGAGGATTGATTTGTAATATCTTGTTTGAGCCTATCTGTTACTCTCAGGGATTAACTTTTGGTAGGATCGTAATAGTGTAATTACCTAACATTTATCCGGTTAATCACTACGTTAATAAACAAATGAAAAAAAATAATGAAAATTATTATGTGCAATAACTATTATTTTTTTGTTGGATGGTACTGAGTGCAATAATATGTCATCTGTATTGATTATTCTGTGTGAAGTAGAAGGTGTTACTTGTTAAAATTTATATTTTTTTTCTAACCGGGGAGGGTACTTTTCATTAATTACTGTTCATTAATTTATAGTTTATTTTTGGTATGTTTACATGATTGCTATAGTAACTATAATAGAAATTCTAAAGACTAATGTTAAGAAATAATTACTCAGTAATAGTTTGATTTGTAAAACAATAGTACTGCAGTGTTGAATATATTTTGATTTTCCAAGTAAATAGATATATATATATATTAATTGCAATAAGAGTTAAATAAATAAATAAGTTTTTCTAGATCATTCAATGGTTAAATTATTTTGTGTGCTCATGATTTTTACCAGTCTTTACTCAAATGGATTTAGGGTTATTCCGAAATAAACACAACGCAATTAGAACAGGTTATTGATACTGGAATGTTATGGTAGGTAAGAGTATTCTGGTGTTATGGTCAATCGTAGGATACCTTTTGGTAACGTAGGAAAATTAGAAGGTAAAATTTCAATTTAATTTAATTAAGTGATTCATAAAAATCAAAATTTTAATTTGTAATTATTCAAAATTGGAGCTACACATGTTTGATTATATTCTTTTTTGGCCTATTAATTCTAGTGTAATATATTTTGGCTTTCCGAGTTTACGCGAACTGCGTCGTCAATCTTGTACACGCAAACAATGGATAGGTGATTTTTTTCACGTAATAAACTCAGTTTTTCATGTCAAAAATTAATTTTATTTCTTAGTATTTAATATCATTAGTTGCAGAAAAATTAGCTCTTTAATTTGGCATAACTTTCGTTTTTCTAACTTTAATTCCATTTTAGTTATGAGCTTTAATTAGTACATTTTCCTTCGTTTGCTTGTAATTTAGTTAAAGGGGGATGAAATGCCCTCTTTCCGGTTGAAAAGTCACTTTTTGCGAGTTTCAGCGTTCTTTCGTTGGAACCCCTCGCAGGGTTGTTGAAATTCCTAATTTTCCCCTGTCACTGGTGGTGTTTATTTGGCGACATAGAATTTCCGTTGAGGTTTCAAAGTAGTGGATTGGCGAGTTTGATAACATGAGGGTATGTTGTTGTTGCAACTATTTTAACTTTCGGCGAAGAGTGGGTTGTGCCAACTTGGCGGTCCGGCGTCCTCCCTTTTAACGGGTTGTTTTGGGGGACGAACACACTTTTTGACACGTCTTCTGCTTTTTTTTGAATTCCTTTCGGGGCTGCACGCTTCGGCAGCAGATTCTGCCGAGTAAATGCTGTTCTTCACCGAATTGGTTACGGGCCTCGTGCCTCTGCGCCTTGAGCGCGGGCCCTGTTTTACGGGTATCTTTGTCTATACCTAGGTCATCGTAGCAGTTTATATATATATATATATTTTTGGTGTATGAGTTTACATTAAAGTTCTCAAGAAATTAAATGCTGAAAATCTTCGTCTAGAAGGATGTCTCTACTGTCTCTACCCTAGAAATGCTTCATTAATTTTTGCTTCATCAGATGTCTACTGTCTCTACCCTAAATATGCTTCATTGGTTTTTTTTGCTTCATACAACACCCGCTTCTTCTTTGAACTTAGAAGTCGACTCGCCTATTCCACCGAATGATTCCTGAGCTGTAATATTCTCCTTGCTGACAGCTGTCGTCTCCAAGTCCTGGACTGTATTTCAAAATTTTCATCCAAGAGGGGATCCTCCTTGTTCATCCTGAATAGATTTAGAAATCCTTTACGGCTCTCGTGATAACCTGCATATATTCGACGAACTTATATGTCTTCTGTATTCATTATTCTGTGTGAAGTAGAAGGTGTTACTTGTTAAAATTTATATTTTTTTTCTCCCCGGGGAGGGTACTGTTCATTAGTTACTGTTCATTAATTTATAGTTTATTTTTGGTATGTTTACATGATTGCTATAGTAACTATAATATAAATTCTAAAGACTAATGTTAAGAAATAATTACTCCGTAATAGTTTGATTTGTAAAACAATAGTACTGCAGTGTTGAATATATTTTGATTTTCCAAGTAAATAGATATATATATATATATATTAATTGCAATAAGAGTTAAATAAATAAATAAGTTTTTCTAAATTATTCAATGGTTAAATTATTTTGCGTGCTCATGATTTTTACCAGTCTTTACTCAAATGGATTTAGGGTTATTCCGAAATAAAAACAACGCAATTAGAACAGGTTATTGATACTGGAATGTTATGGTAGGAAAGGGTATTCTGGTGTCATGGTCAATCGTAGGATACCTTTTGGTAACGTAGGAAAATTAGAAGGTAAAATTTCAATTTAGTTTAATTAAGTGATTCATAAAAATCAAAATTTTAATTCGTAATTATTCAAAATTGGAGCTACACATGTCTGGTTATATTCTTTTTTGGCCTATTAATTCTAGTGTAATATATTTTGGCTTTCCGAGTTTACGCGAACTGCGTCGTCAATCTTGTACACGCAAACAATGGATAGCTGATATTTTCACGTAATAAACTCAGTTTTTCATGTCAAAAATTAATTTGATTTCTGAGTATTTAATATCATTAGTTGCAGAAAAATTAGCTCTTTAATTTGGCATAACTTTCTTTTTTCTAACTTTAATTGCATTTTAGTTATGAGCTTTAATTAGTACATTTTCCTTCGTTTGCTTGTGATTTAGTTAAAGGGAGATGAAATGCCCTCTTTCCGGTTGAAAAGTCACTTTTTGCGAGTTTCAGCGTTTTTTCGTTGGGACCCCTCGCAGGGTTGTTGAAATTCCTAATTTTCCCCTGTCACAGGTGGTGTTTATTTGGCGACATAGAATTTCCGTTGAGGTTTCAAAGTATTGGATTGGCGAGTTTGATAACATGAGGGTATGTTGTTGTTGCAACTATTTTAACTTTCGGCGAAGAGTGGGTTGTGCCAACTTGGCGGTCGGCGTCCTTCCTTTTAACGGGTTGTTTTGGGGGACGAACACACTTTTTGACACGTCTTCTGCTTTCTTTTAAATTCCTTTCGGGGCTGCACGCTTCGACAGCAGATTCTGCCGAGAAAATGCTGTTCTTCACCGAATTGGTTACGGGCCTCGTGCCTCTGCGCCTTGAGCGCGGGCCCTGGTTTACGGGTATCTTTGTCTATACCTAGGTCATCGTAGCAAATTATATATATATATATTTTTTTTGGTGTATGAGTTTACACTAAAGTTCTCAAGAAATTAAATGCTGAAAATCGTCGTCTAGAAGGATGTCTCTACCCTAGAAATGCTTCATTAGTTTTTGCTTCATCAGATGTCTCTACTGTCTCTACCCTAGAAATGCTTCATTGTTTTTTTGCTTCATACAACACCCGCTTCTTCTTTGAACTTAGAAGTCGACTCGCCTATTCCACCGAATGATTCCTGAGCTGTAATATTCTCCTTGCTGACAGCTGTCGTCTCCAAGTCCTGGACTGTATTTCAAAATTTTCATCCAAGAGGGGATCCTCCTTGTTCATCCTGAATAGATTTAGAAATCCTTTACGGCTCTCGTGATAACCTGCATATATTCGACGAACTTATATGTCTTCTGTATTCATTATTCTGTGTGAAGTAGAAGGTGTTACTTGTTAAAATTTATATTTTTTTTCTCCCCGGGGAGGGTACTGTTCATTAGTTACTGTTCATTAATTTATAGTTTATTTTTGGTATGTTTACATGATTGCTATAGTAACTATAATATAAATTCTAAAGACTAATGTTAAGAAATAATTACTCCGTAATAGTTTGATTTGTAAAACAATAGTACTGCAGTGTTGAATATATTTTGATTTTCCAAGTAAATAGATATATATATATATATATTAATTGCAATAAGAGTTAAATAAATAAATAAGTTTTTCTAAATTATTCAATGGTTAAATTATTTTGCGTGCTCATGATTTTTACCAGTCTTTACTCAAATGGATTTAGGGTTATTCCGAAATAAAAACAACGCAATTAGAACAGGTTATTGATACTGGAATGTTATGGTAGGAAAGGGTATTCTGGTGTCATGGTCAATCGTAGGATACCTTTTGGTAACGTAGGAAAATTAGAAGGTAAAATTTCAATTTAGTTTAATTAAGTGATTCATAAAAATCAAAATTTTAATTCGTAATTATTCAAAATTGGAGCTACACATGTCTGGTTATATTCTTTTTTGGCCTATTAATTCTAGTGTAATATATTTTGGCTTTCCGAGTTTACGCGAACTGCGTCGTCAATCTTGTACACGCAAACAATGGATAGGTGATATTTTCACGTAATAAACTCAGTTTTTCATGTCAAAAATTAATTTGATTTCTGAGTATTTAATATCATTAGTTGCAGAAAAATTAGCTCTTTAATTTGGCATAACTTTCTTTTTTCTAACTTTAATTGCATTTTAGTTATGAGCTTTAATTAGTACATTTTCCTTCGTTTGCTTGTGATTTAGTTAAAGGGAGATGAAATGCCCTCTTTCCGGTTGAAAAGTCACTTTTTGCGAGTTTCAGCGTTTTTTCGTTGGGACCCCTCGCAGGGTTGTTGAAATTCCTAATTTTCCCCTGTCACAGGTGGTGTTTATTTGGCGACATAGAATTTCCGTTGAGGTTTCAAAGTATTGGATTGGCGAGTTTGATAACATGAGGGTATGTTGTTGTTGCAACTATTTTAACTTTCGGCGAAGAGTGGGTTGTGCCAACTTGGCGGTCGGCGTCCTTCCTTTTAACGGGTTGTTTTGGGGGACGAACACACTTTTTGACACGTCTTCTGCTTTCTTTTAAATTCCTTTCGGGGCTGCACGCTTCGACAGCAGATTCTGCCGAGAAAATGCTGTTCTTCACCGAATTGGTTACGGGCCTCGTGCCTCTGCGCCTTGAGCGCGGGCCCTGGTTTACGGGTATCTTTGTCTATACCTAGGTCATCGTAGCAAATTATATATATATATATTTTTTTTTGGTGTATGAGTTTACACTAAAGTTCTCAAGAAATTAAATGCTGAAAATCGTCGTCTAGAAGGATGTCTCTACCCTAGAAATGCTTCATTAGTTTTTGCTTCATCAGATGTCTCTACTGTCTCTACCCTAGAAATGCTTCATTGTTTTTTTGCTTCATACAACACCCGCTTCTTCTTTGAACTTAGAAGTCGACTCGCCTATTCCACCGAATGATTCTTGAGCTGTAATATTCTCCTTGCTGACAGCTGTCGTCTCCAAGTCCTGGACTGTATTTCAAAATTTTCATCCAAGAGGGGATCCTCCTTGTTCATCCTGAATAGATTTAGAAATCCTTTACGGCTCTCGTGATAACCTCCATATATTCAACGAACTTTCTTAACCTGTTACCCGCTGCCGGCTTTACTCCAGAACTTCCAGGGACAATTTTGTTTCGGATGGTTAGATTTGGCCTGCTGTTCAGCAACTGCTTATCTCAGATAAGTTATTTTTTTTTGTTTTCTTCCCCGTTAGATAAATTTTAATAATTTCAGCAGTTAAATGATTGACTTAATTGATGAGTTGAGCATTAAATTTTTTTGTAGTAGACCAAGTTAACCTAACTATATAAAAATAATTTTTTTGTGTGTCGATTAAGTAAAGTATTAAATTGACGAAGGATTTAATTTTTTTGTTTATTATTGTAACTTAACTTTATTGTAAAGGAAAATAAGTTCTTATAATTATGTAAATCAACTTTGGAGTGCCTGCTTGGTGAGGATTTATTTGTAATATCTTGTTTGAGCCTATCTGTTACTCTCAGGGATTAACTTTTGGTAGGATCGTAATAGTGTAATTACCTAACATTTATCCGGTTAATCACTACGTTAATAAACAAATGAAAATAATAATGAATATTATTATGTGCAATAACTATTTTTTTTTTGTTGGATGGTATTGAGTGCAATAATATGTTTTCTGTATACATTATTCTGTGTGAAGTAGAAGGTGTTACTTGTTAAAATTTATATTTTTTTCTCCCCGGGGAGGGTACTGTTCATTAATTACTGTTCATTAATTTATAGTTTATTTTTGGTATGTTTACATGATTGCTATAGTAACTATAATAGAAATTCTAAAGACTAATGTTAAGAAATAATTACTCAGTAATAGTTTGATTTGTAAAACAATAGTACTGCAGTGTTGAATATATTTTGATTTTCCAAGTAAATAGATATATATATATATATTAATTGCAATAAGAGTTAAATAAATAAATAAGTTTTTCTAGATCATTCAATGGTTAAATTATTTTGTGTGCTCATGATTTTTACCAGTCTTTAATCAAATGGATTTAGGGTTATTCCGAAATAAACACAACGCAATTAGAACAGGTTATTGATACTGGAATGTTATGGTAGGAAAGAGTATTCTGGTGTTATGGTCAATCGTAGGATACCTTTTGGTAACGTAGGAAAATTTAAAGGTAAAATTTCAATTTAATTTAATTAAGTGATTCATAAAAATCAAAATTTTAATTTGTAATTATTCAAAATTGGAGCTACACATGTTTGGTTATATTTTTTTTGGCCTATTAATTCTAGTGTAATATATTTTGGCTTTCCGAGTTTACGCGAACTGCTTCGTCAATTTTGTACACGCAAACAATGGATAGGTGATTTTTTTCACGTAATAAACTCAGTTTTTCATGTCAAAAATTAATTTGATTTCTTAGTATTTAATATCATTAGTTGCAGAAAAATTAGCTCTTTAATTTGGCATAACTTTCGTTTTTCTAACTTTAATTGCATTTTAGTTATGAGCTTTAATTAGTACATTTTCCTTCGTTTGCTTGTGATTTAGTTAAAGGGGGATGAAATGCCCTCTTTCCGGTTGAAAAGTCACTTTTTGCGAGTTTCAGCGTTCTTTCGTTGGGACCCCTCGCAGGGTTGTTGAAATTCCTAATTTTCCCCTGTCACACGTGGTGTTTATTTGGCGACATAGAATTTCCGTTGAGGTTTCAAAGTAGTGGATTGGCGAGTTTGATAACATGAGGGTATGTTGTTGTTGCAACTATTTTAACTTTCGGCGAAGAGTGGGATGTGCCAACTTGGCGGTCCGGCGTCCTCCCTTTTAACGGGTTGTTTTGGGGGAAGAACACACTTTTTGACACGTCTTCTGCTTTCTTTTGAATTCCTTTCGGGGTTGCACGCTTCGGCAGCAGATTCTGCCGAGTAAATGCTGTTCTTCACCGAATTGGTTACGGGCCTCGTGCCTCTGCGCCTTGAGCGCGGTCCCTGTTTTACGGGTATCTTTGTCTATACCTAGGTCATCGTAGCAAATTATATATATATATATATATTTGGTGTATGAGTTTACATTAAAGTTCTCAAGAAATTAAATGCTGAAAATCGTCGTCTAGAAGGATGTCTCTACTGTTTCTACCCTAGAAATGCTTCATTAGTTTTTGCTTCATCAGATGTCTCTACTGTCTCTACCCTAGAAATGCTTCATTGGTTTTTTTGCTTCATACAACACCCGCTACTTCTTTGAACGTAGAAGTCGACTCGCCTATTCCACCGAATGATTCTTGAGCTGTAATATTCTCCTTGCTGACAGCTGTCGTCTCCAAGTCCTGGACTGTATTTCAAAATTTTCATCCAAGAGGGGATCCTCCTTGTTCATCCTGAATAGATTTAGAAATCCTTTACGGCTCCCGTGATAACCTCCATATATTCGACGAACTTTCTGAACCTGTTACCCGCTGCCGGCTTTACTCCTGAACTTCCAGGGACATTTTTGTTTCGGATGGTTAGATTTGGCCTGCTGTTCAGCAACTGCTTATCTCAGATAAGTTATTTTTTTATGTTTTCTTTCCCGTTAGATAAATTTTAATAATTTCAGCAGTTAAATGATTGACTTAATTGATGAGTTGAGCATTAAATTTTTTTTGTAGTAGACCAAGTTAACCTAACTATATTAAAATTATTTTTTTGTATGTCGATTAAGTAAAGAATTAAATTGACGAAGGATTTATTTTTTTTGTTTATTATTGTAACTTAACTTAAGTGTAAAGGAAAATAAGTTCTTATAATTATGTAAATCAACTTTGGCGTGCCTGCTTAGTGAGGATTTATTTGTAATATCTTGTTTGAGCCTATCTGTTACTCTCAGGGATTAACTTTTGGTAGGATCGTAATAGTGTAATTACCTAACATTTATCCGGTTAATCACTACGTTAATAAACAAATTTAAAAAATAATGAAAATTATTATGTGCAATAACTATTTTATTTTTGTTGGATGGTATTGAGTGCAACAATATGTCTTCTGTATTGATTATTCTGTGTGAAGTAGAAGGTGTTACTTGTTAAAATTTATATTTTTTTTCTCCCCGGTGAGGGTACTTTTCATTAATTACTGTTCTTTAATTTATAGTTTATTTTTGGTATGTTTACATGATTGCTATAGTAACTATAATAGAAATTCTTAAGACTAATGTTAAGAAATAATTACTCAGTAATAGTTTGATTTGTAAAACAATAGTACTGCAGTGTTGAATATATTTTGATTTTCCAAGTAAATAGATATATATATATATATTAATTGCAATAAGAGTTAAATAAATAAATAAGTTTTTCTAGATTATTCAATGGTTAAATTATTTTGCGTGCTCATGATTTTTACCAGTCTTTACTCAAATGGATTTAGGGTTATTCCGAAATAAACACAACGCAATTAGAACAGGTTATTGATACTGGAATGTTATGGTAGGAAAGAGTATTCTGGTGTTATGGTCAATCGTAGGATACCTTTTGGTAACGTAGGAAAATTTAAAGGTAAAATTTCAATTTAATTTAATTAAGTGATTCATAAAAATCAAAATTTTAATTTGTAATTATTCAAAATTGGAGCTACACATGTTTGGTTATATTTTTTTGGCCTATTAATTCTAGTGTAATATATTTTGGCTTTCCGAGTTTACGCGAACTGCTTCGTCAATTTTGTACACGCAAACAATGGATAGGTGATTTTTTTCACGAAATAAACTCAGTTTTTCATGTCAAAAATTAATTTGATTTCTTAGTATTTAATATCATTAGTTGCAGAAAAATTAGCTTTTTAATTTGGCATAACTTTCGTTTTTCTAACTTTAATTGCATTTTAGTTATGAGCTTTAATTAGTACATTTTCCTTCGTTTGCTTGTGATTTAGTTAAAGGGGGATGAAATGCCCTCTTTCCGGTTGAAAAGTCACTTTTTGCGAGTTTCAGCGTTCTTTCGTTGGGACCCCTCGCAGGGTTGTTGAAATTCCTAATTTTCCCCTGTCACACGTGGTGTTTATTTGGCGACATAGAATTTCCGTTGAGGTTTCAAAGTAGTGGATTGGCGAGTTTGATAACATGAGGGTATGTTGTTGTTGCAACTATTTTAACTTTCGGCGAAGAGTGGGATGTGCCAACTTGGCGGTCCGGCGTCCTCCCTTTTAACGGGTTGTTTTGGGGGAAGAACACACTTTTTGACACGTCTTCTGCTTTCTTTTGAATTCCTTTCGGGGCTGCACGCTTCGGCAGCAGATTCTGCCGAGTAAATGCTGTTCTTCACCGAATTGGTTACGGGCCTCGTGCCTCTGCGCCTTGAGCGCGGTCCCTGTTTTACGGGTATCTTTGTCTATACCTAGGTCATCGTAGCAAATTATATATATATATATATATTTGGTGTATGAGTTTACATTAAAGTTCTCAAGAAATTAAATGCTGAAAATCGTCGTCTAGAAGGATGTCTCTACTGTCTCTACCCTAGAAATGCTTCATTAGTTTTTGCTTCATCAGATGTCTCTACTGTCTCTACCCTAGAAATGCTTCATTGGTTTTTTTGCTTCATACAACACCCGCTACTTTCTTTGAACGTAGAAGTCGACTCGCCTATTCCACCGAATGATTCTTGAGCTGTAATATCTCCTTGCTGACAGCTGTCGTCTCCAAGTCCTGGACTGTATTTCAAAATTTTCATCCAAGAGGGGATCTTCCTTGTTCATCCTGAATAGATTTAGAAATCCTTTACGGCTCCCGTGATAACCTCCATATATTCGACGAACTTTCTGAACCTGTTACCCGCTGCCGGCTTTACTCCTGAACTTCCAGGGACATTTTGTTTCGGATGGTTAGATTTGGCCTGCTGTTCAGCAACTGCTTATCTCAGATAAGTTATTTTTTTATGTTTTCTTTCCCGTTAGATAAATTTTAATAATTTCAGCAGTTAAATGATTGACTTAATTGATGAGTTGAGCATTAAATTTTTTTTGTAGTAGACCAAGTTAACCTAACTATATTAAAATTATTTTTTTTGTATGTCGATTAAGTAAAGTATTAAATTGATGTCGATTAAGTAAAGTATTAAATTGACGAAGGATTTAATTTTTTTGTTTATTATTGTAACTTAACTTAATTGTAAAGGAAAATAAGTTCTTATAATTATGTAAATCAACTTTGGAGTGCCTGCTTGGTGAGGATTTATTTGTAATATCTTGTTTGAGCCTATCTGTTACTCTCAGGGATTAACTTTTGGTAGGATCGTAATAGTGTAATTACCTAACATTTATCCGGTTAATCACTACGTTAATAAACAAATTTAAAAAATAATGAAAATTATTATGTGCAATAACTATTTTATTTTTGTTGGATGGTATTGAGTGCAACAATATGTCTTCTGTATTGATTATTCTTTGTGAAGTAGAAGGTGTTACTTGTTAAAATTTATATTTTTTTTTCTCCCCGGTGAGGGTACTTTTCATTAATTACTGTTCTTTAATTTATAGTTTATTTTTGGTATGTTTACATGATTGCTATAGTAACTATAATAGAAATTCTAAAGACTAATGTTATGAAATAATAACTCAGTAATAGTTTGATTTGTAAAACAATAGTACTGCAGTGTTGAATATATTTTGATTTTCCAAGTAAATAGATATATATATATATATTAATTGCAATTAGAGTTAAAAAAATAAATAAGTTTTTCTAGATCATTCAATGGTTAAATTATTTTGCGTGCTCATGATTTTTACCAGTCTTTACTCAAATGGATTTAGGGTTATTCCGAAATAAACACAACGCAATTAGAACAGGTTATTGATACTGGAATGTTATGGTAGGAAAGAGTATTCTGGTGTTATGGTCAATCGTAGGATACCTTTTGGTAACGTAGGAAAATTAGAAGGTAAAATTTCAATTTAATTTAATTAAGTGATTCTTAAAATCAAAATTTTAATTTGTAATTATTCAAAATTGGAGCTACACATGTTTGGTTATATTCTTTTTTGGCCTATTAATTCTAGTGTAATATATTTTGGCTTTCCGAGTTTACGCGAACTGCGTCGCCAATCTTGTACACGTAAAAATGGATAGGTGATTTTTTTCACGTAATAAACTCAGTTTTTCATGTCAAAAATTAATTTGATTTCTTAGTATTTAATATCATCGTAGCAAATTATATATATATATATGTTTTTGGTGTATGAGTTTACATTAAAGTTCTCAAGAAATTAAATGCTGAAAATCGTCGTCTAGAAGGATGTCTCTACTGTCTCTACACTAGAAATGCTTCATTAGTTTTTGCTTCATCAGATGTCTCTACTGTCTCTACCCTAGAAATGCTTCATTAGTTTTTGCTTCATCAGATGTCTCTACTGTCTCTACCCTAGAAATGCTTCATTGTTTTTTTGCTTCATACAACACCCGCTTCTTCTTTGAACTTAGAAGTCGACTCGCCTATTCCACCGAATGATTCTTGAGCTGTAATATTCTCCTTGCTGACAGCTGTCGTCTCCAAGTCCTGGACTGTATTTCAAAATTTTCATCCAAGAGGGGATCCTCCTCGTTCATCCTGAATAGATTTAGAAATCCTTTACGGCTCTCGTGATAACCTCCATATATTCAACGAACTTTCTTAACCTGTTACCCGCTGCCGGCTTTACTCCAGAACTTCCAGGGACAATTTTGTTTCGGATGGTTAGATTTGGCCTGCTGTTCAGCAACTGCTTATCTCAGATAAGTTATTTTTTTTTGTTTTCTTCCCCGTTAGATAAATTTTAATAATTTCAGCAGTTAAATGATTGACTTAATTGATGAGTTGAGCATTAAATTTTTTTTGTAGTAGACCAAGTTAACCTAACTATATAAAAATAATTTTTTTGTGTGTCGATTAAGTAAAGTATTAAATTGACGAAGGATTTAATTTTTTTGTTTATTATTGTAACTTAACTTAATTGTAAAGGAAAATAAGTTCTTATAATTATGTAAATCAACTTTGGAGTGCCTGCTTGGTGAGGATTTATTTGTAATATCTTGTTTGAGCCTATCTGTTACTCTCAGGGATTAACTTTTGGTATTATCGCAATAGTGTAATTACCTAACATTTATCCGGTTAATCACTACGTTAATAAACAAATGAAAATAATAATGAATATTATTATGTGCAATAACTATTTTATTTTTGTTGGATGGTATTGAGTGCAGTAATATGTTTTCTGTATACATTATTCTGTGTGAAGTAGAAGGTGTTACTTGTTAAAATTTATATTTTTTTTCTCGCCGGGGAGGGTACTGTTCATTAATTACTGTTCTTTAATTTATAGTTTATTTTTGGTATGTTTACATGATTGCTATAGTAACTATAATAGAAATTCTATAGACTAATGTTAAGAAATAATTACTCAGTAATAGTTTGATTTGTAAAACAATAGTACTGCAGTGTTGAATATATTTTGATTTTCCAAGTAAATAGATATATATATATATATTAATTGCAATAAGAGTTAAATAAATAAATAAGTTTTTCTAGATTATTCAATGTGTTGTCTCTCTTCATGAGTCATAAATTCAAAGATCGTTTCGTTTCAGGAGTCAAGGTTGGGAGAGCATTAGAATTTCAAATCAAAATTTCAAGAGTTCTTAGAACATAGAAATAACATTTATTAACGATAAACTTATATTACTTCCGCCTATAGCGGCCATGAAACATAATCAAGCATCAAATAAATATGACATGCGTCATTGTTCATGTTCAAGCGTCAAGTGAAATATTTTTCATCGGCGCGCATCAAGAGCGCCACCTATCTACCAAAAAGACGGAACATACTCCGCCCCGATGAACATTGGTTCATTACAACATGATTATAAAGATCTTCAATTTTAGATTTAAACAAGTTTTCCAAAGTTCAACAGTATATCATATAAAATAAAAATGCATAATGACAAATTTGAATTGAATAACAACATTATATTTAGCACAAAATTTTACAAATAAAACATACTTACAATCTCTAGAAGGAAAACAAAATAATGAAACTGCTAAATTACCATAATCCACAATTGTGGTCCATTCTCTGAATCTGAAACATAATTGAATTAATAATAATAAAAAAGACACAAAATATGAATATACAATTAATGGTTTTTTTTAGAGTCTTATTCACTCAATAGTAAGCGGGAAAGTTTATGTATAGGACGCTTCATTTCGCCCAATAAAGTTTTTAGTTTCACAACACGAACTTTTCCATCAGCACCAGGATATAGTTCAATTACTCGTCCAAGTCGCCACTTTAATGGAGGCAAATTTTCGTCCTTTATCAAGACTAAGTCATTGAGGGCTAAATTTGGTTTATCCCTCAACCATTTGGTACGCCCTCGTAATTGTGAAAGATAATCTCTAGACCAACGTTTCCAAAAGCTCTGGAAAATTTGCTGTGTCAATTTCCATCTTTCAGCAGGGGTTAGCTTATTATTTGTAAGATCAGGTTCAGAAATTGCTGTTAATGTAGTCCCAATTAGGAAATGTCCAGGTGTTAAAGGATTAAAATCTTCAGGGTCAGATGAGATGGAAACTATTGGCCTTGAATTCAAACACGCCTCGATTTGTGTAATTAAGGTGTGAAATTCTTCGTATGTCAGAACCTGGGTCCCAATAGTTCGCTTTAAGTGAATCTTCATTTGTTTCACTCCAGCCTCCCAAAGGCCTCCAAAGTGAGGGGCAGCAGGAGGATTGAAGATCCATTGAATATTTTCACCGCTCAGGTAGTTTTGAAATGCTTCTTCAGAGAAAAGTGTAGCTTTGTATCTTCTTAATTCTCGATCAGCCCCAACAAGGTTGGTGCCTCTATCGGAAAAGATTTTCTTGGGTTTTCCTCTGCGTGACACAAATCTTTTCAGAGATGCTAGGAATGCTTCAGTTGTTAGATCACTGACCACTTCTAGGTGAATGGCCTTTGTGGTGAAGCATATGTAAAGGCAAACATAACATTTATATTTCGTTCCTCCTCTTCCTTTCCTAGCTTTAATTAAAAAGGGGCCTGCAAAATCTAGTCCTGTATTCGAGAATGTTCTATCCGGCAATACGCGAGAAGCAGGTAGGTCGCCCATTATCTGACTGGATGTGCTTGTTCGATTTTTAAAACATTTTATACATTTCCAAATTATTTTTCTTACAATTTCTCGGCCATTAACGATCCAATATTTCTGTCGCAGAGCAGATAATGTTAATGTGGCTCCTCCGTGAAGGTTCACTTCGTGAAAGTGTTTGACTATCAATTCAGTAACTTGGTGACTTTTGGGAAGAATGATTGGATACTTTGTGTTTTCTGAAAGATTCGAGTTACAGAGTCTACCACCGACTCTAAGGATTTCTTCTCTATCAAGAAAAGGATTTAATTTCAGGATTTTACTGCTGAGATTCAATTTCTTCCCTGCTTTCAAAAGTCTAATTTCTTCTCTAAATTCGGAATTTTGCATGATTTTAAAAATCAAATTGCTTGCTTTATCCAATTCTTGAACTGTTAAAAAACCCTTGAGTTTTAAAGATGTAGGTTTAATATTGTGGCAGAATCTTAAACACCATGCAGTTACGCGTTTCAATTTTTTCCAGGATGAAAACCTGGATGTCAATTCAAATTCAGCCTCTTGGCTAATAACAGAACATACAGTAGTTTGACGCTGTTCTACCTGTACCTCTTCTACCATAGGCTCAATCAAAGGATCAAAAGATGATGAAGGTACATTTTTCTCTTTTAACCACACTGGTCCATTGAACCAAAGTTTATTTTCCACTAGATCAGAAGCTCTTAATCCACGTGAAACTATGTCAGCCGGATTGTCATTTCCCTTACAGTATTTCCATTGCGAAGGTGATACAACATCTTGTATTTCCCGTACACGATTAGCAACAAAGGGTTTCCATTTATCAGCGGAACCCCTGATCCAGTGAAGAACAATTTTAGAGTCACTAAAACAAAATACATTATCTTCTTGGATATTAAATAATTTCCTTAAATATTTAACTATTCTTGCGGCAATAATAGCTCCCATAAGTTCTAAACGAGGCAAGGTTAATTTTTTAAGTGGGGATACACGGCTCTTTGAAAGAACAAAAGACGTACAGCAAGAATCAGGATCACGAAAATATGCAACAGCTCCATATCCCTTGAGGCTGGCGTCACAAAAGACAAAAAGCTCTATTTTATCGAAATTTACACATTCATCATTTAATATGTATTTTCTAGGAATACACAAGTTGAGAATAACTTCAATTTCAAAGTACCAAGTTTTAAATTTTTCACTCAAATAGCTGGGCAAAATTGTGTCCCAATCAATACCCAATTCCCATAACTCTTGTAATAAGAATTTTATTCTGATAACAAAGGGTGCAATGAATCCAACTGGGTCATAAATTTTTGCCACAATCTGTAATACCTTTCGCTTTGTAACGTGTTTCCAGTCAACTGGTTGTAAAAGTTCTTGTACATCTAATTTCAATGTATCCTCATCCAAATCCCAAATTATTCCCAGCACTTTTAACGTTTTCTTATCCAAATTATCTTCCTTATTAATTAAACCAATATCTTGCCAATGATTTTTTAAAGATACTGAATTTGATTCAAATTTTCTTAAGTTCATACCAGCGTCTTGAAGAATTTTAACTGCATCAGTTGATAATGAGAAAACTTCTTCAACGGAGTCTGCTCCATGGATAAGGTCATCAACGTATAGGGACTTATTTAACATGTCAACAGCTTTGCTATATTTCCTTTCATAACCCTTAATATGATGTTTGATAGTGGCGGACAAAATAAACGGACTTGTTGTCATTCCAAACGGCACTCGGCACATTCGGAAAACCTTAAAGCCTAAACTATTGTCACTATTGTCGTAAGAATGATCAAACCACAAGAACCTTAAAAAATTTCTATCTTCACTATCAATTTGAATTTGGTGAAAAGCCTTCTCTATGTCTGCACAAAATGCAACTTTATGTACGCGAAATTTTAAAATTATATCCAACAAGTTAGGATTTAAATTAGGGCCTGATATCAAACATTCATTTAACGATTTAGCTCCTTCAGACTTAGAAGAGGCATCATAAACTATTCTTATTCTTGTTGTTACTTTTCCTTCACGTATAACGGGCCTATGAGGCATATAATAACAGTTAGGTTCATTTTCAACAAACTTACATTGTTCAACAATCCCCCTTTCAACTTGTTCTCTAATTATATTATCATATTCATTATATAGGAAATCATTTCCCTTTAATTTATGCTTTAGTCCTAGAAATCGTTGTTTAGCAACGAAAAAATTATCAGCGAGTTGTGATTTATTGTCCTTCCAAAAGAGTTTTGTTTCGTATCTGCCGTTATTAAATTTTAAAGTGTCGTTAAAATGCTTAATAGTATCCAAATCAGTTTCCGAAAATGTTTTGTTTTCATTTTCAATTCCTATCGAATCCAATTTCCAAAATGACTGTAAATCAAATGTGTTTCCTTCAACGGCAGATAAAAACAACGCATTAATTCGAGTATTATTATTTTTTACTTTTCCCATCACTGTGTATCCAAATATCGTCGGTACTATAAACAAACCATCATTTATCATTGAATTACTTCCTGTTTGTATATACCAGAAATGCTCCGCGCCAAGCAGAATATTTATGTTCTCATTAACGGTACTTGTATCCGAAAGTTCCAAGCCCTTTTTAGTCATAAATTCTTTAATGTTTTGACATGTTGATGGCGCCTGGAATTCTATTGATGATATTAATTCTATCCCTATAGCTTCTACAACAAGGCAGCGATCATCGTTTTTATTTTTTATTTTTAAACTATATACATCAAATTCTTGCGAGTTACCGCGCTGATTTCCAAACGAATAAATTGTTAGAAATTCTTTTCTAATGACTGGCAATTCTAAATCGCGCGCTAACTTGTGGGTGATGAAGTTCCGTTCACTACCTGAATCAATTAATAATCTTACGATTCTCGATTTATTTTTGCTTTGAGCAATAACAGAACATGTCTGTAAAAGCACACTATTTTCAGGTTTTAGAGTGTTACAGTGGGAAGTAGATACTAAAGTTTTATTTTGCGTATCTGCGGAGTTAACATCTTCCATTTCTTTCGATTTCAAACGGCAGAAAAGTTTATTATGATTTTTGTCGTTACAATGTTCGCATGGTTGTATTTTTGAATGACAAAACGCCGACAAATGTTTTAGAAAGCATCTATAACAGCGACCTTCATGTTTCAATTTCTTTCGTTTTTGTTCGTCAGAAAATTTCAAACATCCGGCAGATGTATGTTCGTTTGATTTGCAGAATATGCAAAACATTTTTACCGATGTGTTAAAAGCAGAAGCTTGTGATTTAACTTTATAATTTTTTAACCCTTGTTTAGGATTAACCCCTGTGTATTTATTACCTTTTGAGCTATTAATCAAAATACTTGCTTCTCGGCATTCAGTTTCGATTTTAATGAACTCTATTAATTCACTTACTTCTATATTTTTGTTAGATGTTCTTTTTCTATGGAATTCAAGAGCTAAATCTTCAGGTAACAATTTAAGAATTATTGGGTTCAATAACTGTCCGTATGAACCGCTAGTAACATCTAAACTACTTAAATTTCTAACGCAGATTTGTAACTGATCATAGAGCTTTCTTAACCCAAAAACATTTGAAGAACTTTTAACTGGTTCTAACTGTAACAACATCTGCATGAATTTTGATATAATAACATCTTTACGACCAAACCTCTCTTCTAAACTTTTAATACATAGATCATAATTTTCTTCAGATAAAGCATAACCAGAAACACAATTATATGCTGAACCAGATAATAAACTTTTCAAATATGTAAACTTATCTATTTTAGATAAACTTGGATTAGAATGAATAGCATTATCATACGAATTAAAGAATTCGAGCCATTTACTGGGATCACCAGCAAATTTTTCAATACTTAATTTAGGTAACTTTACTGAAGCACTACTTGTAACAACATTATTACCATTCAGAGTACTACTAATACCATTACTAGTTGCAATTATACTTCTTTCAACAACTTCATTACTGTTAATTTTCTTTACTTTACTAACAGTCTTAGCTTTAAACGTTATAATTTTTTCATCATACTCTTCACATACAAGTAGTTCGTTATCATATTCTTTTTCATCAATTATGAGAGCATCGATCTTTGAGTCAAGAGTTTTAAGTTTCTCATGATATTCAATTAACAATTCATATGATAAATTTAAATCTTCTAGATGTTCTTTACTTAATTCTTCCGATAATAATTTCTCAAGTTTATTTAGAAGTGTAGTAACTTTACTACGTACAATAGCACGTTTCTTTTTCTCTTTTGCTAAATCATCCATTATGTTTCGTTTTCAAAGATCGATACCAAGAACAAATAAATCAAATTTCTTACCTTTCAAAAGGTAATTCCCCTTGTCGCGGGTTTCAGACACCAGAAAAATGTATGTTGTCTCTCTTCATGAGTCATAAATTCAAAGATCGTTTCGTTTCAGGAGTCAAGGTTGGGAGAGCATTAGAATTTCAAATCAAAATTTCAAGAGTTCTTAGAACATAGAAATAACATTTATTAACGATAAACTTATATTACTTCCGCCTATAGCGGCCATGAAACATAATCAAGCATCAAATAAATATGACATGCGTCATTGTTCATGTTCAAGCGTCAAGTGAAATATTTTTCATCGGCGCGCATCAAGAGCGCCACCTATCTACCAAAAAGACGGAACACAATGGTTAAATTATTTTGCGTGCTCATGATTTTTACCAGTCTTTACTCAAATGGATTTAGGGTTATTCCGAAATAAACACAACGCAATTAGAACAGGTTACTGATACTGGAATGTTATGGTAGGAAAGAGTATTCTGGTGTTATGGTCAATCGTAGGATACCTTTTGGTAACGTAGGAAAATTAGAAGGTAAAATTTCAATTTAATTTAATTAAGTCATTCATAAAAATCAAAATTTTAATTTGTAATTATTCAAAATTGGAGCTACACATGTTTGGTTATATTCTTTTTTGGCCTATTAATTCTAGTGTAATATATTTTGGCTTTCCGAGTTTACGCGAACTGCGTCGCCAATCTTGTACACGCAAACAATGGATAGGTGATTTTTTTCACGTAATAAACTCAGTTTTTCATGTCAAAAATTAATTTGATTTCTTAGTATTTAATATCATCGTAGCAAATTATATATATATATATGTTTTTGGTGTATGAGTTTACATTAAAGTTCTCAAGAAATTAAATGCTGAAAATCGTCGTCTAGAAGGATATCTCTACTGTCTCTACCCTAGAAATGCTTCATTAGTTTTTGCTTCATGAGATGTCTCTACTGTCTCTACCCTAGAAATGCTTCATTAGTTTTTGCTTCATCAGATGTCTCTACTGTCTCTACCCTAGAAATGCTTCATTGTTTTTTTGCTTCATACAACACCCGCTTCTTCTTTGAACTTAGAAGTCGACTCGCCTATTCCACCGAATGATTCTTGAGCTGTAATATTCTCCTTGCTGACAGCTGTCGTCTCCAAGTCCTGGACTGTATTTCAAAATTTTCATCCAAGAGGGGATCCTCCTTGTTCATTCTGAATAGATTTAGAAATCCTTTACGGCTCTCGTGATAGCCTCCATATATTCAACGAACTTTTTTAACTTGTTACCCGCTGCCGGCTTTACTCCAGAACTTCCAGGGACAATTTTATATCGGATGGTTAGATTTGGCCTGCTGTTCAGCAACTGCTTATCTCAGATAAGTTATTTTTTTGTTTTCTTCCCCGTTAGATAAATTTTAATAATTTCAGCAGTTAAATGATTGACTTAATTGATGAGTTGAGCATTAAATTTTTTTTGTAGTAGACCAAGTTAACCTAACTATACAAAAATAATTTTTTTGTGTGTCGATTAAGTAAAGTATTAAATTGACGAAGGATTTAATTTTTTTGTGTATTATTGTAACTTAACTTAATTGTAAAGGAAAATAAGTTCTTATAATTATGTAAATCAACTTTGGAGTGCCTGCTTGGTGAGGATTTATTTGTAATATCTTGTTTGAGCCTATCTGTTACTCTCAGGGATTAACTTCTGGTAGGAGCGTAATAGTGTATTTACCTAACATTTATCCGGTTAATCACTACGTTAATAAACGAATTTAAAAAATAATGAAAATTATTATGTGCAATAACTTTTTTATTTTTGTTGGATGGTATTGAGTGCAACAATATGTCTTCTGTATTGATTATTCTGTGTGAAGTAGAAGGTGTTACTTGTTAAAATTTATATTTTGTTTTCTCCCCGGTGAGGGTACTTTTCATTAATTACTGTTCTTTAATTTAT
Source organism: Stegodyphus dumicola (assembly GCF_044657685.1). Lineage (NCBI taxonomy): Eukaryota > Metazoa > Arthropoda > Arachnida > Araneae > Eresidae > Stegodyphus > Stegodyphus dumicola. The sequence goes on from NC_140781.1 coordinate 114,259,546, forward strand.
AGTTTATTTTTGGTATGTTTACATGATTGCTATAGTAACTATAATAGAAATTCTAAAGACTAATGTTAAGAAATAATTACTCAGTAATAGTTTGATTTGTAAAACAATAGTACTGCAGTGTTGAATATATTTTGATTTTCCAAGTAAATAGATATATATATATATATATTAATTGCAATAAGAGTTAAATAAATAAATAAGTTTTTCTAGATTATTCAATGGTTAAATTATTTTGCGTGCTCATGATTTTTACCAGTCTTTACTCAAATGGATTTAGGGTTATTCCGAAATAAACACTACGCAATTAGAACAGGTTACTGATACTGGAATGTTATGGTAGGAAAGAGTATTCTGGTGTTATGGTCAATCGTAGGATACCTTTTGGTAACGTAGGAAAATTAGAAGGTAAAATTTCAATTTAATTTAATTAAGTCATTCATAAAAATCAAAATTTTAATTTGTAATTATTCAAAATTGGAGCTACACATGTTTGGTTATATTCTTTTTTGGCCTATTAATTCTAGTGTAATATATTTTGGCTTTCCGAGTTTACGCGAACTGCGTCGCCAATCTTGTACACGCAAACAATGGATAGGTGATTTTTTTCACGTAATAAACTCAGTTTTTCATGTCAAAAATTAATTTGATTTCTTAGTATTTAATATCATCGTAGCAAATTATATATATATATATGTTTTTGGTGTATGAGTTTACATTAAAGTTCTCAAGAAATTAAATGCTGAAAATCGTCGTCTAGAAGGATATCTCTACTGTCTCTACCCTAGAAATGCTTCATTAGATTTTGCTTCATGAGATGTCTCTACTGTCTCTACCCTAGAAATGCTTCATTAGTTTTTGCTTCATCAGATGTCTCTACTGTCTCTACCCTAGAAATGCTTCATTGTTTTTTTGCTTCATACAACACCCGCTTCTTCTTTGAACTTAGAAGTCGACTCGCCTATTCCACCGAATGATTCTTGAGCTGTAATATTCTCCTTGCTGACAGCTGTCGTCTCCAAGTCCTGGACTGTATTTCAAAATTTTCATCCAAGAGGGGATCCTCCTTGTTCATTCTGAATAGATTTAGAAATCCTTTACGGCTCTCGTGATAGCCTCCATATATTCAACGAACTTTCTTAACTTGTTACCCGCTGCCGGCTTTACTCCAGAACTTCCAGGGACAATTTTATTTCGGATGGTTAGATTTGGCCTGCTGTTCAGCAACTGCTTATCTCAGATAAGTTATTTTTTTTTGTTTTCTTCCCCGTTAGATAAAGTTTAATAATTTCAGCAGTTAAATGATTGAATTAATTGATGAGTTGAGCATTAAATTTTTCTTTGTAGTAGACCAAGTTAACCTAACTATATAGAAATCATTTTTTTGTGTCGATTAAGTAAAGTATTAAATTGACGAAGGGTTTAATTTTTTTGTTTATTATTGTAACTTAACTTAATTGTAAAGGAAAATAAGTTCTTATAATTATGTAAATCAACTTTGGAGTGCCTGCTTGGTGAGGATTTATTTGTAATATCTTGTTTGAGCCTATCTGTTACTCTCAGGGATTAACTTCTGGTAGGAGCGTAATAGTGTAATTACCTAACATTTATCCGGTTAATCACTACGTTAATAAACGAATTTAAAAAATAATGAAAATTATTATGTGCAATAACTTTTTTATTTTTGTTGGATGGTATTGAGTGCAACAATATGTCTTCTGTATTGATTATTCTGTGTGAAGTAGAAGGTGTTACTTGTTAAAATTTATATTTTGTTTTCTCCCCGGTGAGGGTACTTTTCATTAATTACTGTTCTTTAATTTATAGTTTATTTTTGGTATGTTTACATGATTGCTATAGTAACTATAATAGAAATTCTAAAGACTAATGTTAAGAAATAATTACTCAGTAATAGTTTGATTTGTAAAACAATAGTACTGCAGTGTTGAATATATTTTGATTTTCCAAGTAAATAGATATATATATATATATTAATTGCAATAAGAGTTAAATAAATAAATAAGTTTTTCTAGATTATTCAATGGTTAAATTATTTTGCGTGCTCATGATTTTTACCAGTCTTTACTCAAATGGATTTAGGGTTATTCCGAAATAAACACTACGCAATTAGAACAGGTTACTGATACTGGAATGTTATGGTAGGAAAGAGTATTCTGGTGTTATGGTCAATCGTAGGATACCTTTTGGTAACGTAGGAAAATTAGAAGGTAAAATTTCAATTTAATTTAATTAAGTCATTCATAAAAATCAAAATTTTAATTTGTAATTATTCAAAATTGGAGCTACACATGTTTGGTTATATTCTTTTTTGGCCTATTAATTCTAGTGTAATATATTTTGGCTTTCCGAGTTTACGCGAACTGCGTCGCCAATCTTGTACACGCAAACAATGGATAGGTGATTTTTTTCACGTAATAAACTCAGTTTTTCATGTCAAAAATTAATTTGATTTCTTAGTATTTAATATCATCGTAGCAAATTATATATATATATGTTTTTGGTGTATGAGTTTACATTAAAGTTCTCAAGAAATTAAATGCTGAAAATCGTCGTCTAGAAGGATATCTCTACTGTCTCTACCCTAGAAATGCTTCATTAGATTTTGCTTCATGAGATGTCTCTACTGTCTCTACCCTAGAAATGCTTCATTAGTTTTTGCTTCATCAGATGTCTCTACTGTCTCTACCCTAGAAATGCTTCATTGTTTTTTTGCTTCATACAACACCCGCTTCTTCTTTGAACTTAGAAGTCGACTCGCCTATTCCACCGAATGATTCTTGAGCTGTAATATTCTCCTTGCTGACAGCTGTCGTCTCCAAGTCCTGGACTGTATTTCAAAATTTTCATCCAAGAGGGGATCCTCCTTGTTCATTCTGAATAGATTTAGAAATCCTTTACGGCTCTCGTGATAGCCTCCATATATTCAACGAACTTTTTTAACTTGTTACCCGCTGCCGGCTTTACTCCAGAACTTCCAGGGACAATTTTATATCGGATGGTTAGATTTGGCCTGCTGTTCAGCAACTGCTTATCTCAGATAAGTTATTTTTTTTTGTTTTCTTCCCCGTTAGATAAATTTTAATAATTTCAGCAGTTAAATGATTGACTTAATTGATGAGTTGAGCATTAAATTTTTTTTGTAGTAGACCAAGTTAACCTAACTATACAAAAATAATTTTTTTGTGTGTCGATTAAGTAAAGTATTAAATTGACGAAGGATTTAATTTTTTTGTGTATTATTGTAACTTAACTTAATTGTAAAGGAAAATAAGTTCTTATAATTATGTAAATCAACTTTGGAGTGCCTGCTTGGTGAGGATTTATTTGTAATATCTTGTTTGAGCCTATCTGTTACTCTCAGGGATTAACTTTTGGTATTATCGCAATAGTGTAATTACCTAACATTTATCCGGTTAATCACTACGTTAATAAACAAATGAAAATAATAATGAATATTATTATGTGCAATAACTATTTTATTTTTGTTGGATGGTATTGAGTGCAGTAATATGTTTTCTGTATACATTATTCTGTGTGAAGTAGAAGGTGTTACTTGTTAAAATTTATATTTTTTTTCTCGCCGGGGAGGGTACTGTTCATTAATTACTGTTCTTTAATTTATAGTTTATTTTTGGTATGTTTACATGATTGCTATAGTAACTATAATAGAAATTCTATAGACTAATGTTAAGAAATAATTACTCAGTAATAGTTTGATTTGTAAAACAATAGTACTGCAGTGTTGAATATATTTTGATTTTCCAAGTAAATAGATATATATATATATATTAATTGCAATAAGAGTTAAATAAATAAATAAGTTTTTCTAGATTATTCAATGGTTAAATTATTTTGCGTGCTCATGATTTTTACCAGTCTTTACTCAAATGGATTTAGGGTTATTCCGAAATAAACACAACGCAATTAGAACAGGTTACTGATACTGGAATGTTATGGTAGGAAAGAGTATTCTGGTGTTATGGTCAATCGTAGGATACCTTTTGGTAACGTAGGAAAATTAGAAGGTAAAATTTCAATTTAATTTAATTAAGTCATTCATAAAAATCAAAATTTTAATTTGTAATTATTCAAAATTGGAGCTACACATGTTTGGTTATATTCTTTTTTGGCCTATTAATTCTAGTGTAATATATTTTGGCTTTCCGAGTTTACGCGAACTGCGTCGCCAATCTTGTACACGCAAACAATGGATAGGTGATTTTTTTCACGTAATAAACTCAGTTTTTCATGTCAAAAATTAATTTGATTTCTTAGTATTTAATATCATCGTAGCAAATTATATATATATATATGTTTTTGGTGTATGAGTTTACATTAAAGTTCTCAAGAAATTAAATGCTGAAAATCGTCGTCTAGAAGGATATCTCTACTGTCTCTACCCTAGAAATGCTTCATTAGTTTTTGCTTCATGAGATGTCTCTACTGTCTCTACCCTAGAAATGCTTCATTAGTTTTTGCTTCATCAGATGTCTCTACTGTCTCTACCCTAGAAATGCTTCATTGTTTTTTTGCTTCATACAACACCCGCTTCTTCTTTGAACTTAGAAGTCGACTCGCCTATTCCACCGAATGATTCTTGAGCTGTAATATTCTCCTTGCTGACAGCTGTCGTCTCCAAGTCCTGGACTGTATTTCAAAATTTTCATCCAAGAGGGGATCCTCCTTGTTCATTCTGAATAGATTTAGAAATCCTTTACGGCTCTCGTGATAGCCTCCATATATTCAACGAACTTTTTTAACTTGTTACCCGCTGCCGGCTTTACTCCAGAACTTCCAGGGACAATTTTATATCGGATGGTTAGATTTGGCCTGCTGTTCAGCAACTGCTTATCTCAGATAAGTTATTTTTTTTGTTTTCTTCCCCGTTAGATAAATTTTAATAATTTCAGCAGTTAAATGATTGACTTAATTGATGAGTTGAGCATTAAATTTTTTTTGTAGTAGACCAAGTTAACCTAACTATACAAAAATAATTTTTTTGTGTGTCGATTAAGTAAAGTATTAAATTGACGAAGGATTTAATTTTTTTGTGTATTATTGTAACTTAACTTAATTGTAAAGGAAAATAAGTTCTTATAATTATGTAAATCAACTTTGGAGTGCCTGCTTGGTGAGGATTTATTTGTAATATCTTGTTTGAGCCTATCTGTTACTCTCAGGGATTAACTTCTGGTAGGAGCGTAATAGTGTATTTACCTAACATTTATCCGGTTAATCACTACGTTAATAAACGAATTTAAAAAATAATGAAAATTATTATGTGCAATAACTTTTTTATTTTTGTTGGATGGTATTGAGTGCAACAATATGTCTTCTGTATTGATTATTCTGTGTGAAGTAGAAGGTGTTACTTGTTAAAATTTATATTTTGTTTTCTCCCCGGTGAGTGTACTTTTCATTAATTACTGTTCTTTAATTTATAGTTTATTTTTGGTATGTTTACATGATTGCTATAGTAACTATAATAGAAATTCTAAAGACTAATGTTAAGAAATAATTACTCAGTAATAGTTTGATTTGTAAAACAATAGTACTGCAGTGTTGAATATATTTTGATTTTCCAAGTAAATAGATATATATATATATATATTAATTGCAATAAGAGTTAAATAAATAAATAAGTTTTTCTAGATTATTCAATGGTTAAATTATTTTGCGTGCTCATGATTTTTACCAGTCTTTACTCAAATGGATTTAGGGTTATTCCGAAATAAACACTACGCAATTAGAACAGGTTACTGATACTGGAATGTTATGGTAGGAAAGAGTATTCTGGTGTTATGGTCAATCGTAGGATACCTTTTGGTAACGTAGGAAAATTAGAAGGTAAAATTTCAATTTAATTTAATTAAGTCATTCATAAAAATCAAAATTTTAATTTGTAATTATTCAAAATTGGAGCTACACATGTTTGGTTATATTCTTTTTTGGCCTATTAATTCTAGTGTAATATATTTTGGCTTTCCGAGTTTACGCGAACTGCGTCGCCAATCTTGTACACGCAAACAATGGATAGGTGATTTTTTTCACGTAATAAACTCAGTTTTTCATGTCAAAAATTAATTTGATTTCTTAGTATTTAATATCATCGTAGCAAATTATATATATATATATGTTTTTGGTGTATGAGTTTACATTAAAGTTCTCAAGAAATTAAATGCTGAAAATCGTCGTCTAGAAGGATATCTCTACTGTCTCTACCCTAGAAATGCTTCATTAGATTTTGCTTCATGAGATGTCTCTACTGTCTCTACCCTAGAAATGCTTCATTAGTTTTTGCTTCATCAGATGTCTCTACTGTCTCTACCCTAGAAATGCTTCATTGTTTTTTTGCTTCATACAACACCCGCTTCTTCTTTGAACTTAGAAGTCGACTCGCCTATTCCACCGAATGATTCTTGAGCTGTAATATTCTCCTTGCTGACAGCTGTCGTCTCCAAGTCCTGGACTGTATTTCAAAATTTTCATCCAAGAGGGGATCCTCCTTGTTCATTCTGAATAGATTTAGAAATCCTTTACGGCTCTCGTGATAGCCTCCATATATTCAACGAACTTTCTTAACTTGTTACCCGCTGCCGGCTTTACTCCAGAACTTCCAGGGACAATTTTATTTCGGATGGTTAGATTTGGCCTGCTGTTCAGCAACTGCTTATCTCAGATAAGTTATTTTTTTTTGTTTTCTTCCCCGTTAGATAAAGTTTAATAATTTCAGCAGTTAAATGATTGAATTAATTGATGAGTTGAGCATTAAATTTTTCTTTGTAGTAGACCAAGTTAACCTAACTATATAGAAATCATTTTTTTGTGTCGATTAAGTAAAGTATTAAATTGACGAAGGGTTTAATTTTTTTGTTTATTATTGTAACTTAACTTAATTGTAAAGGAAAATAAGTTCTTATAATTATGTAAATCAACTTTGGAGTGCCTGCTTGGTGAGGATTTATTTGTAATATCTTGTTTGAGCCTATCTGTTACTCTCAGGGATTAACTTCTGGTAGGAGCGTAATAGTGTAATTACCTAACATTTATCCGGTTAATCACTACGTTAATAAACGAATTTAAAAAATAATGAAAATTATTATGTGCAATAACTTTTTTATTTTTGTTGGATGGTATTGAGTGCAACAATATGTCTTCTGTATTGATTATTCTGTGTGAAGTAGAAGGTGTTACTTGTTAAAATTTATATTTTGTTTTCTCCCCGGTGAGGGTACTTTTCATTAATTACTGTTCTTTAATTTATAGTTTATTTTTGGTATGTTTACATGATTGCTATAGTAACTATAATAGAAATTCTAAAGACTAATGTTAAGAAATAATTACTCAGTAATAGTTTGATTTGTAAACAAATAGTACTGCAGTGTTGAATATATTTTGATTTTCCAAGTAAATAGATATATATATATATATTAATTGCAATAAGAGTTAAATAAATAAATAAGTTTTTCTAGATTATTCAATGGTTAAATTATTTTGCGTGCTCATGATTTTTACCAGTCTTTACTCAAATGGATTTAGGGTTATTCCGAAATAAACACTACGCAATTAGAACAGGTTACTGATACTGGAATGTTATGGTAGGAAAGAGTATTCTGGTGTTATGGTCAATCGTAGGATACCTTTTGGTAACGTAGGAAAATTAGAAGGTAAAATTTCAATTTAATTTAATTAAGTCATTCATAAAAATCAAAATTTTAATTTGTAATTATTCAAAATTGGAGCTACACATGTTTGGTTATATTCTTTTTTGGCCTATTAATTCTAGTGTAATATATTTTGGCTTTCCGAGTTTACGCGAACTGCGTCGCCAATCTTGTACACGCAAACAATGGATAGGTGATTTTTTTCACGTAATAAACTCAGTTTTTCATGTCAAAAATTAATTTGATTTCTTAGTATTTAATATCATCGTAGCAAATTATATATATATATATGTTTTTGGTGTATGAGTTTACATTAAAGTTCTCAAGAAATTAAATGCTGAAAATCGTCGTCTAGAAGGATATCTCTACTGTCTCTACCCTAGAAATGCTTCATTAGATTTTGCTTCATGAGATGTCTCTACTGTCTCTACCCTAGAAATGCTTCATTAGTTTTTGCTTCATCAGATGTCTCTACTGTCTCTACCCTAGAAATGCTTCATTGTTTTTTTGCTTCATACAACACCCGCTTCTTCTTTGAACTTAGAAGTCGACTCGCCTATTCCACCGAATGATTCTTGAGCTGTAATATTCTCCTTGCTGACAGCTGTCGTCTCCAAGTCCTGGACTGTATTTCAAAATTTTCATCCAAGAGGGGATCCTCCTTGTTCATTCTGAATAGATTTAGAAATCCTTTACGGCTCTCGTGATAACCTCCATATATTCAACGAACTTTCTTAACTTGTTACCCGCTGCCGGCTTTACTCCAGAACTTCCAGGGACAATTTTATTTCGGATGGTTAGATTTGGCCTGCTGTTCAGCAACTGCTTATCTCAGATAAGTTATTTTTTTTGTTTTCTTCCCCGTTAGATAAATTTTAATAATTTCAGCAGTTAAATGATTGACTTAATTGATGAGTTGAGCATTAAATTTTTTTTGTAGTAGACCAAGTTAACCTAACTATACAAAAATAATTTTTTTGTGTGTCGATTAAGTAAAGTATTAAATTGACGAAGGATTTAATTTTTTTGTTTATTATTGTAACTTAACTTAATTGTAAAGGAAAATAAGTTCTTATAATTATGTAAATCAACTTTGGAGTGCCTGCTTGGTGAGGATTTATTTGTAATATCTTGTTTGAGCCTATCTGTTACTCTCAGGGATTAACTTTTGGTAGGATCGTAATAGTGTAATTACCTAACATTTATCCGGTTAATCACTACGTTAATAAACAAATGAAAATAATAATGAATATTATTATGTGCAATAACTATTTTATTTTTGTTGGATGGTATTGAGTGCAATAATATGTTTTCTGTATACATTATTCTGTGTGAAGTAGAAGGTGTTACTTGTTAAAATTTATATTTTTTTCTCTCCGGGGAGGGTACTGTTCATTAATTACTGTTCATTAATTTATAGTTTGTTTTTGGTATGTTTACATGATTGCTATAGTAACTATAAATGTTAAGAAATTAATTAATGTTAAGAAATAATTACTCAGTAATAGTTTGATTTGTAAAACAATAGTACTGCAGTGTTGAATATATTTTGATTTTCCAAATAAATATATATATATATATATATATATATTAATTGCAATAAGAGTTAAATAAATAAATAAGTTTTTCTAGATCATTCGATGGTTAAATTATTTTGTGTGCTCATGATTTTTACCAGTCTTTACTCAAATGGATTTAGGGTTATTCCGAAATAAACACAACGCAATTAGAACAGGTTATTGATACTGGAATGTTATGGTAGGAAAGAGTATTCTGGTGTTATGGTCAATCGTAGGATACCTTTTGGTAACGTAGGAAAATTTAAAGGTAAAATTTCAATTTAGTTTAATTAAGTGATTCATAAAAATCAAAATTTTAATTTGTAATTATTCAAAATTGGAGCTACACATGTTTGGTTATATTTTTTTTGGCCTATTAATTCTAGTGTAATATATTTTGGCTTTCCGAGTTTACGCGAACTGCTTCGTCAATTTTGTACACGCAAACAATGGATAGGTGAATTTTTTCACGAAATAAACTCAGTTTTTCATGTCAAAAATTAATTTGATTTCTTAGTATTTAATATCATTAGTTGCAGAAAAATTAGCTCTTTAATTTGGCATAACTTTCGTTTTTCTAACTTTAATTGCATTTTAGTTATGAGCTTTAATTAGTACATTTTCCTTCGTTTGCTTGTGATTTAGTTAAAGGGGGATGAAATGCCCTCTTTCCGGTTGAAAAGTCACTTTTTGCGAGTTTCAGCGTTCTTTCGTTGGGACCCCTCGCAGGGTTGTTGAAATTCCTAATTTTCCCCTGTCACACGTGGTGTTTATTTGGCGACATAGAATTTCCGTTGAGGTTTCAAAGTAGTGGATTGGCGAGTTTGATAACATGAGGGTATGTTGTTGTTGCAACTATTTTAACTTTCGGCGAAGAGTGGGATGTGCCAACTTGGCGGTCCGGCGTCCTCCCTTTTAACGGGTTGTTTTGGGGGAAGAACACACTTTTTGACACGTCTTCTGCTTTCTTTTGAATTCCTTTCGGGGCTGCACGCTTCGGCAGCAGATTTTGCCGAGTAAATGCTGTTCTTCACCGAATTGGTTACGGGCCTCGTGCCTCTGCGCCTTGAGCGCGGTCCCTGTTTTACGGGTATCTTTGTCTATACCTAGGTCATCGTAGCAAATTATATATATATATATATTTGTTGTATGAGTTTACATTAAAGTTCTCAAGAAATTAAATGCTGAAAATCGTCGTCTAGAAGGATGTCTCTACTGTCTCTACCCTAGAAATGCTTCATTAGTTTTTGCTTCATCAGATGTCTCTACTGTCTCTACCCTAGAAATGCTTCATTGTTTTTTTGCTTCATACAACACCCGCTTCTTTGAAGTTAGAAGTCGACTCGCCTATTCCACCGAATGATTCTTGAGCTGTAATATTCTCCTTGCTGACAGCTGTCGTCTCCAAGTCCTGGACTGTATTTCAAAATTTTCATCCAAGAGGGGATCCTCCTTGTTCATCCTGAATACATTTAGAAATCCTTTACGGCTCTCGTGATAACCTCCATATATTCAACGAACTTTCTTAACCTGTTACCCGCTTCCGGCTTTACTCCAGAACTTCCAGGGACAATTTTGTTTCGGATGGTTAGATTTGGCCTGCTGTTCAGCAACTGCTTATCTCAGATAAGTTATTTTTTTTTGTTTTCTTCCCCGTTAGATAAATTTTAATAATTTCAGCAGTTAAATGATTGACTTAATTGATGAGTTGAGCATTAAATTTTTTTTGTAGTAGACCAAGTTAACCTAACTATATAAAAATAATTTTTTTGTGTGTCGATTAAGTAAAGTATTAAATTGACGAAGGATTTAATTTTTTTGTTTATTATTGTAACTTAACTTAATTGTACAGGAAAATAAGTTCTTATAATTATGTAAATCAACTTTGGAGTGCCTGCTTGGTGAGGATTTATTTGTAATATCTTGTTTGAGCCTATCTGTTACTCTCAGGGATTAACTTTTGGTAGGATCGTAATAGTGTAATTATCTAACATTTATCCGGTTAATCACTACGGTAATAAACAAATGAAAATAATAATGAATATTATTATGTGCAATAACTATTTTATTTTTGTTGGATGGTATTGAGTGCAATAATATGTTTTCTGTATACATTATTCTGTGTGAAGTAGAAGGTGTTACTTGTTAAAATTTATATTTTTTTTCTCGCCGGGGAGGGTACTGTTCATTAATTACTGTTCATTAATTTATAGTTTGTTTTTGGTATGTTTACATGATTGCTATAGTAACTATAAATGTTAAGAAATTAATTAATGTTAAGAAATAATTACTCAGTAATAGTTTGATTTGTAAAACAATAGTACTGCAGTGTTGAATATATTTTGATTTTCCAAGTAAATATATATATATATATTAATTGCAATAAGAGTTAAATAAATAAAAAAGTTTTTCTAGATCATTCGATGGTTAAATTATTTTGTGTGCTCATGATTTTTACCAGTCTTTACTCAAATGGATTTAGGGTTATTCCGAAATAAACACAACGCAATTAGAACAGGTTATTGATACTGGAATGTTATGGTAGGAAAGAGTATTCTGGTGTTATGGTCAATCGTAGGATACCTTTTGGTAACGTAGGAAAATTAGAAGGTAAAATTTCAATTTAATTTAATTAAGTGATTCATAAAAATCAAAATTTTAATTTGTAATTATTCAAAATTGGAGCTACACATGTTTGGTTATATTCTTTTTTGGCCTATTAATTCTAGTGTAATATATTTTGGCTTTCCGAGTTTACGCGAACTGCTTCGTCAATCTTGTACACGCAAACAATAGATAGGTGATTTTTTTCACGTAATAAACTCAGTTTTTCATGTCAAAAATTAATTTGATTTCTTAGTATTTAATATCATCGTAGCAAATTATATATATATATATGTTTTTGGTGTATGAGTTTACATTAACGTTCTCAAGAAATTAAATGCTGAAAATCGTCGTCTAGAAGGATGTCTCTACTGTCTCTACCCTAGAAATGCTTCATTAGTTTTTGCTTCATTAGTTTTTGCTTAATCAGATGTCTCTACTGTCTCTACCCTAGAAATGCTTCATTGTTTTTTTGCTTCATACAACACCCGCTTCTTTGAAGTTAGAAGTCGACTCGCCTATTCCACCGAATGATTCTTGAGCTGTAATATTCTCCTTGCTGACAGCTGTCGTCTCCAAGTCCTGGACTGTATTTCAAAATTTTCATCCAAGAGGGGATCCTCCTTGTTCATCCTGAATAGATTTAGAAATCCTTTACGGCTCTCGTGATAACCTCCATATATTCAACGAACTTTCTTAACCTGTTACCCGCTGCGGGCTTTACTCCAGAACTTCCAGGGACAATTTTGTTTCGGATGGTTAGATTTGGCCTGCTGTTCAGCAACTGCTTATCTCAGATAAGTTATTTTTTTTTTTGTTTTCTTCCCCGTTAGATAAATTTTAATAATTTCAGCGGTTAAATGATTGACTTAATTGATGAGTTGAGCATTAAATTTTTTTTGTAGTAGACCAAGTTAACCTAACTGTATAAAAATAATTTTTTTGTGTGTCGATTAAGTAAAGTATTAAATTGACGAAGGATTTAATTTTTTTGTTTATTATTGTAACATAAACTTAATTGTAAAGGAAAATAAGTTCTTATAATTATGTAAATCAACTTTGGAGTGCCTGCTTGGTGAGGATTTATTTGTAATATCTTGTTTGAGCCTATCTGTTACTCTCAGGGATTAACTTTTGGTAGGATCGTAATAGTGTAATTACCTAACATTTATCCGGTTAATCACTACGTTAATAAACAAATGAAAATAATAATGAATATTATTATGTGCAATAACTATTTTATTTTTGTTGGATGGTATTGAGTGCAATAATATGTTTTCTGTATACATTATTCTGTGTGAAGTAGAAGGTGTTACTTGTTAAAATTTATATTTTTTTTCTCGCCGGGGAGGGTACTGTTCATTAATTACTGTTCATTAATTTATAGTTTGTTTTTGGTATGTTTACATGATTGCTATAGTAACTATAAATGTTAAGAAATTAATTAATGTTAAGAAATAATTACTCAGTAATAGTTTGATTTGTAAAACAATAGTACTGCAGTGTTGAATATATTTTGATTTTCCAAGTAAATATATATATATATATATATATATATTAATTGCAATAAGAGTTAAATAAATAAAAAAGTTTTTCTAGATCATTCGATGGTTAAATTATTTTGTGTGCTCATGATTTTTACCAGTCTTTACTCAAATGGATTTAGGGTTATTCCGAAATAAACACAACGCAATTAGAACAGGTTATTGATACTGGAATGTTATGGTAGGAAAGAGTATTCTGGTGTTATGGTCAATCGTAGGATACCTTTTGGTAACGTAGGAAAATTAGAAGGTAAAATTTCAATTTAATTTAATTAAGTGATTCATAAAAATCAAAATTTTAATTTGTAATTATTCAAAATTGGAGCTACACATGTTTGGTTATATTCTTTTTTGGCCTATTAATTCTAGTGTAATATATTTTGGCTTTCCGAGTTTACGCGAACTGCTTCGTCAATCTTGTACACGCAAACAATGGATAGGTGATTTTTTTCACGTAATAAACTCAGTTTTTCATGTCAAAAATTAATTTGATTTCTTAGTATTTAATATCATCGTAGCAAATTATATATATATATATGTTTTGGTGTATGAGTTTACATTAAAGTTCTCAAGAAATTAAATGCTGAAAATCGTCGTCTAGAAGGATGTCTCTACTGTCTCTACCCTAGAAATGCTTCATTAGTTTTTGCTTCATCAGATGTCTCTACTGTCTCTACCCTAGAAATGCTTCATTAGTTTTTGCTTCATCAGATGTCTCTACTGTCTCTAGCCTAGAAATGCTTCATTGTTTTTTTGCTTCATACAACACCCGCTTCTTCTTTGAACTTAGAAGTCGACTCGCCTATTCCACCGAATGATTCTTGAGCTGTAATATTCTGCTTGCTGACAGCTGTCGTCTCCAAGTCCTGGACTGTATTTCAAAATTTTCATCCAAGAGGGGATCCTCCTTGTTCACCCTGAATAGATTTAGAAATCCTTTACGGCTCTCGTGATAACCTCCATATATTCAACGAACTTTCTTAACCTGTTACCCGCTGCCGGCTTTACTCCAGAACTTCCAGGGACAATTTTGTTTCGGATGGTTAGATTTAGCCTGCTGTTCAGCAACTGCTTATCTCAGATAAGTTATTTTTTTGTTTTCTTCCCCGTTAGATAAATTTTAATAATTTCAGCAGTTAAATGATTGACTTAATTGATGAGTTGAGCATTAAATTTTTTTTGTAGTAGACCAAGTTAACCTAACTATATAAAAATAATTTTTTTGTGTGTCGATTAAGTAAAGTATTAAATTGACGAAGGATTTAATTTTTTTGTTTATTATTGTAACTTAACTTAATTGTAAAGGAAAATAAGTTCTTATAATTATGTAAATCAACTTTGGAGTGCCTGCTTGGTGAGGATTTATTTGTAATATCTTGTTTGAGCCTATCTGTTACTCTCAGGGATTAACTTTTGGTAGGATCGTAATAGTGTAATTACCTAACATTTATCCGGTTAATCACTACGTTAATAAACAAATGAAAATAATAATGAATATTATTATGTGCAATAACTATTTTATTTTTGTTGGATGGTATTGAGTGCAATAATATGTTTTCTGTATACATTATTCTGTGTGAAGTAGAAGGTGTTACTTGTTAAAATTTATATTTTTTTTCTCTCCGGGGAGGGTACTGTTCATTACTTACTGTTCATTAATTTATAGTTTGTTTTTGGTATGTTTACATGATTGCTATAGTAACTATAAATGTTAAGAAATTAATTAATGTTAAGAAATAATTACTCAGTAATAGTTTGATTTGTAAAACAATAGTACTGCAGTGTTGAATATATTTTGATTTTCCAAGTAAATATATATATATATATATATATATATATATATATTAATTGCAATAAGAGTTAAATAAATAAATAAGTTTTTCTAGATCATTCGATGGTTAAATTATTTTGTGTGCTCATGATTTTTACCAGTCTTTACTCGAATGGATTTAGGGTTATTCCGAAATAAACACAACGCAATTAGAACAGGTTATTGATACTGGAATGTTATGGTAGGAAAGAGTATTCTGGTGTTATGGTCAATCGTAGGATACCTTTTGGTAACGTAGGAAAGTTTAAAGGTAAAATTTCAATTTAATTTAATTAAGTGATTCATAAAAATCAAAATTTTAATTTGTAATTATTCAAAATTGGAGCTACACATGTTTGGTTATATTCTTTTTGGCCTATTAATTCTAGTGTAATATATTTTGGATTTCCGAGTTTACGCGAACTGCTTCGTGAATCGTGTACACGCAAACAATGGATAGGTGATTTTTTTCACGTAATAAACTCAGTTTTTCATGTCAAAAATTAATTTGATTTCTTAGTATTTAATATCATTAGTTGCAGAAAAATTAGCTCTTTAATTTGGCATAACTTTCGTTTTTCTAACTTTAATTGCATTTTAGTTATGAGCTTTAATTAGTACATTTTCCTTCGTTTGCTTGTGATTTAGTTAAAGGGGGATGAAATGCCCTCTTTCCTGTTGAAAAGTCACTTTTTGCGAGTTTCAGCGTTCTTTCGTTGGGACCCCTCGCAGGGTTGTTGAAATTCCTAATTTTCCCCTGTCACACGTGGTGTTTATTTGGCGACATAGAATTTCTGTTGAGGTTTCAAAGTAGTGGATTGGCGAGTTTGATAACATGAGGGTATGTTGTTGTTGCAACTATTTTAACTTTCGGCGAAGAGTGGGTTGTGCCAACTTGGCGGTCCGGCGTCCTCCCTTTTAACGGGTTGTTTTGGGGGAAGAACACACTTTTTGACACGTCTTCTGCTTTCTTTTGAATTCCTTTCGGGGCTGCACGCTTCGGCAGCAGATTCTGCCGAGTAAATGCTGTTCTTCACCGAATTGGTTACGGGCCTCGTGCCTCTGCGCCTTGAGCGCGGGCCCTGTTTTACGGGTATCTTTGTCTATACCTAGGTCATCGTAGCAAATTATATATATATATATATTTGGTGTATGAGTTTACATTAAAGTTCTCAAGAAATTAAATGCTGAAAATCGTCGTCTAGAAGGATGTCTCTACTGTCTCTACCCTAGAAATGCTTCATTAGTTTTTGCTTCATCAGATGTCTCTACTGTCTCTACCCTAGAAATGCTTCATTGTTTTTTTTGCTTCATACAACACCCGCTACTTCTTTGAACGTAGAAGTCGACTCGCCTATTCCACCGAATGATTCTTGAGCTGTAATATTCTCCTTGCTGACAGCTGTCGTCTCCAAGTCCTGGACTGTATTTCAAAATTTTCATCCAAGAGGGGATCCTCCTTGTTCATCCTGAATAGATTTAGAAATCCTTTACGGCTCCCGTGATAACCTCCATATATTCGACGAACTTTCTGAACCTGTTACCCGCTGCCGGCTTTACTCCTGAACTTCCAGGGACATTTTTGTTTCGGATGGTTAGATTTGGCCTGCTGTTCAGCAACTGCTTATCTCAGATAAGTTATTTTTTTTGTTTTCTTTCCCGTTAGATAAATTTTAATAATTTCAGCAGTTAAATGATTGACTTAATTGATGAGTTGAGCATTAAATTTTTTTTTGTAGTAGACCAAGTTAACCTAACTATATAAAAATAATTTTTTTGTGTGTCGATTAAGTAAAGTATTAAATTGACGAAAGATTTAATTTTTTTGTTTATTATTGTAACTTAACTTAATTGTAAAGGAAAATAAGTTCTTATAATTATGTAAATCAACTTTCGAGTGCCTGCTTGGTGAGGATTTATTTGTAATATCTTGTTTGAGCCTATCTGTTACTCTCAGGGATTAACTTTTGGTAGGATCGTAATAGTGTAATTACCTAACATTTATCCGGTTAATCACTACGTTAATAAACAAATGAAAATAATAATGAATATTATTATGTGCAATAACTATTTTATTTTTGTTGGATGGTATTGAGTGCAATAATATATTTTCTGTATACATTATTCTGTGTGAAGTAGAAGGTGTTACTTGTTAAAATTTATATTTTTTTTCTCGCCGGGGAGGGTACTGTTCATTACTTACTGTTCATTAATTTATAGTTTGTTTTTGGTATGTTTACATGATTGCTATAGTAACTATAAATGTTAAGAAATTAATTAATGTTAAGAAATAATTACTCAGTAATAGTTTGATTTGTAAAACAATAGTACTGCAGTGTTGAATATATTTTGATTTTCCAAGTAAATATATATATAATTATATATATATATATATATATATATATATATATGTATATATATTGCAATAAGAGTTAAATAAATAAATAAGTTTTTCTAGATCATTCGATGGTTAAATTATTTTGTGTGCTCATGATTTTTACCAGTCTTTACTCAAATGGATTTAGGGTTATTCCGAAATAAACATAACGCAATTAGAACAGGTTATTGATACTGGAATGTTATGGTAGGAAAGAGTATTCTGGTGTTATGGTCAATCGTAGGATACCTTTTGGTAACGTAGGAAAATTTAAAGGTAAAATTTCAATTTAATTTAATTAAGTGATTCATAAAAATCAAAATTTTAATTTGTAATTATTCAAAATTGGAGCTACACATGTTTGGTTATATTCTTTTTTGGCCTATTAATTCTAGTGTAATATATTTTGGCTTTCCGAGTTTACGCGAACTGCTTCGTCAATCTTGTACACGCAAACAATGGATAGGTGATTTTTTCACGTAATAAACTCAGTTTTTCATGTCAAAAATTAATTTGATTTCTTAGTATTTAATATCATTAGTTGCAGAAAAATTAGCTCTTTAATTTGGCATAAATTTCGTTTTTCTAACTTTAATTGCATTTTAGTTATGAGCTTTAATTAGTACATTTTCCTTCGTTTGCTTGTGATTTAGTTAAAGGGGGATGAAATGCCCTCTTTCCGGTTGAAAAGTCACTTTTTGCGAGTTTCAGCGTTCTTTCGTTGGGACCCCTCGCAGGGTTGTTGAAATTCCTAATTTTCCCCTGTCACACGTGGTGTTTATTTGGCGACATAGAATTTCCGTTGAGGTTTCAAAGTAGTGGATTGGCGAGTTTGATAACATGAGGGTATGTTGTTGTTGCAACTATTTTAACTTTCGGCGAAGAGTGGGTTGTGCCAACTTGGCGGTCCGGCGTCCTCCCTTTTAACGGGTTGTTTTGGGGGAAGAACACACTTTTTGACACGTCTTCTGCTTTCTTTTGAATTCCTTTCGGGGCTGCACGCTTCGGCAGCAGATTCTGCCGAGTAAATGCTGTTCTTCACCGAATTGGTTACGGGCCTCGTGCCTCTGCGCCTTGAGCGCGGGCCCTGTTTTACGGGTATCTTTGTCTATACCTAGGTCATCGTAGCAAATTATATATATATATATATATTTGGTGTATGAGTTTACATTAAAGTTCTCAAGAAATTAAATGCTGAAAATCGTCGTCTAGAAGGATGTCTCTACTGTCTCTACCCTAGAAATGCTTCATTAGTTTTTGCTTCATCAGATGTCTCTACAGTCTCTACCCTAGAAATGCTTCATTAGTTTTTGCTTCATCAGATGTCTCTACTGTCTCTACCCTAGAAATGCTTCATTGGTTTTTTTGCTTCATACAACACCCGCTACTTCTTTGAACGTAGAAGTCGACTCGCCTATTCCACCGAATGATTCCTGAGCTGTAATATTCTCCTTGCTGACAGCTGTCGTCTCCAAGTCCTGGACTGTATTTCAAAATTTTCATCCAAGAGGGGATCCTCCTTGTTCATCCTGAATAGATTTAGAAATCCTTTACGGCTCCCGTGATAACCTCCATATATTCGACGAACTTTCTGAACCTGTTACCCGCTGCCGGCTTTACTCCTGAACTTCCAGGGACATTTTTGTTTCGGATGGTTAGTTTTGGCCTGCTGTTCAGCAACTGCTTATCTCAGATAAGTTATTTTTTTTTTGTTTTCTTTCCCGTTAGATAAATTTTAATAATTTCAGCAGTTAAATGATTGACTTAATTGATGAGTTGAGCATTAAATTTTTTTTTCTAGTAGACCAAGTTAACCTAACTATATAAAAATAATTTTTTTGTGTGTCGATTAAGTAAAGTATTAAATTGACGAAGGATTTAATTTTTTTGTTTATTATTGTAACTTAACTTAATTGTAAAGGAAAATAAGTTCTTATAATTATGTAAATCAACTTTGGAGTGCCTGCTTGGTGAGGATTTATTTGTAATATCTTGTTTGAGCCTATCTGTTACTCTCAGGGATTAACTTTTGGTAGGATCGTAATAGTGTAATTACCTAACATTTATCCGGTTAATCACTACGTTAATAAACAAATGAAAATAATAATGAATATTATTATGTGCAATAACTATTTTATTTTTGTTGGATGGTATTGAGTGCAATAATATGTTTTCTGTATACATTATTCTGTGTGAAGTAGAAGGTGTTACTTGTTAAAATTTATATTTTTTTTTCTCGCCGGGGAGGGTACTGTTCATTAATTACTGTTCATTAATTTATAGTTTGTTTTTGGTATGTTTACATGATTGCTATAGTAACTA
Organism: Stegodyphus dumicola; assembly: GCF_044657685.1. Lineage (NCBI taxonomy): Eukaryota > Metazoa > Arthropoda > Arachnida > Araneae > Eresidae > Stegodyphus > Stegodyphus dumicola. The sequence continues at coordinate 114,279,444 of NC_140781.1, forward strand.
TAAATGTTAAGAAATTAATTAATGTTAAGAAATAATTACTCAGTAATAGTTTGATTTGTAAAACAATAGTACTGCAGTGTTGAATATATTTTGATTTTCCAAGTAAATATATATATATATATATATATATATTGCAATAAGAGTTAAATAAATAAATAAGTTTTTCTAGATCATTCGATGGTTAAATTATTTTGTGTGCTCATGATTTTTACCAGTCTTTACTCAAATGGATTTAGGGTTATTCCGAAATAAACATAACGCAATTAGAACAGGTTATTGATACTGGAATGTTATGGTAGGAAAGAGTATTCTGGTGTTATGGTCAATCGTAGGATACCTTTTGGTAACGTAGGGAAATTTAAAGGTAAAATTTCAATTTAATTTAATTAAGTGATTCATAAAAATCAAAATTTTAATTTGTAATTATTCAAAATTGGAGCTAGACATGTTTGGTTATATTCTTTTTTGGCCTATTAATTCTAGTGTAATATATTTTGGCTTTCCGAGTTTACGCGAACTGCTTCGTCAATCTTGTACACGCAAACAATGGATAGGTGATTTTTTTCACGTAATAAACTCAGTTTTTCATGTCAAAAATTAATTTGATTTCTTAGTATTTAATATCATTAGTTGCAGAAAAATTAGCTTTTTAATTTGGCATAACTTTCGTTTTTCTAACTTTAATTGCATTTTAGTTATGAGCTTTAATTAGTACATTTTCCTTCGTTTGCTTGTGATTTAGTTAAAGGGGGATGAAATGTCCTCTTTCCGGTTGAAAAGTCACTTTTTGCGAGTTTCAGCGTTCTTTCGTTGGGACCCCTCGCAGGGTTGTTGAAATTCCTAATTTTCCCCTGTCACACGTGGTGTTTATTTGGCGACATAGAATTTCCGTTGAGGTTTCAAAGTAGTGGATTGGCGAGTTTGATAACATGAGGGTATGTTGTTGTTGCAACTATTTTAACTTTCGGCGAAGAGTGGGTTGTGCCAACTTGGCGGTCCGGCGTCCTCCCTTTTAACGGGTTGTTTTGGGGGAAGAACACACTTTTTGACACGTCTTCTGCTTTCTTTTGAATTCCTTTCGGGGCTGCACGCTTCGGCAGCAGATTCTCCCGAGTAAATGCTGTTCTTCACCGAATTGGTTACGGGCCTCGTGCCTCTGCGCCTTGAGCGCGGGCCCTGTTTTACGGGTATCTTTGTCTATACCTAGGTCATCGTAGCAAATTATAAATATATATATATTTGGTGTATGAGTTTACATTAAAGTTCTCAAGAAATTAAATGCTGAAAATCGTCGTCTAGAAGGATGTCTCTACTGTCTCTACCCTAGAAATGCTTAATTAGTTTTTGCTTCATCAGATGTCTCTACTGTCTCTAGCCTAGAAATGCTTCATTGGTTTTTTTGCTTCATACAACACCCGCTACTTCTTTGAACGTAGAAGTCGACTAAACAAATGAATAAACAAATGAAAATAATAATGAATATTATTATGTGCAATAACTATTTTATTTTTGTTGGATGGTATTGAGTGCAATAATATATTTTCTGTATACATTATTCTGTGTGAAGTAGAAGGTGTTACTTGTTAAAATTTATATTTTTTTTCTCGCCGGGGAGGGTACTGTTCATTACTTACTGTTCATTAATTTATAGTTTGTTTTTGGTATGTTTACATGATTGCTAAAGTAACTATAAATGTTAAGAAATTAATTAATGTTAAGAAATAATTACTCAGTAATAGTTTGATTTGTAAAACAATAGTACTGCAGTGTTGAATATATTTTGATTTTCCAAGTAAATATATATATATATATATATATATATATATATATATGTATATATATTGCAATAAGAGTTAAATAAATAAATAAGTTTTTCTAGATCATTCGATGGTTAAATTATTTTGTGTGCTCATGATTTTTACCAGTCTTTACTCAAATGGATTTAGGGTTATTCCGAAATAAACATAACGCAATTAGAACAGGTTATTGATACTGGAATGTTATGGTAGGAAAGAGTATTCTGGTGTTATGGTCAATCGTAGGATACCTTTTGGTAACGTAGGAAAATTTAAAGGTAAAATTTCAATTTAATTTAATTAAGTGATTCATAAAAATCAAAATTTTAATTTGTAATTATTCAAAATTGGAGCTACACATGTTTGGTTATATTCTTTTTTGGCCTATTAATTCTAGTGTAATATATTTTGGCTTTCCGAGTTTACGCGAACTGCTTCGTCAATCTTGTACACGCAAACAATGGATAGGTGATTTTTTCACGTAATAAACTCAGTTTTTCATGTCAAAAATTAATTTGATTTCTTAGTATTTAATATCATTAGTTGCAGAAAAATTAGCTCTTTAATTTGGCATAACTTTCGTTTTTCTAACTTTAATTGCATTTTAGTTATGAGCTTTAATTAGTACATTTTCCTTCGTTTGCTTGTGATTTAGTTAAAGGGGGATGAAATGCCCTCTTTCCGGTTGAAAAGTCACTTTTTGCGAGTTTCAGCGTTCTTACGTTGGGACCCCTCGCAGGGTTGTTGAAATTCCTAATTTTCCCCTGTCACACGTGGTGTTTATTTGGCGACATAGAATTTCCGTTGAGGTTTCAAAGTAGTGGATTGGCGAGTTTGATAACATGAGGGTATGTTGTTGTTGCAACTATTTTAACTTTCGGCGAAGAGTGGGTTGTGCCAACTTGGCGGTCCGGCGTCCTCCCTTTTAACGGGTTGTTTTGGGGGAAGAACACACTTTTTGACACGTCTTCTGCTTTCTTTTGAATTCCTTTCGGGGCTGCACGCTTCGGCAGCAGATTCTGCCGAGTAAATGCTGTTCTTCACCGAATTGGTTACGGGCCTCGTGCCTCTGCGCCTTGAGCGCGGGCCCTGTTTTACGGGTATCTTTGTCTATACCTAGGTCATCGTAGCAAATTATATATATATATATATATTTGGTGTATGAGTTTACATTAAAGTTCTCAAGAAATTAAATGCTGAAAATCGTCGTCTAGAAGGATGTCTCTACTGTCTCTACCCTAGAAATGCTTCATTAGTTTTTGCTTCATCAGATGTCTCTACAGTCTCTACCCTAGAAATGCTTCATTAGTTTTTGCTTCATCAGATGTCTCTACTGTCTCTACCCTAGAAATGCTTCATTGGTTTTTTTGCTTCATACAACACCCGCTACTTCTTTGAACGTAGAAGTCGACTCGCCTATTCCACCGAATGATTCCTGAGCTGTAATATTCTCCTTGCTGACAGCTGTCGTCTCCAAGTCCTGGACTGTATTTCAAAATTTTCATCCAAGAGGGGATCCTCCTTGTTCATCCTGAATAGATTTAGAAATCCTTTACGGCTCCCGTGATAACCTCCATATATTCGACGAACTTTCTGAACCTGTTACCCGCTGCCGGCTTTACTCCTGAACTTCCAGGGACATTTTTGTTTCGGATGGTTAGTTTTGGCCTGCTGTTCAGCAACTGCTTATCTCAGATAAGTTATTTTTTTTTGTTTTCTTTCCCGTTAGATAAATTTTAATAATTTCAGCAGTTAAATGATTGACTTAATTGATGAGTTGAGCATTAAATTTTTTTTTCTAGTAGACCAAGTTAACCTAACTATATAAAAATAATTTTTTTGTGTGTCGATTAAGTAAAGTATTAAATTGACGAAGGATTTAATTTTTTTGTTTATTATAGTAACTTAACTTAATTGTAAAGGAAAATAAGTTCTTATAATTATGTAAATCAACTTTGGAGTGCCTGCTTGGTGAGGATTTATTTGTAATATCTTGTTTGAGCCTATCTGTTACTCTCAGGGATTAACTTTTGGTAGGATCGTAATAGTGTAATTACCTAACATTTATCCGGTTAATCACTACGTTAATAAACAAATGAAAATAATAATGAATATTATTATGTGCAATAACTATTTTATTTTTGTTGGATGGTATTGAGTGCAATAATATGTTTTCTGTATACATTATTCTGTGTGAAGTAGAAGGTGTTACTTGTTAAAATTTATATTTTTTTTTCTCGCCGGGGAGGGTACTGTTCATTAATTTATAGTTTGTTTTTGGTATGTTTACATGATTGCTATAGTAACTATAAATGTTAAGAAATTAATTAATGTTAAGAAATAATTACTCAGTAATAGTTTGATTTGTAAAACAATAGTACTGCAGTGTTGAATATATTTTGATTTTCCAAGTAAATATATATATATATATATATATATATTGCAATAAGAGTTAAATAAATAAATAAGTTTTTCTAGATCATTCGATGGTTAAATTATTTTGTGTGCTCATGATTTTTACCAGTCTTTACTCAAATGGATTTAGGGTTATTCCGAAATAAACATAACGCAATTAGAACAGGTTATTGATACTGGAATGTTATGGTAGGAAAGAGTATTCTGGTGTTATGGTCAATCGTAGGATACCTTTTGGTAACGTAGGGAAATTTAAAGGTAAAATTTCAATTTAATTTAATTAAGTGATTCATAAAAATCAAAATTTTAATTTGTAATTATTCAAAATTGGAGCTAGACATGTTTGGTTATATTCTTTTTTGGCCTATTAATTCTAGTGTAATATATTTTGGCTTTCCGAGTTTACGCGAACTGCTTCGTCAATCTTGTACACGCAAACAATGGATAGGTGATTTTTTTCACGTAATAAACTCAGTTTTTCATGTCAAAAATTAATTTGATTTCTTAGTATTTAATATCATTAGTTGCAGAAAAATTAGCTTTTTAATTTGGCATAACTTTCGTTTTTCTAACTTTAATTGCATTTTAGTTATGAGCTTTAATTAGTACATTTTCCTTCGTTTGCTTGTGATTTAGTTAAAGGGGGATGAAATGTCCTCTTTCCGGTTGAAAAGTCACTTTTTGCGAGTTTCAGCGTTCTTTCGTTGGGACCCCTCGCAGGGTTGTTGAAATTCCTAATTTTCCCCTGTCACACGTGGTGTTTATTTGGCGACATAGAATTTCCGTTGAGGTTTCAAAGTAGTGGATTGGCGAGTTTGATAACATGAGGGTATGTTGTTGTTGCAACTATTTTAACTTTCGGCGAAGAGTGGGTTGTGCCAACTTGGCGGTCCGGCGTCCTCCCTTTTAACGGGTTGTTTTGGGGGAAGAACACACTTTTTGACACGTCTTCTGCTTTCTTTTGAATTCCTTTCGGGGCTGCACGCTTCGGCAGCAGATTCTCCCGAGTAAATGCTGTTCTTCACCGAATTGGTTACGGGCCTCGTGCCTCTGCGCCTTGAGCGCGGGCCCTGTTTTACGGGTATCTTTGTCTATATCTAGGTCATCGTAGCAAATTATAAATATATATATATTTGGTGTATGAGTTTACATTAAAGTTCTCAAGAAATTAAATGCTGAAAATCGTCGTCTAGAAGGATGTCTCTACTGTCTCTACCCTAGAAATATTTCAGTTGTTTTTTTGCTTCATACAACACCCGCTACTTCTTTGAACTTAGAAGTCGACTCCCCTATTCCACCGAATGATTCCTGAGCTGTAATATTCTCCTTGCTGACAGCTGTCGTCTCCAAGTCCTGGACTGTATTTCAAAATTTTCATCCAAGAGGGGATCCTCCTTGTTCATCCTGAATAGATTTAGAAATCCTTTACGGCTCCCGTGATAACCTCCATATATTCGACGAACTTTCTTAACCTGTTACCCGCTGCCGGCTTTACTCCTGAACTTCCAGGGACAATTTTGTTTCGGATGGTTAGATTTGGCCTGCTGTTCAGCAACTGCTTATCTCAGATAAGTTATTTTTTTTTTGTTTTCTTTCCCGTTAGATAAATTTTAATAATTTCAGCAGTTAAATGATTGACTTAATTGATGAGTTGAGCATTAAATTTTTTTTTGTAGTAGACCAAGTTAACCTAACTATATAAAAATAATTTTTTGTGTGTCGATTAAGTAAAGTATTAAATTGACGAAGGATTTAATTTTTTTGTTTATTATTGTAACTTAACTTAATTGTAAAGGAAAATAAGTTCTTATAATTATGTAAATCAACTTTGGAGTGCCTGCTTGGTGAGGATTTATTTGTAATATCTTGTTTGAGCCTATCTGTTACTCTCAGGGATTAACTTTTTGTAGGAGCGTAATAGTGTAATTACCTAACATTTATCCGGTTAATCACTACGTTAATAAAGAAATTTAAAAAATAATGAAAATTATTATGTGCAATAACTATTTTATTTTTGTTGGATGGTATTGAGTGCAACAATATGTCTTCTGTATTGATTACTCTGTGTGAAGTAGAAGGTGTTACTTGTTAAAATTTATATTTTTTTTCTCCCCGGTGAGGGTACTTTTCATTAATTACTGTTCTTTAATTTATAGTTTATTTTTGGTATGTTTACATGATTGCTATAGTAACTATAATAGAAATTCTAAAGACTAATGTTAAGAAATAATTACTCAGTAATAGTTTGATTTGTAAAACAATAGTACTGCTGTGTTGAATATATTTTGATTTTCCAAGTAAATAGATATATATATATATATTAATTGCAATAAGAGTTAAATAAATAAATAAGTTTTTCTAGATTATTCAATGGTTAAATTATTTTGCGTGCTCATGATTTTTACCAGTCTTTACTCAAATGGATTTAGGGTTATTCCGAAATAAACATAACGCAATTAGAACAGGTTATTGATACTGGAATGTTATGGTAGGAAAGAGTATTCTGGTGTTATGGTCAATCGTAGGATACCTTTTGGTAACGTAGGGAAATTTAAAGGTAAAATTTCAATTTAATTTAATTAAGTGATTCATAAAAATCAAAATTTTAATTTGTAATTATTCAAAATTGGAGCTAGACATGTTTGGTTATATTCTTTTTTGGCCTATTAATTCTAGTGTAATATATTTTGGCTTTCCGAGTTTACGCGAACTGCTTCGTCAATCTTGTACACGCAAACAATGGATAGGTGATTTTTTTCACGTAATAAACTCAGTTTTTCATGTCAAAAATTAATTTGATTTCTTAGTATTTAATATCATTAGTTGCAGAAAAATTAGCTCTTTAATTTGGCATAACTTTCGTTTTTCTAACTTTAATTGCATTTTAGTTATGAGCTTTAATTAGTACATTTTCCTTCGTTTGCTTGTGATTTAGTTAAAGGGGGATGAAATGCCCTCTTTCCGGTTGAAAAGTCACTTTTTGCGAGTCTCAGCGTTCTTTCGTTGGGACCCCTCGCAGGGTTGTTGAAATTCCTAATTTTCCCCTGTCACAGGTGGTGTTTATTTGGCGACATAGAATTTCCGTTGAGGTTTCAAAGTAGTGGATTGGCGAGTTTGATAACATGAGGGTATGTTGTTGTTGCAACTATTTTAACTTTCGGCGAAGAGTGGGTTGTGCCAACTTGGCGGTCCGGCGTCCTCCCTTTTAACGGGTTGTTTTGGGGGACGAACACACTTTTTGACACGTCTTCTGCTTTTTTTGAATTCCTTTCGGGGCTGCACGCTTCGGCAGCAGATTCTGCGGAGTAAATGCTGTTCTTCACCGAATTGGTTACGGGCCTCGTGCCTCTGCGCCTTGAGCGCGGGCCCTGGTTTACGGGTATCTTTGTCTATACCTAGGTCATCGTAGCAAATTATATATATATATATGTTTTTGGTGTATGAGTTTACATTAAAGTTCTCAAGAAATTAAATGCTGAAAATCGTCGTCTAGAAGGATGTCTACTGTCTCTACCCTAGAAATGCTTCATTAGTTTTTGCTTCATCAGATGTCTCTACAGTCTCTACCCTAGAAATCCTTCATTAGTTTTTGCTTCATCAGATGTCTCTACTGTCTCTACCCTAGAAATATTTCAGTTGTTTTTTTGCTTCATACAACACCCGCTACTTCTTTGAACTTAGAAGTCGACTCGCCTATTCCACCGAATGATTCCTGAGCTGTAATATTCTCCTTGCTGACAGCTGTCGTCTCCATGTCCTGGACTGTGTTTCAAAATTTTCATCCAAGAGGGGATCCTCCTTGTTCATCCTGAATAGATTTAGAAATCTTTACGGCTCCCGTGATAACCTCCATATATTAGACGAACTTTCTTAACCTGTTAACCGCTGCCGGCTTTACTCCTGAACTTCCAGGGACAATTTTGTTTCGGATGGTCAGATTTGGCCTGCTGTTCAGCAACTGCTTATCTCAGATAAGTTATTTTTTTTGTTTTCTTTCCCGTTAATAAATTTTAATAATTTCAGCAGTTAAATGATTGACTTAATTGATGAGTTGAGCATTAAATTTTTTTTATAGTAGACCAAGTTAACCTAACTATATAAAAATCATTTTTTTGTGTGTCGATTAAGTAAAGTATTAAATTGACTAAGGATTTAAATTTTTTGTTTATTATTGTAACTTAACTTAATTGTAAAGGAAAATATGTTCTTATAATTATGTAAATCAATTTTGGAGTGCCTGCTTGGTGAGGATTGATTTGTAATATCTTGTTTGAGCCTATCTGTTACTCTCAGGGATTAACTTTTTGTAGGAGCGTAATAGTGTAATTACCTAACATTTATCCGGTTAATCACTACGTTAATAAACAAATGAAAATAATAATGAATATTATTATGTGCAATAACTATTTTATTTTTGTTGGATGGTATTGAGTGCAATAATATGTTTTCTGTATACATTATTCTGTGTGAAGTAGAAGGTGTTACTTGTTAAAATTTATATTTTTTTTTCTCGCCGGGGAGGGTACTGTTCATTAATTACTGTTCATTAATTTATAGTTTGTTTTTGGTATGTTTACATGATTGCTATAGTAACTATAAATGTTAAGAAATTAATTAATGTTAAGAAATAATTACTCAGTAATAGTTTGATTTGTAAAACAATAGTACTGCAGTGTTGAATATATTTTGATTTTCCAAGTAAATATATATATATATATATATATATATATATATATATATATATATATATATTGCAATAAGAGTTAAATAAATAAATAAGTTTTTCTAGATCATTCGATGGTTAAATTATTTTGTGTGCTCATGATTTTTACCAGTCTTTACTCAAATGGATTTAGGGTTATTCCGAAATAAACATAACGCAATTAGAACAGGTTATTGATACTGGAATGTTATGGTAGGAAAGAGTATTCTGGTGTTATGGTCAATCGTAGGATACCTTTTGGTAACGTAGGGAAATTTAAAGGTAAAATTTCAATTTAATTTAATTAAGTGATTCATAAAAATCAAAATTTTAATTTGTAATTATTCAAAATTGGAGCTAGACATGTTTGGTTATATTCTTTTTTGGCCTATTAATTCTAGTGTAATATATTTTGGCTTTCCGAGTTTACGCGAACTGCTTCGTCAATCTTGTACACGCAAACAATGGATAGGTGATTTTTTTCACGTAATAAACTCAGTTTTTCATGTCAAAAATTTATTTGATTTCTTAGTATTTAATATCATTAGTTGCAGAAAAATTAGCTTTTTAATTTGGCATAACTTTCGTTTTTCTAACTTTAATTGCATTTTAGTTATGAGCTTTAATTAGTACATTTTCCTTCGTTTGCTTGTGATTTAGTTAAAGGGGGATGAAATGTCCTCTTTCCGGTTGAAAAGTCACTTTTTGCGAGTTTCAGCGTTCTTTCGTTGGGACCCCTCGCAGGGTTGTTGAAATTCCTAATTTTCCCCTGTCACACGTGGTGTTTATTTGGCGACATAGAATTTCCGTTGAGGTTTCAAAGTAGTGGATTGGCGAGTTTGATAACATGAGGGTATGTTGTTGTTGCAACTATTTTAACTTTCGGCGAAGAGTGGGTTGTGCCAACTTGGCGGTCCGGCGTCCTCCCTTTTAACGGGTTGTTTTGGGGGAAGAACACACTTTTTGACACGTCTTCTGCTTTCTTTTGAATTCCTTTCGGGGCTGCACGCTTCGGCAGCAGATTCTCCCGAGTAAATGCTGTTCTTCACCGAATTGGTTACGGGCCTCGTGCCTCTGCGCCTTGAGCGCGGGCCCTGTTTTACGGGTATCTTTGTCTATACCTAGGTCATCGTAGCAAATTATAAATATATATATATTTGGTGTATGAGTTTACATTAAAGTTCTCAAGAAATTAAATGCTGAAAATCGTCGTCTAGAAGGATGTCTCTACTGTCTCTACCCTAGAAATATTTCAGTTGTTTTTTTGCTTCATACAACACCCGCTACTTCTTTGAACTTAGAAGTCGACTCCCCTATTCCACCGAATGATTCCTGAGCTGTAATATTCTCCTTGCTGACAGCTGTCGTCTCCAAGTCCTGGACTGTATTTCAAAATTTTCATCCAAGAGGGGATCCTCCTTGTTCATCCTGAATAGATTTAGAAATCCTTTACGGCTCCCGTGATCACCTCCATATATTCGACGAACTTTCTTAACCTGTTACCCGCTGCCGGCTTTACTCCTGAACTTCCAGGGACAATTTTGTTTCGGATGGTTAGATTTGGCCTGCTGTTCAGCAACTGCTTATCTCAGATAAGTTATTTTTTTTTGTTTTCTTTCCCGTTAGATAAATTTTAATAATTTCAGCAGTTAAATGATTGACTTAATTGATGAGTTGAGCATTAAATTTTTTTTTGTAGTAGACCAAGTTAACCTAACTATATAAAAATAATTTTTTGTGTGTCGATTAAGTAAAGTATTAAATTGACGAAGGATTTAATTTTTTTGTTTATTATTGTAACTTAACTTAATTGTAAAGGAAAATAAGTTCTTATAATTATGTAAATCAACTTTGGAGTGCCTGCTTGGTGAGGATTTATTTGTAATATCTTGTTTGAGCCTATCTGTTACTCTCAGGGATTAACTTTTTGTAGGAGCGTAATAGTGTAATTACCTAACATTTATCCGGTTAATCACTACGTTAATAAAGAAATTTAAAAAATAATGAAAATTATTATGTGCAATAACTATTTTATTTTTGTTGGATGGTATTGAGTGCAACAATATGTCTTCTGTATTGATTACTCTGTGTGAAGTAGAAGGTGTTACTTGTTAAAATTTATATTTTTTTTCTCCCCGGTGAGGGTACTTTTCATTAATTACTGTTCTTTAATTTATAGTTTATTTTTGGTATGTTTACATGATTGCTATAGTAACTATAATAGAAATTCTAAAGACTAATGTTAAGAAATAATTACTCAGTAATAGTTTGATTTGTAAAACAATAGTACTGCTGTGTTGAATATATTTTGATTTTCCAAGTAAATAGATATATATATATATATTAATTGCAATAAGAGTTAAATAAATAAATAAGTTTTTCTAGATTATTCAATGGTTAAATTATTTTGCGTGCTCATGATTTTTACCAGTCTTTACTCAAATGGATTTAGGGTTATTCCGAAATAAACATAACGCAATTAGAACAGGTTATTGATACTGGAATGTTATGGTAGGAAAGAGTATTCTGGTGTTATGGTCAATCGTAGGATACCTTTTGGTAACGTAGGGAAATTTAAAGGTAAAATTTCAATTTAATTTAATTAAGTGATTCATAAAAATCAAAATTTTAATTTGTAATTATTCAAAATTGGAGCTAGACATGTTTGGTTATATTCTTTTTTGGCCTATTAATTCTAGTGTAATATATTTTGGCTTTCCGAGTTTACGCGAACTGCTTCGTCAATCTTGTACACGCAAACAATGGATAGGTGATTTTTTTCACGTAATAAACTCAGTTTTTCATGTCAAAAATTAATTTGATTTCTTAGTATTTAATATCATTAGTTGCAGAAAAATTAGCTCTTTAATTTGGCATAACTTTCGTTTTTCTAACTTTAATTGCATTTTAGTTATGAGCTTTAATTAGTACATTTTCCTTCGTTTGCTTGTGATTTAGTTAAAGGGGGATGAAATGCCCTCTTTCCGGTTGAAAAGTCACTTTTTGCGAGTCTCAGCGTTCTTTCGTTGGGACCCCTCGCAGGGTTGTTGAAATTCCTAATTTTCCCCTGTCACAGGTGGTGTTTATTTGGCGACATAGAATTTCCGTTGAGGTTTCAAAGTAGTGGATTGGCGAGTTTGATAACATGAGGGTATGTTGTTGTTGCAACTATTTTAACTTTCGGCGAAGAGTGGGTTGTGCCAACTTGGCGGTCCGGCGTCCTCCCTTTTAACGGGTTGTTTTGGGGGACGAACACACTTTTTGACACGTCTTCTGCTTTTTTTGAATTCCTTTCGGGGCTGCACGCTTCGGCAGCAGATTCTGCGGAGTAAATGCTGTTCTTCACCGAATTGGTTACGGGCCTCGTGCCTCTGCGCCTTGAGCGCGGGCCCTGGTTTACGGGTATCTTTGTCTATACCTAGGTCATCGTAGCAAATTATATATATATATATGTTTTTGGTGTATGAGTTTACATTAAAGTTCTCAAGAAATTAAATGCTGAAAATCGTCGTCTAGAAGGATGTCTACTGTCTCTACCCTAGAAATGCTTCATTAGTTTTTGCTTCATCAGATGTCTCTACAGTCTCTACCCTAGAAATCCTTCATTAGTTTTTGCTTCATCAGATGTCTCTACTGTCTCTACCCTAGAAATATTTCAGTTGTTTTTTTGCTTCATACAACACCCGCTACTTCTTTGAACTTAGAAGTCGACTCGCCTATTCCACCGAATGATTCCTGAGCTGTAATATTCTCCTTGCTGACAGCTGTCGTCTCCATGTCCTGGACTGTGTTTCAAAATTTTCATCCAAGAGGGGATCCTCCTTGTTCATCCTGAATAGATTTAGAAATCTTTACGGCTCCCGTGATAACCTCCATATATTAGACGAACTTTCTTAACCTGTTAACCGCTGCCGGCTTTACTCCTGAACTTCCAGGGACAATTTTGTTTCGGATGGTCAGATTTGGCCTGCTGTTCAGCAACTGCTTATCTCAGATAAGTTATTTTTTTTGTTTTCTTTCCCGTTAATAAATTTTAATAATTTCAGCAGTTAAATGATTGACTTAATTGATGAGTTGAGCATTAAATTTTTTTTATAGTAGACCAAGTTAACCTAACTATATAAAAATCATTTTTTTGTGTGTCGATTAAGTAAAGTATTAAATTGACTAAGGATTTAAATTTTTTGTTTATTATTGTAACTTAACTTAATTGTAAAGGAAAATATGTTCTTATAATTATGTAAATCAATTTTGGAGTGCCTGCTTGGTGAGGATTGATTTGTAATATCTTGTTTGAGCCTATCTGTTACTCTCAGGGATTAACTTTTTGTAGGAGCGTAATAGTGTAATTACCTAACATTTATCCGGTTAATCACTACGTTAATAAACAAATGAAAATAATAATGAATATTATTATGTGCAATAACTATTTTATTTTTGTTGGATGGTATTGAGTGCAATAATATGTTTTCTGTATACATTATTCTGTGTGAAGTAGAAGGTGTTACTTGTTAAAATTTATATTTTTTTTTCTCGCCGGGGAGGGTACTGTTCATTAATTACTGTTCATTAATTTATAGTTTGTTTTTGGTATGTTTACATGATTGCTATAGTAACTATAAATGTTAAGAAATTAATTAATGTTAAGAAATAATTACTCAGTAATAGTTTGATTTGTAAAACAATAGTACTGCAGTGTTGAATATATTTTGATTTTCCAAGTAAATATATATATATATATATATATATATTGCAATAAGAGTTAAATAAATAAATAAGTTTTTCTAGATCATTCGATGGTTAAATTATTTTGTGTGCTCATGATTTTTACCAGTCTTTACTCAAATGGATTTAGGGTTATTCCGAAATAAACATAACGCAATTAGAACAGGTTATTGATACTGGAATGTTATGGTAGGAAAGAGTATTCTGGTGTTATGGTCAATCGTAGGATACCTTTTGGTAACGTAGGGAAATTTAAAGGTAAAATTTCAATTTAATTTAATTAAGTGATTCATAAAAATCAAAATTTTAATTTGTAATTATTCAAAATTGGAGCTAGACATGTTTGGTTATATTCTTTTTTGGCCTATTAATTCTAGTGTAATATATTTTGGCTTTCCGAGTTTACGCGAACTGCTTCGTCAATCTTGTACACGCAAACAATGGATAGGTGATTTTTTTCACGTAATAAACTCAGTTTTTCATGTCAAAAATTAATTTGATTTCTTAGTATTTAATATCATTAGTTGCAGAAAAATTAGCTTTTTAATTTGGCATAACTTGTTTTTCTAACTTTAATTGCATTTTAGTTATGAGCTTTAATTAGTACATTTTCCTTCGTTTGCTTGTGATTTAGTTAAAGGGGGATGAAATGTCCTCTTTCCGGTTGAAAAGTCACTTTTTGCGAGTTTCAGCGTTCTTTCGTTGGGACCCCTCGCAGGGTTGTTGAAATTCCTAATTTTCCCCTGTCACACGTGGTGTTTATTTGGCGACATAGAATTTCCGTTGAGGTTTCAAAGTAGTGGATTGGCGAGTTTGATAACATGAGGGTATGTTGTTGTTGCAACTATTTTAACTTTCGGCGAAGAGTGGGTTGTGCCAACTTGGCGGTCCGGCGTCCTCCCTTTTAACGGGTTGTTTTGGGGGAAGAACACACTTTTTGACACGTCTTCTGCTTTCTTTTGAATTCCTTTCGGGGCTGCACGCTTCGGCAGCAGATTCTCCCGAGTAAATGCTGTTCTTCACCGAATTGGTTACGGGCCTCGTGCCTCTGCGCCTTGAGCGCGGGCCCTGTTTTACGGGTATCTTTGTCTATACCTAGGTCATCGTAGCAAATTATAAATATATATATATTTGGTGTATGAGTTTACATTAAAGTTCTCAAGAAATTAAATGCTGAAAATCGTCGTCTAGAAGGATGTCTCTACTGTCTCTACCCTAGAAATATTTCAGTTGTTTTTTTTGCTTCATACAACACCCGCTACTTCTTTGAACTTAGAAGTCGACTCCCCTATTCCACCGAATGATTCCTGAGCTGTAATATTCTCCTTGCTGACAGCTGTCGTCTCCAAGTCCTGGACTGTATTTCAAAATTTTCATCCAAGAGGGGATCCTCCTTGTTCATCCTGAATAGATTTAGAAATCCTTTACGGCTCCCGTGATAACCTCCATATATTCGACGAACTTTCTTAACCTGTTACCCGCTGCCGGCTTTACTCCTGAACTTCCAGGGACAATTTTGTTTCGGATGGTTAGATTTGGCCTGCTGTTCAGCAACTGCTTATCTCAGATAAGTTATTTTTTTTTTTGTTTTCTTTCCCGTTAGATAAATTTTAATAATTTCAGCAGTTAAATGATTGACTTAATTGATGAGTTGAGCATTAAATTTTTTTTTGTAGTAGACCAAGTTAACCTAACTATATAAAAATAATTTTTTGTGTGTCGATTAAGTAAAGTATTAAATTGACGAAGGATTTAATTTTTTTGTTTATTATTGTAACTTAACTTAATTGTAAAGGAAAATAAGTTCTTATAATTATGTAAATCAACTTTGGAGTGCCTGCTTGGTGAGGATTTATTTGTAATATCTTGTTTGAGCCTATCTGTTACTCTCAGGGATTAACTTTTTGTAGGAGCGTAATAGTGTAATTACCTAACATTTATCCGGTTAATCACTACGTTAATAAAGAAATTTAAAAAATAATGAAAATTATTATGTGCAATAACTATTTTATTTTTGTTGGATGGTATTGAGTGCAACAATATGTCTTCTGTATTGATTACTCTGTGTGAAGTAGAAGGTGTTACTTGTTAAAATTTATATTTTTTTTCTCCCCGGTGAGGGTACTTTTCATTAATTACTGTTCTTTAATTTATAGTTTATTTTTGGTATGTTTACATGATTGCTATAGTAACTATAATAGAAATTCTAAAGACTAATGTTAAGAAATAATTACTCAGTAAGAGTTTGATTTGTAAAACAATAGTACTGCTGTGTTGAATATATTTTGATTTTCCAAGTAAATAGATATATATATATATATTAATTGCAATAAGAGTTAAATAAATAAATAAGTTTTTCTAGATTATTCAATGGTTAAATTATTTTGCGTGCTCATGATTTTTACCAGTCTTTACTCAAATGGATTTAGGGTTATTCCGAAATAAACATAACGCAATT
Organism: Stegodyphus dumicola; assembly: GCF_044657685.1. Lineage (NCBI taxonomy): Eukaryota > Metazoa > Arthropoda > Arachnida > Araneae > Eresidae > Stegodyphus > Stegodyphus dumicola. The sequence continues at coordinate 114,295,540 of NC_140781.1, forward strand.
AGAACAGGTTATTGATACTGGAATGTTATGGTAGGAAAGAGTATTCTGGTGTTATGGTCAATCGTAGGATACCTTTTGGTAACGTAGGGAAATTTAAAGGTAAAATTTCAATTTAATTTAATTAAGTGATTCATAAAAATCAAAATTTTAATTTGTAATTATTCAAAATTGGAGCTAGACATGTTTGGTTATATTCTTTTTTGGCCTATTAATTCTAGTGTAATATATTTTGGCTTTCCGAGTTTACGCGAACTGCTTCGTCAATCTTGTACACGCAAACAATGGATAGGTGATTTTTTTCACGTAATAAACTCAGTTTTTCATGTCAAAAATTAATTTGATTTCTTAGTATTTAATATCATTAGTTGCAGAAAAATTAGCTCTTTAATTTGGCATAACTTTCGTTTTTCTAACTTTAATTGCATTTTAGTTATGAGCTTTAATTAGTACATTTTCCTTCGTTTGCTTGTGATTTAGTTAAAGGGGGATGAAATGCCCTCTTTCCGGTTGAAAAGTCACTTTTTGCGAGTCTCAGCGTTCTTTCGTTGGGACCCCTCGCAGGGTTGTTGAAATTCCTAATTTTCCCCTGTCACAGGTGGTGTTTATTTGGCGACATAGAATTTCCGTTGAGGTTTCAAAGTAGTGGATTGGCGAGTTTGATAACATGAGGGTATGTTGTTGTTGCAACTATTTTAACTTTCGGCGAAGAGTGGGTTGTGCCAACTTGGCGGTCCGGCGTCCTCCCTTTTAACGGGTTGTTTTGGGGGACGAACACACTTTTTGACACGTCTTCTGCTTTTTTTGAATTCCTTTCGGGGCTGCACGCTTCGGCAGCAGATTCTGCGGAGTAAATGCTGTTCTTCACCGAATTGGTTACGGGCCTCGTGCCTCTGCGCCTTGAGCGCGGGCCCTGGTTTACGGGTATCTTTGTCTATACCTAGGTCATCGTAGCAAATTATATATATATATATGTTTTTGGTGTATGAGTTTACATTAAAGTTCTCAAGAAATTAAATGCTGAAAATCGTCGTCTAGAAGGATGTCTACTTTCTCTACCCTAGAAATGCTTCATTAGTTTTTGCTTCATCAGATGTCTCTACAGTCTCTACCCTAGAAATCCTTCATTAGTTTTTGCTTCATCAGATGTCTCTACTGTCTCTACCCTAGAAATATTTCAGTTGTTTTTTTGCTTCATACAACACCCGCTACTTCTTTGAACTTAGAAGTCGACTCGCCTATTCCACCGAATGATTCCTGAGCTGTAATATTCTCCTTGCTGACAGCTGTCGTCTCCATGTCCTGGACTGTGTTTCAAAATTTTCATCCAAGAGGGGATCCTCCTTGTTCATCCTGAATAGATTTAGAAATCTTTACGGCTCCCGTGATAACCTCCATATATTAGACGAACTTTCTTAACCTGTTAACCGCTGCCGGCTTTACTCTTGAACTTCCAGGGACAATTTTGTTTCGGATGGTCAGATTTGGCCTGCTGTTCAGCAACTGCTTATCTCAGATAAGTTATTTTTTTGTTTTCTTTCCCGTTAATAAATTTTAATAATTTCAGCAGTTAAATGATTGACTTAATTGATGAGTTGAGCATTAAATTTTTTTTATAGTAGACCAAGTTAACCTAACTACATAAAAATCATTTTTTTGTGTGTCGATTAAGTAAAGTATTAAATTGACTAAGGATTTAAATTTTTTGTTTATTATTGTAACTTAACTTAATTGTAAAGGAAAATATGTTCTTATAATTATGTAAATCAATTTTGGAGTGCCTGCTTGGTGAGGATTGATTTGTAATATCTTGTTTGAGCCTATCTGTTACTCTCAGGGATTAACTTTTTGTAGGAGCGTAATAGTGTAATTACCTAACATTTATCCGGTTAATCACTACGTTAATAAACAAATGAAAATAATAATGAATATTATTATGTGCAATAACTATTTTATTTTTGTTGGATGGTATTGAGTGCAATAATATGTTTTCTGTATACATTATTCTGTGTGAAGTAGAAGGTGTTACTTGTTAAAATTTATATTTTTTTTTCTCGCCGGGGAGGGTACTGTTCATTAATTACTGTTCATTAATTTATAGTTTGTTTTTGGTATGTTTACATGATTGCTATAGTAACTATAAATGTTAAGAAATTAATTAATGTTAAGAAATAATTACTCAGTAATAGTTTGATTTGTAAAACAATAGTACTGCAGTGTTGAATATATTTTGATTTTCCAAGTAAATATATATATATATATATATATATATATATTGCAATAAGAGTTAAATAAATAAATAAGTTTTTCTAGATCATTCGATGGTTAAATTATTTTGTGTGCTCATGATTTTTACCAGTCTTTACTCAAATGGATTTAGGGTTATTCCGAAATAAACATAACGCAATTAGAACAGGTTATTGATACTGGAATGTTATGGTAGGAAAGAGTATTCTGGTGTTATGGTCAATCGTAGGATACCTTTTGGTAACGTAGAGAAATTTAAAGGTAAAATTTCATCTTAATTTAATTAAGTGATTCATAAAAATCAAAATTTTAATTTGTAATTATTCAAAATTGGAGCTAGACATGTTTGGTTATATTCTTTTTTGGCCTATTAATTCTAGTGTAATATATTTTGGCTTTCCGAGTTTACGCGAACTGCTTCGTCAATCTTGTACACGCAAACAATGGATAGGTGATTTTTTTCACGTAATAAACTCAGTTTTTCATGTCAAAAATTAATTTGATTTCTTAGTATTTAATATCATTAGTTGCAGAAAAATTAGCTTTTTAATTTGGCATAACTTTCGTTTTTCTAACTTTAATTGCATTTTAGTTATGAGCTTTAATTAGTACATTTTCCTTCGTTTGCTTGTGATTTAGTTAAAGGGGGATGAAATGTCCTCTTTCCGGTTGAAAAGTCACTTTTTGCGAGTTTCAGCGTTCTTTCGTTGGGACCCCTCGCAGGGTTGTTGAAATTCCTAATTTTCCCCTGTCACACGTGGTGTTTATTTGGCGACATAGAATTTCCGTTGAGGTTTCAAAGTAGTGGATTGACGAGTTTGATAACATGAGGGTATGTTGTTGTTGCAACTATTTTAACTTTCGGCGAAGAGTGGGTTGTGCCAACTTGGCGGTCCGGCGTCCTCCCTTTTAACGGGTTGTTTTGGGGGAAGAACACACTTTTTGACACGTCTTCTGCTTTCTTTTGAATTCCTTTCGGGGCTGCACGCTTCGGCAGCAGATTCTCCCGAGTAAATGCTGTTCTTCACCGAATTGGTTACGGGCCTCGTGCCTCTGCGCCTTGAGCGCGGGCCCTGTTTTACGGGTATCTTTGTCTATACCTAGGTCATCGTAGCAAATTATAAATATATATATATTTGGTGTATGAGTTTACATTAAAGTTCTCAAGAAATTAAATGCTGAAAATCGTCGTCTAGAAGGATGTCTCTACTGTCTCTACCCTAGAAATGCTTCATTAGTTTTTGCTTCATCAGATGTCTCTACTGTCTCTACCCTAGAAATGCTTCATTGGTTTTTTTGCTTCATACAACACCCGCTACTTCTTTGAACGTAGAAGTCGACTTGCCTATTCCTCCGAATGATTCCTGAGCTGTAATATTCTCCTTGCTGACAGCTGTCGTCTCCAAGTCCTGGACTGTATTTCAAAATTTTCATCCAAGAGGGGATCCTCCTTGTTCATCCTGAATAGATTTAGAAATCCTTTACGGCTCCCGTGATAACCTCCATATATTCGACGAACTTTCTGAACCTGTTACCCGCTGCCGGCTTTACTCCTGAACTTCCAGGGACATTTTTGTTTCGGATGGTTAGATTTGGCCTGCTGTTCAGCAACTGCTTATCTCAGATAAGTTATTTTTTTTTTGTTTTCTTTCCCGTTAGATAAATTTTAATAATTTCAGCAGTTAAATGATTGACTTAATTGATGAGTTGAGCATTAAATTTTTTTTGTAGTAGACCAAGTTAACCTAACTATATAAAAATCATTTTTTTGTGTGTCGATTAAGTAAAGTATTAAATTGACGAAGGATTTAATTTTTTTGTTTATTATTGTAAGTTAACTTAATTGTAAAGGAAAATATGTTCTTATAATTATGTAAATCAACTTTGGAGTGCCTGCTTGGTGAGGATTCATTTGTAATATCTTGTTTGAGCCTATCTGTTACTCTCAGGGATTAACTTTTGGTAGGATCGTAATAGTGTAATTACCTAACATTTATCCGGTTAATCACTACGTTAATAAACAAATTTAAAAAATAATGAAAATTATTATGTGCAATAACTATTTTATTTTTGTTGGATGGTATTGAGTGCAATAATATGTCTTCTGTATTGATTATTCTGTGTGAAGTAGAAGGTGTTACTTGTTAAAATTTATATTTTTTTTTCTCCCCGGGGAAGGTACTTTTCATTAATTACTGTTCTTTAATTTATAGTTTATTTTTGGTATGTTTACATGATTGCTATAGTAACTATAATAGAAATTCTAAAGACTAATGTTAAGAAATAATTACTCAGTAATAGTTTGATTTGTAAAACAATAGTACTGCAGTGTTGAATATATTTTGATTTTCCAAGTAAATAGATATATATATATATTAATTTCAATAAGAGTTAAATAAATAAATAAGTTTTTCTAGATCATTCAATGGTTAAATTATTTTGTGTGCTCATGATTTTTACCAGTCTTTAATCAAATGGATTTAGGGTTATTCCGAAATAAACACAACGCAATTAGAACAGGTTATTGATACTGGAATGTTATGGTAGGAAAGAGTACTCTGGTGTTATGGTCAATCGTAGGATACCTTTTGGTAACGTAGGAAAATTAGAAGGTAAAATTTCAATTTAATTTAATTAAATGATTCTTAAAAATCAAAATTTTAATTTGTAATTATTCAAAATTAGAGCTACACATGTTTGGTTATATTCTTTTTTGGCCTATTAATTCTAGTGTAATATATTTTGGCTTTCCGAGTTTACGGGAACTGCGTCGTTAATCTTGTACACGCAAACAATGGATATGTGATTTTTTTTCACGTAATAAACTCAGTTTTTCATGTCAAAAATTAATTTGATTTCTTAGTATTTAATATCATTAGTTGCAGAAAAATTAGCTCTTTGATTTGGCATAACTTTCGTTTTTCTAACTTTAATTGCATTTTAGTTATGAGCTTTAATTAGTACATTTTCCTTCGTTTGCTTGTGATTTAGTTAAAGGGGGATGAAATGCCCTCTTTCCGGTTGAAAAGTCACTTTTTGCGAGTTTCAGCGTTTTTTCTGTGGGACCCCTCGCAGGGTTGTTGAAATTCCTAATTTTCCCCTGTCACAGGTGGTGTTTGTTTGGCGACATAGAATTTCCGTTGAGGTTTCAAAGTAGTGGATTGGCGAGTTTGATAACATGAGGGTATGTTGTTGTTGCAACTATTTTAACTTTCGGCGAAGAGTGGGTTGTGCCAACTTGGCGGTCCGGCGTCCTCCCTTTGAACGGGTTGTTTTGGGGGACGAACACACTTTTTGACACGTCTTCTGCTTTCTTTTGAAAACCTTTCGGGGCTGCACGCTTCGGCAGCAGATTCTGCCGAGTAAATGCTGTTCTTCAACGAATTGGTTACGGGCCTCGTGCCTCTGCGCCTTGAGCGCGGGCCCTATTTTACGGGTATCTTTGTCTATACCTAGGTCATCGTAGCAAATTATATATATATATATATATGGTGTATGAGTTTACATTTAAGTTCTCAAGAAATTAAATGCTGAAAATCGTCGTCTAGAAGGATGTCTCTACTGTCTCTACCCTAGAAATGCTTCATTAGTTTTTGCTTCATCAGATGTCTCTACAGTCTCTACCCTAGAAATCCTTCATTAGTTTTTGCTTCATCAGATGTCTCTACTGTCTCTACCCTAGAAATATTTCATTGGTGTTTTTGCTTCATACAACACCCGCTACTTCTTTGAACTTAGAAGTCGACTCCCCTATTCCACCGAATGATTCCTGAGCTGTAATATTCTCCTTGCTGACAGCTGTCGTCTCCAAGTCCTGGACTGTATTTCAAAATTTTCATCCAAGAGGGGATCCTCCTTGTTCATCCTGAATAGATTTAGAAATCCTTTACGGCTCTCGTGATAACCTCCATATATTCAACGAACTTTCTTAACCTGTTACCCGCTGCCGGCTTTACTCCAGAACTTCCAGGGACAATTTTGTTTCGGATGGTTAGATTTGGCCTGCTGTTCAGCAACTGCTTATCTCAGATAAGTTATTTTTTTTTTTTCTTTCCCGTTAGATAAATTTTAATAATTTCAGCAGTTAAATGATTGACTTAATTGATGAGTTGAGCATTAAATTTTTTTTTGTAGTAGACCAAGTTAACCTAACTATATAAAAATCATTTTTTTGTGTGTCGATTAAGTAAAGTATTAAATTGACTAAGGATTTAAATTTTTTGTTTATTATTGTAACTTAACTTAATTGTAAAGGAAAATATGTTCTTATAATTATGTAAATCAATTTTGGAGTGCCTGCTTGGTGAGGATTGATTTGTAATATCTTGTTTGAGCCTATCTGTTACTCTCAGGGATTAACTTTTTGTAGGAGCGTAATAGTGTAATTACCTAACATTTATCCGGTTAATCACTACGTTAATAAACAAATTTAAAAAATAATGAAAGTTATTATGTGCAATAACTATTTTATTTTTGTTGGATGGTATTGAGTGCAACAATATGTCTTCTGTATTGATTACTCTGTGTGAAGTAGAAGGTGTTACTTGTTAAAATTTATATTTTTTTTCTCCCCGGTGAGGGTACTTTTCATTAATTACTGTTCTTTAATTTATAGTTTATTTTTGGTATGTTTACATGATTGCTATAGTAACTATAATAGAAATTCTAAAGACTAATGTTAAGAAATAATTACTCAGTAAGAGTTTGATTTGTAAAACAATAGTACTGCTGTGTTGAATATATTTTGATTTTCCAAGTAAATAGATATATATATATATATTAATTGCAATAAGAGTTAAATAAATAAATAAGTTTTTCTAGATTATTCAATGGTTAAATTATTTTGCGTGCTCATGATTTTTACCAGTCTTTACTCAAATGGATTTAGGGTTATTCCGAAATAAACATAACGCAATTAGAACAGGTTATTGATACTGGAATGTTATGGTAGGAAAGAGTATTCTGGTGTTATGGTCAATCGTAGGATACCTTTTGGTAACGTAGGGAAATTTAAAGGTAAAATTCAATTATACAAAATTAATTTAATTAAGTGATTCATAAAAATCAAAATTTTAATTTGTAATTATTCAAAATTGGAGCTAGACATGTTTGGTTATATTCTTTTTTGGCCTATTAATTCTAGTGTAATATATTTTGGCTTTCCGAGTTTACGCGAACTGCTTCGTCAATCTTGTACACGCAAACAATGGATAGGTGATTTTTTTCACGTAATAAACTCAGTTTTTCATGTCAAAAATTAATTTGATTTCTTAGTATTTAATATCATTAGTTGCAGAAAAATTAGCTCTTTAATTTGGCATAACTTTCGTTTTTCTAACTTTAATTGCATTTTAGTTATGAGCTTTAATTAGTACATTTTCCTTCGTTTGCTTGTGATTTAGTTAAAGGGGGATGAAATGCCCTCTTTCCGGTTGAAAAGTCACTTTTTGCGAGTCTCAGCGTTCTTTCGTTGGGACCCCTCGCAGGGTTGTTGAAATTCCTAATTTTCCCCTGTCACAGGTGGTGTTTATTTGGCGACATAGAATTTCCGTTGAGGTTTCAAAGTAGTGGATTGGCGAGTTTGATAACATGAGGGTATGTTGTTGTTGCAACTATTTTAACTTTCGGCGAAGAGTGGGTTGTGCCAACTTGGCGGTCCGGCGTCCTCCCTTTTAACGGGTTGTTTTGGGGGACGAACACACTTTTTGACACGTCTTCTGCTTTTTTTGAATTCCTTTCGGGGCTGCACGCTTCGGCAGCAGATTCTGCGGAGTAAATGCTGTTCTTCACCGAATTGGTTACGGGCCTCGTGCCTCTGCGCCTTGAGCGCGGGCCCTGGTTTACGGGTATCTTTGTCTATACCTAGGTCATCGTAGCAAATTATATATATATATATGTTTTTGGTGTATGAGTTTACATTAAAGTTCTCAAGAAATTAAATGCTGAAAATCGTCGTCTAGAAGGATGTCTACTTTCTCTACCCTAGAAATGCTTCATTAGTTTTTGCTTCATCAGATGTCTCTACAGTCTCTACCCTAGAAATCCTTCATTAGTTTTTGCTTCATCAGATGTCTCTACTGTCTCTACCCTAGAAATATTTCAGTTGTTTTTTTGCTTCATACAACACCCGCTACTTCTTTGAACTTAGAAGTCGACTCGCCTATTCCACCGAATGATTCCTGAGCTGTAATATTCTCCTTGCTGACAGCTGTCGTCTCCATGTCCTGGACTGTGTTTCAAAATTTTCATCCAAGAGGGGATCCTCCTTGTTCATCCTGAATAGATTTAGAAATCTTTACGGCTCCCGTGATAACCTCCATATATTAGACGAACTTTCTTAACCTGTTAACCGCTGCCGGCTTTACTCTTGAACTTCCAGGGACAATTTTGTTTCGGATGGTCAGATTTGGCCTGCTGTTCAGCAACTGCTTATCTCAGATAAGTTATTTTTTTGTTTTCTTTCCCGTTAATAAATTTTAATAATTTCAGCAGTTAAATGATTGACTTAATTGATGAGTTGAGCATTAAATTTTTTTTATAGTAGACCAAGTTAACCTAACTACATAAAAATCATTTTTTTTGTGTGTCGATTAAGTAAAGTATTAAATTGACTAAGGATTTAAATTTTTTGTTTATTATTGTAACTTAACTTAATTGTAAAGGAAAATATGTTCTTATAATTATGTAAATCAATTTTGGAGTGCCTGCTTGGTGAGGATTGATTTGTAATATCTTGTTTGAGCCTATCTGTTACTCTCAGGGATTAACTTTTTGTAGGAGCGTAATAGTGTAATTACCTAACATTTATCCGGTTAATCACTACGTTAATAAACAAATGAAAATAATAATGAATATTATTATGTGCAATAACTATTTTATTTTTGTTGGATGGTATTGAGTGCAATAATATGTTTTCTGTATACATTATTCTGTGTGAAGTAGAAGGTGTTACTTGTTAAAATTTATATTTTTTTTTCTCGCCGGGGAGGGTACTGTTCATTAATTACTGTTCATTAATTTATAGTTTGTTTTTGGTATGTTTACATGATTGCTATAGTAACTATAAATGTTAAGAAATTAATTAATGTTAAGAAATAATTACTCAGTAATAGTTTGATTTGTAAAACAATAGTACTGCAGTGTTGAATATATTTTGATTTTCCAAGTAAATATATATATATATATATATATATATATATTGCAATAAGAGTTAAATAAATAAATAAGTTTTTCTAGATCATTCGATGGTTAAATTATTTTGTGTGCTCATGATTTTTACCAGTCTTTACTCAAATGGATTTAGGGTTATTCCGAAATAAACATAACGCAATTAGAACAGGTTATTGATACTGGAATGTTATGGTAGGAAAGAGTATTCTGGTGTTATGGTCAATCGTAGGATACCTTTTGGTAACGTAGGGAAATTTAAAGGTAAAATTTCATCTTAATTTAATTAAGTGATTCATAAAAATCAAAATTTAATTTGTAATTATTCAAAATTGGAGCTAGACATGTTTGGTTATATTCTTTTTGGCCTATTAATTCTAGTGTAATATATTTTGGCTTTCCGAGTTTACGCGAACTGCTTCGTCAATCTTGTACACGCAAACAATGGATAGGTGATTTTTTTCACGTAATAAACTCAGTTTTTCATGTCAAAAATTAATTTGATTTCTTAGTATTTAATATCATTAGTTGCAGAAAAATTAGCTTTTTAATTTGGCATAACTTTCGTTTTTCTAACTTTAATTGCATTTTAGTTATGAGCTTTAATTAGTACATTTTCCTTCGTTTGCTTGTGATTTAGTTAAAGGGGGATGAAATGTCCTCTTTCCGGTTGAAAAGTCACTTTTTGCGAGTTTCAGCGTTCTTTCGTTGGGACCCCTCGCAGGTTTGTTGAAATTCCTAATTTTCCCCTGTCACACGTGGTGTTTATTTGGCGACATAGAATTTCCGTTGAGGTTTCAAAGTAGTGGATTGACGAGTTTGATAACATGAGGGTATGTTGTTGTTGCAACTATTTTAACTTTCGGCGAAGAGTGGGTTGTGCCAACTTGGCGGTCCGGCGTCCTCCCTTTTAACGGGTTGTTTTGGGGGAAGAACACACTTTTTGACACGTCTTCTGCTTTCTTTTGAATTCCTTTCGGGGCTGCACGCTTCGGCAGCAGATTCTCCCGAGTAAATGCTGTTCTTCACCGAATTGGTTACGGGCCTCGTGCCTCTGCGCCTTGAGCGCGGGCCCTGTTTTACGGGTATCTTTGTCTATACCTAGGTCATCGTAGCAAATTATAAATATATATATATTTGGTGTATGAGTTTACATTAAAGTTCTCAAGAAATTAAATGCTGAAAATCGTCGTCTAGAAGGATGTCTCTACTGTCTCTACCCTAGAAATGCTTCATTAGTTTTTGCTTCATCAGATGTCTCTACTGTCTCTACCCTAGAAATGCTTCATTGGTTTTTTTGCTTCATACAACACCCGCTACTTCTTTGAACGTAGAAGTCGACTTGCCTATTCCTCCGAATGATTCCTGAGCTGTAATATTCTCCTTGCTGACAGCTGTCGTCTCCAAGTCCTGGACTGTATTTCAAAATTTTCATCCAAGAGGGGATCCTCCTTGTTCATCCTGAATAGATTTAGAAATCCTTTACGGCTCCCGTGATAACCTCCATATATTCGACGAACTTTCTGAACCTGTTACCCGTTGCCGGCTTTACTCCTGAACTTCCAGGGACATTTTTGTTTCGGATGGTTAGATTTGGCCTGCTGTTCAGCAACTGCTTATCTCAGATAAGTTATTTTTTTTTTGTTTTCTTTCCCGTTAGATAAATTTTAATAATTTCAGCAGTTAAATGATTGACTTAATTGATGAGTTGAGCATTAAATTTTTTTTGTAGTAGACCAAGTTAACCTAACTATATAAAAATCATTTTTTTGTGTGTCGATTAAGTAAAGTATTAAATTGACGAAGGATTTAATTTTTTTGTTTATTATTGTAAGTTAACTTAATTGTAAAGGAAAATATGTTCTTATAATTATGTAAATCAACTTTGGAGTGCCTGCTTGGTGAGGATTCATTTGTAATATCTTGTTTGAGCCTATCTGTTACTCTCAGGGATTAACTTTTGGTAGGATCGTAATAGTGTAATTACCTAACATTTATCCGGTTAATCACTACGTTAATAAACAAATTTAAAAAATAATGAAAATTATTATG